>NC_062570.1:66250000-66554166 GCF_022837055.1 Prionailurus viverrinus | reverse complement strand
CCTACTGTGCTCAAATACTCTGTGGGATGGGCCACTCACTGCTTCAGGAATCAGGCGAGTTCACAGTGGGTTCACAAACGGGCACCCTCAATCCTTCGAAAGTTCCACCTCAACTAGGAAGAGCTTTCCCACCCACTATCCCTAGTTCTACACAGGACCATCCACTCCCTCCTTAGATGTCTCCTGGAGTGTGATACCCACAACTGAACACAACACTGCAAATGTGGTCTGGCCAGTGTTTTTTCACTCACTGTGTGTACATTGTGCACCTTTGTGTGCTTTTCTAGACACTGGGGATACAACAGTGAACAAGACTGGAAAGGCCTGTTTCTTCATCCTAGGGGTGAGAGTATGAAGGGGGAATGGACATTTGCAGGTGTTCAGGCTGCCCAGTCAGAATCCCCTCCATGTGTCCAAGGAATCTGCCACAGGAGGCATCTTGATGGGAAGTAGGGCCCACTTCCCACTACATAAGCCACAGGCCCAACCCCTGCCCTCCTGCCCTGTGGCAGCCAGGGCACAGTGGAAGCCCGAGCTGGGCTTGGCTAAGCAGAGGCCCTTCCTGGAGCTCCGACCCTGAAGCAACTGATGCAAAGCAGAGATAGTGGAGAATTTATCTTGCCGGTGGCGGCAACAGCCCGTGCTGCATGACAGCAGAAGCAATGGTGACTCCCAACACACAGTGCCAATGCTGACATCAGCGACATCCTGGGTGGACTCTCCCCTTGGCCTGGTTTGGGCTGTGGTTTGGGCTGCTCAGCTTCCCTTGGTCCATGCCTGTGTTCAGGCCTGGCCACCTGCCTTTCTTTGGAATTGGTGAACTATTCAAGAAGCTTTCAATTAACTATTTTATTGCTCTAGGAAACCCCAGTTCATTTCTGTGGTTTCCAAATAAGACCCCTGAACAAAGACTAACTACTCTGTCCCTCCGTTTCCTCATTTATAAAAAAGGGATAGAAACTACATCCACCATCAAAGGTTTGTGGATGCATCAGTTGTGATAGTGCATGTAAGGTACCTAGAACTGTGCCGACCACATCTAGGTGCTGGATAAATATCAGCTTGTGTTATTATAGTAGTACTGATACCTCATTTGCTCTGAATACCTCGTATTCACTAACACTACCTGAGAGTGTATGGGGTTTTTGGCAATCGTATCCCAGGAAAGTAATACCATGAATCTTCTCAAAGTCTCCTGGATCCAAGACTCCTGTTGTTACTTTAAAGCTATCTCCTGGGGCACCTGGGTGGCTCAGTTGGTTAAGCATCCAACTTCGGCTCAGGTCATTATCTCCCAGTTCATGAGTTCAAGCCCTGCGTTGGGCTCTGTGCTGACAGCTCAGAGCCTGGAGCCTGCTTTGGATTCTGTGTCTCCCTCTCTCTCTGCCCCTCCCCTGCTCACACTCTGTCTTGCTCTCAAAAATAAAATAAACATTTAAAAAAATTTTTTTCAACTATCTCCTTGGTCTAAAACCATCAGTCCAGCCTGTCAATAGATCTTTTTGAATGCTTTTGACATTCTATACATTATACATCTTCCTCATCTGCAAAGTAAATAAAGGAACAGAAACCAACACACTGAGTAACTACCAAATACTAGACATTACACTAAATACTGTGCATGCAGTTCCTCCTCTAATCTTCACAACAACCCTGCAAGGTAGGCAACTATCCATAATTCTATAGATAAGGAACTGAAGGCTCAAAGTGGTGAAGTGACTTTTCAAAAATTACAGCTAGAAAGTACCAGAACTAAGAATCAAACTCAGACCTCACTCCACAGCTTGGTCCCTAATTGCTTTCAAATATATGAAAAAGTAGTATCACATAGAAGAGTAGCCTCTATTAGTAGAACTTGGATCCATTCATTCATTCATTCAAAAAATATCCCTTGATCTCTCACTATGTGCCAGGCACTGCATTAGTTGCTGGGAATACAGACATAACTTAACAGATCTAAAAATGTAGTGGGTAAAAGTTATAATGGGGCAGATTATGGCTAAGCCCCAAGAACTTTCCAATAATTGAGTTGTCCAAATATTAAATGGTTTTCTTCCGAGGTCCCATTTAGAAGACTCTAGACAACCTTCAATATTACACATCAAAATAACAACAACAACTACAATTTAATTAAAATATATATATACAGGGTGCCTGGATGGCTCAGTGTAGTTAAGCGTCTAACTTTTTTTTTTTTAATTTTTTTTTCAACATTTATTTATTTTTGGGACAGAGAGAGACAGAGCATGAATGGGGGAGGGGCAGAGAGAGAGGGAGACACAGAATCGGAAACAGGCTCCAGGCTCTGAGCCATCAGCCCAGAGCCTGACGCGGGGCTCGAACTCACGGGCCTCGAGATCGTGACCTGGCTGAAGTCGGACGCTTAACCGACTGCGCCACCCAGGTGCCCCTAAGCGTCTAACTCTTGATCTCAGCTCAGGTCATGTTCTCACAGTTTGTGGGATAGAGCCCCACATCGGGCTCTGCACAGACAGCACAGAGCCTGCTTGGGATTCTCTCTCTTCCTCTCTCTCTCTGCCTGTCTCTCAAAATAAATAATAAACTTAAAAAAAAAAAAATCATGTGCTCTAGATGGCTTAAGTCAAAGTTCTTGTATTTAAACAATTTACTACAAAACGTATCTCTGAGGAAACTTCAAACACTGACAGAGAAATGACTATCTTCTAGAAGAACAATGAGATACCAAATATTCTGAGAATGACTTGCTATTGCTTAAAGAAAGATCAGGAAAGTTAACTAAAAAGCCCTCTACAAACGCCCTCAACCTAAGATTATGATTCAGTTCAGCAGTGCTAGACATAAATGTATTACTCAACTCCATGATGCTTTCCTTTGATTTTCAACCCAGGAAGGCCTACCCAGAGGAGTGGGAGCAAGAAGAAAAGCCCCCTCTGACAATCTGACAAAATGTCCCTCTGAATCAGGTCCAGCTTCTGTGACTTCAGGAAAGAGGCAAATCCACCTCACGTAAAAATGACCAAATTTTATTCATCTCAAGTTCCAAAAACTAAGATGAAAAACAAATTCAGAATTCAGTAAATTTAGTAAAATTCACAAAATGGCCTTTGCACACCAAGTTCTCTAATTTCAACTTACTGGAGCAGAGATGCATGTATTGGTTATATTTGTATTCCAAAGGTTGAAACCATTTTGCAATTTACTTAAATCAGATTATACAAAATAATTAGGCCAAGCTTTTTAAATAACAATACCCATGCCTGGCTCCTATCCAAAGATAATTTGATTCAACAAATCCAGGACACTGATTAAGAACTACTATACTAGCTTCAATGACCCAAAATTGTCTCTCACTCAAAACATCACTCATTCTACAAACTCAAAATAATACTTTAATAAATTTCTAGAACAGGGGCGCCTGGATGGCTCAGTTGGTTAAGCATCCGACTCTTGATTTCTGCTCAGGTAGTGACCTCACGGTTCATGAGTTCGAGCCCCGCATTGGACTCTGCACTGACAGTACAGAGCTTTCTCTCCCTCTGTCTCCACCCCTCCCTCACTCGCTTTCTCACTTTCTCTCTCTCTCTCAAAATAAACCAAAAAAAAGACTTGAGGAGTCTGGGTGGCTCAGTGGGTTGAGCATCCAAATTCAGCTCAGGTCATGATCTCACAGTTTGTGGGTTCGAGACCCATTCAGAATTGAGATGAATTCTCAGACACCATGCTAATGTTGTGGGGGTTGGGAGTGGGGGGGACCCTCCATCCCATCACATTAAAATTAAGAACCATAAGAGACATCCCCTGACAAGACATCTTAAAGAAAGCAAATGGGGAAACAAGTTAGAAACTGGAAGAAGATAGCTCAAATTTTCCCTTTGGGGTTTTTATTCTACTTTGTCCTCCCTGCTGCCATGAAGACCACAAATTGAGAGTTCTCACCTGAGATCATGACTATCATAAATAATAAACCTGACTTTTAAAGCTCTGAGGAAAAGAAGAATCTAGCTTTCAAGAACTTCTAAAACTGAGGTGCCTGGCTGGTTCAGTCAGTAGAGTGTGGGATTCTTGATCTCAGGGTCATGAGTTCAAGCTCTGTATTGGGCACAGAGCTTACCAAAATAAGAAACTTCTAAAACTAAGGTTTCAAGTAATAATTATTTAAGGAATGTCACCAATCCTGAATGACCAGATGGAAACTGCTTAATTCCTCATTATCCCTCGAAAGTAGCTGTAACTCTGGCCTGAAACAGGCCTCCACACAGTGGCCCTCTCTGGCCTGGAATGTGTTGAGGAAGGTTCTCACCAGAGCTGCTCCTGGGTCCATGGACATTCTCATTCTAGACATGGACATTCTCACCAAACAGATCCACCAGACTGCTCTAAAATAGATAGAAGGCCTGTCGATAGCCCCAGAAGCAAGGGCCTTCCAGTGCCATAGATGGAGAATAAACAACTCAACCCGCCCAGCCTCCAAGGTCTCTCCAAAATAGCAGAGACACTCCTCCCTCTTCACCAGAATGTTAGTCATTCCTAGAAATTCCTAGAAAAGTACATAAAGACACAGTATACAAACTGATCTGGCACCTGGCCTGAAGCTTCCGCACAGTCTCTTCATCTTGCCGGGCCTGTCTCTCATCCTCGAGAGCCTCCTGCAGCTTTAGGTACATGTCTTCCAGCTCCTGTACTCGCTGCAAATACTGTTCCAGTTCAGAGGACTTCTGAGCAACCTGTTCTTCCATCTGCTGTCTGATCTGATGATATAAAAGGGTCATGTTTAAACTCAGGTTAACTTCACCCTCAGGGAAACTCTCCCACTCCAAACACCACAGCCTACCTTGCAGCTCCGCAGAGTGGGCAGGGCCCTGTCCTTCGCTCCTGGAACTGAAGATGGAGGAAGGAGGGCACCACACCCAGTACCAACACTAAGACCCAAGTCCAGGACACACACCCCAAGTCCAGGACGCAAAGTACACCCCAGATGCTGTGTTCCTGCCCTCTCTGAGTTTCTATCCCTTCCACTCTACACGTTAAGATTCAAGAGTCAAGAAAAAAATCATTCCCCTGTATAATTTCTCCTTAAATTCCTTTTTGTTATAAAGCCACAACCTCTTTACCCACAATCTTCTCTAAAAGGAATGAACCTCTGTCCAGTCAGAAGAGTCCAAGGGTTACAATAAAGGGGAAAGGAAAGACAGACCTGCAGAGTCCTTGGTGCTTCCCTGGCTGCCTTGAGGCCCCTCCACTCCTGCCCTAGGGCACCTCCAGTCCTGGGGGGCCTCACGCAGCTACGTCAGTGCCCTAACAACTCAATGGTTTCTCCCTTCTGTATTAAAGTTTTGAATCTCTGCCTTAAAAATTGAAAGACAAGGACATCCAAATGTAATAGCACACACATTAGTGTATGTGTCTGCGGTTTATAAAATATTCACACTTGCTCACATCATCCTAAGAGTCATGACAGATCACATGACAATGCCTCCAATTTAAAGAAGAGAAAACTAATGCTCAGAAGAAGGAGCAGAGAGGAAAAAAACCCAGATGTTCTGGCTGTGCACACAGCAACTCCTTCGTATCATATCTGCCCCGCTTGTGCAGTTTCTCTCATAAAACAAACATGTCTGTTTCAACTCTAAGCAACAAAAAGTTACTTAAAAAAACATCATGAGCAGCTATTTAATGGGCACTGGACTCAGTACCCTCCCACAAATTACAACTCTGTGTAAGAAGACCTGTGTTCTAATTAACTATCTAACCACCTAGGGCAACCTGACTCTTGGATGTCTTGGGGGATGGGAACCTCTAAGATGAATCAGAGCTGCCAAGAGCAGCAGACCAAAATTCCTATATTCTCATGATTTCAGAACCCCCCCCCCCCACTTTGCTCATTACAGAAGAGAAAGGTCATGAAACCCATGTTTACTTTTCCCCCTAGCTATTTATTTTCCAAGCCAGGCCTTTCTGAGAAGGAAAATAGGATGCTGTTAATAATTATATCAGGATGGCAAGGACTGTCCCAGGCAAACCAAGAGATACAGTCACCCTAATCACAGTAGTTATCACCCTATTCCATGAATTTCTATTCTGGGGTCCTAAAAGCAAGATTTATGTCTTTTACCTTTATATCCTGGCATGATGCCTAGTACATAGAAGGTGCTCAATAAAACCATAATGAACAAACACAGAACTTCCCCCAATAGCCCACTGCATGTCTATATAGCATAGCCCAGCTGACAAGATGGCCTCACTCCAGTCTCCCAGGCCTTGACCCCTCCCCCTTCACCCAGAAAGAACCATTGTGAGCTAATGCAGCAGTGTTCCCAGGTTCCCAGCTGTAGCACTCACAAGCTTCTCTCGCTCCAGCTCTGTGCTGAACCTCGCCTGTAGTTCCACTTGAGTCTGAAGGCGTTTCTTTTCTTCTTCTGCTGCACGAGACGCTGCTTCTTCCAGTTTCTATCCAATCAAAACCCACCCACAGAAAAGCAGTAAGTAGGGGTGCCTGGGTGGCTCAGTCAGTTGAGCGTCCAGCTTCGGCTCAGGTCATGATCTCACGGTTCGTGAGTTCAAGCCCCGTGTCGGGCTCTGCGCTGACAGCTCAGAGCCTGGAGCCTGTTTCAGATTCTGTCTCCCTCTCGCTCTGCCCTGACCCTGCTTGTGCTCTGTCTCTCTGCCTCTAAAATAAATAAACATTAAAAAAAAAAAAAATTAAAAAAAAAAAGCAGTAAGTATTAGAGTGGAGGTGTATTAGGAAAGAGAAATGGCCACACCTAAGTACATGGGAAAAGCAAAACATTCTTAATGTTCAATCAAGCTAGAATAAAAACCTTTAGATCCACTGGAATTCCATTCCAACAATTTTCCCAGTGAACATACAGAATGAATTAGGTAAATGAATGACTTGTTAAGTCTGAACAACATTTTGCAAAGAAAATTTTGTAGAGTCATGGAGTTAAATTCACTTACAAATGCATTCGTGAGGTTCAACATCTATTTCTTCAGCTCCTTCTACAGTTTTGTCATCTCACACGTTACTCCTTTAAAACTTTTACCAGAGCTTGACTTCCAGAGGGTGGCAGTGAGGAGCTCCATGGACCCATTTCCCAGCAAAACACCCATAACTGGTGAAAATAATTTCAAAAAAACCCCGAAAAACAACCATTTAAAGTCTCCAGAAATTAAACCAATTGCATATAGCAAATGGAGAAGATTTATCCAAAAAAAATGAGGCAAGCCTAGAAGACCAGAGGGTACCACCTCTACCTGGTGATGGGCTCAGAAAGCAGGGGTATCACACCCAGAAAAGCAGACCACTAGTTTCTGCCACCAGCTCCAGAGCATTGGCACAGAGGTTTGCCTAGGCAGAGATCTGGAGCTCTCCCCAAAAGAAATGACATTATTTAAAACAGATGTGTGGAAGTTCAAACTTAAAGATGCTCTTGAAAACAATGGAGATTTTAAGGAATTAAGAGGAGGCTCATAGCTCCAAGAGACCAACAAACTATAAACCACACACCAGGTGGAAGTTTAACAGAGAGAACCAGTTACAGAAAGTAAAGAGCCCTTATGTAATAGGAATAAGTCTCAAAGACTACATATGGGCTTGAATTTAAATAGTATCAGACTGTGGAGCAAGTTAGGCCCCAAGCCCTTGTTGAAAACAATAGGGCTCTAACAGCTAGATAGGATAGCAACAGAGGCATACAGGTTAACAGAGCGATTAGAGAAAGAAACACACAAAGAGAACCTTAACATCATGGTCACCTCAGGGTATCTCGTACATGCCCAAGGCTGTGCCTCTGATGAAGAAGACCGTCAGAGGCTTCACAGTGTGAAGAAACAGACCTCATTGAAACAGCCTAGCCAAGTCAGGAGACAAATGAATAAGCAACAACAGGCCCCAGGGGGAGGGGAGAAATCTATATCCAGAGTTGCTACAATATATTGTCTAAAATGTCCAGTTTTCCAAATGGAAAGATATTTCACGCTCGTGGGTTGGAAGAAGAAATATTGTTTAAAATGTCCATACCACCCAAAACAATCTACAAATTTAATGTAATCCCTATCAAAATTCCAACAGCATTTTTCACAATACTACAAGAATAATGCTAAAATTTGTATGGAATCACAAAAGAAGTGGTTTGAAAAAGAAGAAGAAAACTGGAGGTATCACAATCCCAGATTTCAGGATATACCACACAAAGCTGTAGTAATCAAAACAGTATGGTATTGGCATTAAAAACAGACACATAGATCAACAAAACAGAACAGGAAACCCAGAAATAAACCCACAATTATATGGTCAATTAATCTAAAACAAAGGAGGCAAGAATATGCAATGGGAAAAAGACAGTCTCTTCAACAAATGGTGTTGGGAAAACTGGACAGCAATATGCCAAAGAATGAAACTGGACCACTTTCTTACACCAAACACAATAATAAACACACAATAGATTAAAGACCTAAACGTGAGACCTGAGACCATAAAAATCGTGGAAGAGAGGGCACAGACAGTACTTTCTCTGACACTGGTCATAGCAACATTTTTCTAGATACGTCTCCTGAAGCAAGGGAAACAAAAGCAAAAATAAACTATTGGGACTACATCAAAATAGAAAGCCTCTGCACAGCACAGAAAACAATCCACGCAACTAAAAGAGAGCCTACTGAATGGGAGAAGATAGTTGCAAATGATATATCTGATAAGTGGCTCATATCCAAAATATATAAAGAACTGACACAACATCAAAAAAAAAAAAAAAAAAAGCAAATAAGTAAAAATGGGCAGAAGACATGAACAGACATTTCTCCAATGAAAACATACAGATGGCTAACAGACACATGAAAAGATGCTCAACATCACTCATCATCGGGGAAATGAAATCAAAACCAAAATGAGACATCACCTCACACCTGTCAGAATGGTTAAAATAAAAAACACAAGAAACAAGTATTGGCAAGGATGTGGAGGAAAAGGAACCTTTGTGCACTGCTGGTGGGAATGCAAACTGGTGCAGCCACTTTGGAAAAGAGTATGCAGCTTCCTCAGAAACCTAAGCACAGAATTACCATGTGATCCAGTAATCACACTACTGGGTATTTACCCAAAGAATACAAAAACACTGAGTCAGAAATATATATGCACATCTCTGTTTATTGCAGCATTATTTACAATAGCAAGATATGGAAACAACCCAAATGCCCATCAACAAATGAATAGATAAAGAAGTGGTATGTGTGTATGTACACATACACACACAATGGAATAGTACTCAGCCATGAAACAGAATGAAATCTTGCCATTTGCAATGTGGATGGATCTAGAGGATCTAGTACAATGGTAGGTAAAATAGAGAAAGACTAATAACATGATTTCAGTTATATGTAAAAATTTAAGAAACAAAACAATGGAAATAAGAGAGAAAAAAAAGATTCTTAAATATAGAGAACAAACTGATGGTTACCAGAGAGGAGGTGGGTGGGGGAATGGGTGAAATAGGTGGAAGGGATTAAGAGTACACTCATTGTGATGAGCACTGAGTAATGTGTGGAATTGTTGTTGAATCGCTAAACACTTGAAACTAATATGACACTATAATGTTAATTATACTGGAACTTAAAAAATAAATTTTTAAAAATAAATATTAAAAATAATAATAAAATAAAATGTCCAGGGAAAAAAGCGGGCAATAGACTGCCTCTGAAGGGGCCCTGGTGGTGGATTTAGCAAAGATTTCATAAAAGTTTTATGTTCAAAGAACTCAAGGAAACCAAGCTTAAGGAAGTAATAGAAGGTATAACAATACCCTATCAAATAGAGATTATCAATAAAAAGATATAAATTATAAAAATAACCAACTGGAAATTATGGAGTTTAAAAGCATGATAACTAAAATGAAAACTTCACTAGATGTTTTCACCTTACATATTTGGGCTGCAAGAAGAATCAAAGATCAATTGATAGAAATGCAATTTGAAGAACAGAGAGAAAAAGGAATGAAGAAAAATGAACAGAGCCTCAGAGAAATGTGGGACACTATTAAGCGTACCAACATTCACATAATGAGAGTTTCCAAAGAAGAGGGAAGAGAGAAAGGAACAGGAAAAAATGTTTAAAGAAATAATGGCTGAAAACTTTCCCAATTTGATGGAAAACATTAACCGACACATCCAAGAATTCAACAGATTCAAGGATAAACACAGAGATATACACCACACCCATCATAATAAACCTGTAAAAAGACAAAGTAAAAAAGAAAATCCTGAAAGCAACAGGAAAAAAATGATTCATCACACACAAGAAAACATCAATAAAATTGACAGATGACTTCTCATCAAAAACACGTAACTAGTTCTGGGCAAAGTACTGTAAACAGAAGTGACACTTCTGAGCTGGAGTAGTTAACTGCCAAACCCTTGAACACTTTTTCCTCTGTTACAGTGATTAGTAAGATTTGAAATAGTAGCTGTTGCATCAGCCTGAATTTCATAATTGTAAGTGTATATACTCTGCTCCAGCAATCCCATTTCTGAGAATTTATTCTAAACACATACAGTAAAACCTTGGATTGCGAGTAACTTGTTCTGCAGTGTTCCACAACACAAGCAAACATTTCTAATAAATTTATTGACAAATGAGAAACGTCTTGCAATACAAGTAGTATGTGATGCTGAACATCACATGATCATAAATGAGTCAATGGTTCTTGAAATTCACTTTGAGAAACAAATGTTTTGTATTACAAGCATGTTTCTGGAACAAATTATGCTCATAAACCAAGGTTTTACTGAATTATTAGAACGTGTATAAAATGATACAGGTACAAAATAATTCCCTGTAGCATTGCCTATTTAATCAAAAGAGTAAAAATAACCCAAATGTTCATCAACAGGGGACTGGCATTGTTTTCTTAATTTCTCTTTCTGAAAGTCCATTATTAATGTGTATAGACGTTACAGAATTTTGCATATTTTTTATTCTACAACTTTACTGAATTTATTAGTTCTAACAGTTTTTTGATGGAGTTAATAGTTTTTTCTATATATAATATCATGTCATCTGCAAATAGGGACAATTTTACTTCTTACTTTCCAATTTGCAGATCTTTTCTTCTTTTTCTTGTCTAATTGCTCTGGCTAGGCCTTCAAATACTATGCTGAATGAAAGTGGTGAGAGTAGATGTCTTTCTCTTATTCCTGAGCTTAGAGGAAAAGCTTATGATGTTAAGTATGGGCTTTGTATGCATTTATTATTTGAGATACATTCTCCCCACACTTGCTTTGTTGAGAGTTTTTAACATAAGTCAATGTTGAATTTGTCAAATGCTTTTCTGCAACTATTGAGATGATCATATGATTTTTATCTTTCATTTTTATAATGTAGTGTATCGTACTTATTAGCAAACAAGATTAAAAAATGTGAAATGAGACATAAAAAAATAAAATATTGGAGAGGGGAAAATAAAAATGTTGAGCTTGAGAATGGGATCAAACTTAAGCTATCAACTTAAAATAGTGTTACCAATATAAGTTGTTATATGTAAGCTTCATGGTAATCACAAGGCAAAAACCTATTTTAAATATGCAAAAGATAAAGAGAAGGGATATAAACATAGCACTAAAAGAAGTCATCAAACCATAAAAGAGGAGAGCAAGAGAAAAAAGGAACAGAGAAGAACTACAAAAACAGCCAGAGAACAATCAACAAAATGGCAGCAAGTACCTATCAATAATTAATGTAAATACACTAAACTCTCCAATCAAAAGACAGAGTGACTGAATAGGGTTTAAAAAAAAATTTTTTTAATGTTTGTTTATTTTTGAGAGAGAGACAGAGTGTGAGCAGGGGAGGGGCAGAGAGAGAGACACACACACAGAATCTGAATACGAAGCAGGCTCCAAGCTCTGAGCTGTCAGCACAGAGCCTGACATAGGGCTTGAATTCATGAACCACAAGATCATGAGTTCAGACACTTACCAGACTGTTAACAGTCAGACACTTAACAGACTGAGCCACCCAGGAGTCCCCAAAAGTATTAAAAAATTCTTTGTGAGTCTATTCAGAGGATATCAGCACAAAGTGTGGCATTTCCATGGACTGCAAAGGGAGAACCCCAACAGAAATGAGGGGGCTTATACTGTGAGCATCTCCCATACTCCAGGGCATAGGTGCTACATAGGAGGACACAAAAGGGTCTCTGATCTTGTCGTTAGCAGGTGTTCACTGATGAAAGGCAGACAGGCTCAGGTGCCCATACACTGGGGACCCACTACCACCCCAGAACCATGATATAACTGAGCAACAAGGTTTCCCAATGAACATCAATTATTCTAGTTGTTTTCTGGTCAATGAAATGTCTTGCTGACCTGAGATCCTCATACTGCCAAGGCTGGAAAAACCAGATTATCTCACTTAGTAACCTAGACACACTTCCTAAGAAAACAATTAACAAAAAAAATCTCTCTAAAATTGCATGAACCTGGTCTTGGTAGAACCAAAGCTTGTAAGTAAGGAAGCTGTGGCTCCTGCAATGAAACAGAGCGCCCTCCCTCAGCCCATTCCCACCTTCCTCACGGTCTCCAGCTCCTGCTGCTTATTTTCGTTGGCAGTCTGGAGCTCCTTCATCTGTCGCTCCAGTTCCTCCTGTTCAGCCAGCAGCTTCTTCCGGAGTTCTTTCCGACGTTGTCGGGCTTCTTTATGTGGTGGGGGGCTGCCCAACTTCAACAGATGGATAGTAGAGTGAATGGCTATAAAAAGTGTAAGATAAAAAACGGAATATACTGTTTATTCTTTGTAAGCCTAACATAAACATGGCACATTGGGAAGAAAACCAGAGACCCAGTGTAGATTCTGATTCTGCCACTGAGAAATGGTGTGACCTTGAGCAAGCCACATAACCTGCTGCAGAATCAGTTTCCTCATCTCTAAAATGAAAGAGATGATTTCTAGAGTCCCTTCCAGCTCTAAAATTCCGTAACTGTACATCTGTGCTTAAAAAGATACTTGATTCGGGAATATCACACACATTTGAAGAACTTCAAATACTTTCAATTAATTCCCTTCTCTCTATTTCTCAAAAGGCCAAATAAGAACAAGACATAGTTAGGGTTGAGATTATTAGTTCCTGATATCTGACTTGCTACCTGCTGGGTTTAGTCTGCCCCTTATCTATGCCTTATGAAACCATCCCTTATACACTCCCTTCCTGAGATGGTAATAATAGCTACCAGTTATTGAATAGTTGCTATATGTATACCTTTTATATGCATTATCTAATTTTTACATATTTTCCTGATTGTTTGAATTCTTTAAATTTAATTTTTTGAACAGCTAATACTCTCACATTGTTCAAATTCAAAAGCATAAAAAAATCTACAGGAAAAGTCTCCCTCCTATTCTTATCCCCAAGTACTGGGTTCCCCTCTCCACTACCAACTAATGTTAACAATTTCTTCTGCATCTTTCCAGAGATATTTTAAGCATATGCAAATAAGGAGGTACATACACCTTCCACCTTCCTTTGACATAATACACCCTTCTGAGCCTTGGTTTTTTTCACTTAATTTATCTTGGAGAGATTTCCATTATCAGTACATCAAACATTAAACATAATGTACCTAACTGTACATTACTGTGTTACTGTACCATAATTTATTCAACCATTTCACAATTAATGGATACTTAGGCTGTTTGCAATCTATCACAAACATTTCTGCAATGATGTGTCTTTTTTAAAATGTGCAAGTATAGGGGCACGTGGGTGGCTCAGTCGGTTAAGCATCCAACTTTCACTCAGGTCATAATCTCACAGTTTGTGAGTTTGAGCCCCACGTCGGGCTCTGTGCTGACAGCTCAGAGGCTGGAGCCTGCTTCAGATTCTGTGTCTCCCTCTCTCTCTCTCTGCCCCTCCTCCGCTCGCACTCTCTCTCAAAAATAAATAAGTATTCTAGAAACATTTTTAATGTGCAAGTATATCTTCATTATCTAATTATTAGCCCTCACAAAAACCTTGAGAGGTAGGTACTATTATCCCTATTCTACAGAAGAGGAAAAACAGCTACAAAATTCCTAACTCAACTCAAGTGACCCAGGAAAGAGGACTTAAACCTAGGTGCGCTTGCCTCAAACTCTTAAACCACATCGAAATGACCACAACTTTCAGCATAACAGTATCTTACTTATGTCAAAGAATACCATATTCGGAATCCCTTTTCATGATTAAAAAAAAAAAAAAAACTCATTGGAAGGCCTGGGGGGCTCAGTCAGTTAAGCATCCAACTCTTGGTTTCAGCTCAGGTCATAATCTCACAGTTTGTGAGTTCGAGCCCCATGTCCGTCTCTACACTGACAGCATGGAGCCTGCTTGGGATTCTCCCTCTCCCTCTCTCTCTCTCTCTCTCTCTCTCTGTCCATCTCCCACTTGTGCTCTCTCTCTCTGAAAATAAATAAATAAGCTTTTAAAAAAGTTATTAAATCAAAAGTTTGTGTTCTTGAGATAATTATTTGAAACTAGTGATTTCTTGTGAAAATAACAAATCTTGAAAATTATTGGAAATATTCAAAAGCGACTGTATTATTCCTGTTTTCTGTATTATTAAAAATTCATGATGATCACTTTAAAATTCTTCATAGTCCTTAAAATGGGAAATTCCATTATCTTTAAATAATAAAAGTAAAAAAAAGAAACCCTAAAATGTATAGTTTATAATTTTCCCACAAGTTCATTATACAAATGAAATTGATAAAAAATTTGGGACTTCCTTTCACTTTATTTTTCTTTCAGTTACTATGCTGCATGTAGAAATAACTACAATGAGGGAACAATGCCTCATGAGATTAAAATGAGATTTAAAAATACAAAGTCAGAGCTCTCAAGTTATATCATGACAAATAATAAAAATTGCCTTACCCTGAATCCACTCCTGTTTCTTCTTCTTATCTGAGGCACTGATTTCAAAGGTTTTATCAAAACATTTTATGAGAAAAAGGCATTTCTTCCCATCTTTGTCAGGCAAGGACTAACAAAGAAAGCAAAATTAGTTATTTTTAATTTTATTTCTAAGCATTGAAATTAAGTTCAATCTGAACTATTTACACAAATCTTGCTGAAATTCAACATCAATAAAAAAAAGTCCATAAGAGCATATTTCTAATTTACAAAATGCTGTCCTCTAGGCAACATTACCTATGGTAATAAATAACCCTGATTAGCATACTTCATCTGGACTAGGAGAACCACCAACACCTGATAGGGACACTATGCTTTGGCTTTCCTAAGCACAATGACTCTTGTACGTGAGCACATCCTTTATAGGAACCCTGGAAGGTATACCCACGTATTGACTCCAATGGGCTATGAGACTTCTAAGCCAGGGTGATTCCCACATCTGCCTGATGCAGATCCACTCTCTTTGACCTGGGATGTTACTGCTAGCAAGCTGTAGCTCCTCTCCTATATCCTTATAAGTAGACTGGTATGGCCTATGATAACCTCGTGAGTATCCATGTGTAGTTGAATCTAAGAAGACCGCTTAGTGGGCAGTGCAAACCCAGAGGCATTAATATATCTATACTATTTCATCCATCAAAATACACTGTCATTTATGAGTGAGATGTTAGGTATTTTAAATGTTCTTCAAGAAATACAAATATGGTGATAGTTTAGATATAAATTAAAAACTCAAAATTACTGTTCTTGAAGACTTCACTTCTTTACCGAATTAATATCTGGGAATAAAGTGTACTGAAAGTCACCCAAAATACTCAAAGGTAATGCTCCCATTTTCATTAGTTTTATTTACTATACTCAAAATGGCCCAGATGTCATGGTATATTCATGATTTCAAACACTGTCTTACTGAATAATTTTGTGCTCTTTTTTATGACTCCATTTTATTCAATAAATGATTCCTTAAACGTACAAACAAATCTGATTTAATCCCTATACTTTTTCCATAAGATAGAAGATAAATTCACATTACAAAAAACTTTTTTCAGTTATCTCTGGTTTTTGGTTCAGAAACTATGGCAACTGTATGCCTATGTTATTTTAGAAATGTAAATTTTAAGATTCTTTCAAGACTCTAAAGTCTAGAAGGAATATAAAACACTTGGGCAGCAGGGGGCAGCAACAGAAAGAAGTAACAGTAGACTGACCTCCACACAGCAGTTTTCATCCAAGAGAATGTCTCCTTTCTTATCTTTCAGATCTTCACCCACATAATAAGAAATTATATTGGGTTTTAGTACAAACCAGCGTTCAGTCCAGTTTTTCCGTCTATGGCCTTTTTTCATCATGTAACCCTATGAAAGATTAAATTTTATATAAATACCTGTTCTTTTTCTTATAAGAGCTGATATCTCTTCCTGAATACGTGAATATCAGTGGTTCTTGACCTCTGGAGATCATGAACCCACTGAGGATCTATGAAGGCCAGGGGCACTATACCCAGTCAAATTCATGCTAATACATGCACACAAAAGTTTACACAGAATTCTGGGCATGCAGAGACAACCCCTCTAACTCCACCCCATGCTACATACAGAGAGTAGCCTTAGGACTCCTGGTGCTAAAAACATTGTGATTTTTTAGAATTCCTTATCTTTTAGGGATACCTATTGAAATATTTATAGATAAAATGAAATATCTGGGATTTGTTTCAAGATACAGGAGAGGCAAAAGTAGGAGAGTAGGATTAACTATGTGTTGGTAGTTACTGGGGCCGGGTGAATGGTATATGGGGGTTCATTATACTATTCTGTCTATTCTGATTCACACACACACACACACACACACACACACACACGAAACCCTGACAGTGATTCTCAGCAAACTAAAACCTCAATCAATGAAAATATTAAAGTTGGCCAAATATATCTTTCAACCAATCACCTTCTGGCACCAACCTACCCTTCCTACCTGACCTCTCACTATTCTGGAGGATGAACTCCTCCAGATGAGCAGAAAGAAAAAGAACTGGACCAAGTAGTTAGGATTCTGGCTTCTACACTTGCACTTCTATACTTTCTTCCCACAAATCAGTCACAAAGGTATATAACTCATATTTTTACTTCAGCAAAATTATAATTATAGGCCAAAGCCCTTCAGGGTTGTCTGAGAATAGATGAATTTTAAATAGTAAATGCACAAGTGCTGATACCCTATAGCAGACTATTCATTATCATTATATAATATAAGCTTGACTGTATCATTTGGTTATTATACCAAGTTCTAATCATATTACTTGTTCAGCTTCCTCATCCTTGGCCATTTAAGCAAAAGCTATCTCATACTGAAATTCATCTGTAGTCCAATTATCCTGCCATCCTGGTGGGCCTAGAAGTCCTCTTTGGACACAGACCATGTCTCACATCTCTTTGTAGCACCAAAAACCTATACAAATGAAACCTCAATTAATGTTTCTTGATGGGTTCAATTAGGGAAAAAGAGCAAAGACACAACTTCACCTCCTGAGCAAATAAAGGACCAAAGTAAGGAAATCCCAAATTGGAATTATTATTCAGTATAATAATGTAAAAAATATGAAAGAGCCGCTAAAAAAAAAAACAACATGTAAATTCTATTTAACAATCATTAAGCATTCCATATTTATATCAGATGCTATGTAGGTCATAATCTAACAAGATAAATGCAACTTTGCTATATAAAGGTATTTACTCCAAAAATAAGGGTATTTTTCTAATTTTATAAAAATATATAGAGGTGTCGGGGTGGTTCAGTCGGCTAAGCGTCTGACTTCAGCTAGGGTCACGATCCCACAGTTTGTGAGTTCGAGCCCTGCATCAGGCTCTCTGCTGTCAGTACAGAGCCCACTTCAGATCCTCTGTCCCCCTCTCTCTCTGCCCCTACCCAGCTGGTTCTCTCTCTCTCTCAAAATAAAGAAATAAACTTAAAAAAAATAATAAAAAAATTAAAATATGTAATCATATGCATACATTCATGTATAGAATCTAGTAGTAAATCCAATCAACAAGAAAGGAATAAAGAATAAAATAAAATTTACAGGAATCCCACAATCCAGGAGTAATCACTTTTAACATTTTGGTGAGCATCCTTCCAGATAGCCCTACACATATATATCACATTACATGAAAGGGATTACAATATACTTCCTGTTCAACAACCTGTTTTTTTTTTTCTCTGAACAACATGCCATGAGGATCTCTCAGATCAACAAGTATGGATGTACACGTGACATGAAAGTACTTTAAAGATAGTTTGGAAATGTGGTCATTTAAACAATTCTTTCAAAATAGCAACTTCCCAATGCTTAAGTATACTTCAAAATTGTATCAGTAATTTTTTTTAAGCCTAATACAAGACTGGGAAAATAAGAAACTTTATTCTTGTTCTAAATCAGTATAAAGGTATAAATGACTTATACTCAAATGAAAATGTCTTATTTCAAACATGTCAAAGTCTAAAGGTAAGGAGAAACACAGTGTTCCAGGACTCTTACCTGTTTCAACACATCTAATATAAGCTCATTAAAGACTTCATTAATTGCCATGGACACTGTCTGCCGATCCATGCCTTTGCTAAACTGTCCATTTCCAATAAGTTCAATCAGTTCCCACACAGAAAGACCATCTTTACTGTCATCAAAGTTGATTTTATAATGCTCAAATTGTTCCTGTTGCCAACCTCCTCCCATAGCTTCTGTAAGTTTCTTAAGCAGGTATTCAATCTATAAAAAGAAAAAATTTTAATTATTAATTCCTAGTAAAAAAAATAGTAACTTTTAAACTTAGGTATGTATCCATGTTATTTACACTGATAAGGTCAACTTAGGAAATGTTCCTTTTTAGTTTCAAAATTATATCTTTAAAAAATCATGATATTATCAGAGGAAAGGTATAGATAAAATGCCACTAGTCCTGTATTAACCTTATAGAATAAGGACCAAAAACTGAGGGGCACCTGGGTGGCTTAGTTGGCTAAGCATCCAGCTTTGGCTCAAGTCATGATCTCACAGTTCATGAATTTGAACCCCCAAGTCGAGCTCTGTGCTGACAGCTCAGAGACTGGAGCCTACTTCAGATTCTGTGTCTCCCTCTCTCTCTGCCCCTCCCCCACTGGTGCTCTGTCTCTCTTGCTCTCTCAAAAATAAAATAAACATTACAAAAAAATTTTTTGAAGGAATCAAAAACTTATAACCCTCTAATAGTATAGTATATTTGTATACTATAGCAGAACTAAAGCAAACTGTACACATACACTTAATTGATGTGGTTTGACTACTCTCTGTTGGATAAATACTTAAATATATCAGAATATCGATCTTACTGAATTAATATGCAAGTATTAATTAAATAAGCATCTCAAATTAGTATTTACAACTTAGTCCCCAATTTATAAATTTCCCACGTAAGCCAATTATTTGAAATTTATGATGCTTCCTCCCATTATAACATTGACAATGTTGGAAACAATGGCCAAATTCCTACCCTGGGCTGAAAAAGCTTATTAAATCCTGAAAAACATACCTTTGTGTAGAACAGTAGAAAATATTGCTATTCAAATAACAGCAGGTAAACAAAACAGGCAATAATACTCACTGAATGAGAAACTGCTATCTTCTGGAAAGCCTGGGTTTCCTACAATGCTATCAAAGTCAACACATCCAAAAATGAATGCGTCACCTCTACCTTCCAAATGGTTTTCCCTTCTATTATTGATTTCAGTTGGGAACAACACCATTCACCCATGCCAATCCTTGTTCCCTATTCCTTTATTCCAAATCAGTGATAAAATCCTACTGTTTCACTTCCCCAGATCAGTGCTTTTCAAACTGTAGGTTATAACCCAATATAAAATCAACTTATTACATAGTCATCAGCATCTTCTTTAATTGAATGAAAATATTTGAGTCTACTCACAATAAAGACAAATGTTTTGTGGTTAGTTTGGTGTTGTGGGTATGCCTATGTGTGCTGGTCATGAAGTAGTATCTTCCTACGGATTATAGTCAAGAGAGAATGAAAAACTTTTTCCCAGACAATTCTCAAACCCATCCCCTCCTACTCCATCTACCTTGTTCAGGCCTCCCAGTTGGTACCCTTGCCTCCAGCATTGCTCCCTTGTATCTATATTCTGCCAGAGAAATTTTTTCAAAACATAACCTGAGCCTATCACCTCTCTCTATATTTTTTTAATGTTTGTTTTTTATTTTTGAGAAAGAGAGAAAGAGAGATAGAGAGTAAGCAGGGGAGGAGCAGAGAGAGACAGAGAGACAGAAAGAGAGAGAGAGACAGAATCCCAAGCAGGCTCCGTGCTGTCAGCAAGAACCCAATGCAGGGCTCAAACTCATGAACCGTGAGATCACGACATGAGCTGAAACCAAGCGCTGGATGCTTAACCAACTGAGCCACCCAGGCACCCCTCACCTCCCTCTTTAAATCCTGTCCTGGTTCTCTATCACCTCAAAGATAAAGGCCAAGTTCTCCTGTGTCCCCTGGTGACCACCATTCCTCCCTTCCATTTACTATCTCTAACATGTCTTCCACTATGCCCACTGCAGATTTTACACACTTCACTAATACCACAGATCAGGGGTCTCGAGCTTCTTCTGTAAAGGGTTAGGTAGTAAATATTTGAGGCTTTGTGCATCTCTATTATAAGTTACTCTTTGTTTGGGTTTGTTTGTTTTTTACAATGCTTTAAAAATGTAAAAACTCTTCTTAGCTAAACAAAAACAGGCTACGGGCTACATTCAGCAGTGAGCCATAGCCATAGTTTGCCAATACCTGTCATAGATTATAAGTTTACCCATTTAACATACTTGTTTATGCTTCTATGCCTTTCCCCACCCTGTCCTCTCTGTCTTGAATACCTCTCCTCATTTCTGCACCAAGCTAAATGGTATTCGTTCAAATTCTGTATCGTCTAGGATATTCCTATTCAAAGTGAGGTATGAACAGCAGCATCAGCATCACCTAGGTTGTTAGAAATGAAGAATCTTGGACCCCACCAAAGACCCAAAAATCAAAATCTGCATTTTAACAAGAACCCAGGTACTTCCGGGGCGCCTGGGTGGCTCAGTCGGTTAAGCGTCCGACTTTGGCTCAGGTCATGATCTCGCGGTCCATGAGTTCGAGCCCCGCGTCAGGCTCTGTGCTGCCAGCTCAGAGCCTGGAGCCTGTTTCCGATTCTGTGTCTCCCTCTCTCTGACCCTCCCCCATTCATGCTCTGTCTCTCTCTGTCTCAAAAATAAATAAACATTAAAAAAATTTTTTTTATTAAAAAAAAAGAACCCAGGTACTTCCATATGTACATTAAAGTTTGAGAAAGCACTACTCTAGTAAAACTGCTCTGACCAACCCTAATCCAAGTTAGGTGTTCTTTTTTTTTTTTTTTTCCCCAAAATTATTTTGAGAGAGAGAGACTGAGGATGAGCACAAGCAGGGGAGGGGAAAAGAGAGAGGAAAAGAGAGAATCCCAGGCAGGTTCCATCCTGTCAGTGCAGAACCCAATATGGGGCTTGAACCCACAAACAGTGAGATCATGACCTGAGCTGAAATGAAGAGTCAGATGCTTACTCAACCTAGCCACCCAGGCGCCCCCAGGTCAGTTGTTCTTCTATGTCACTCCACTTAGCATATTGTACTGAAATTATCTCTTAATCATTTGGATTCCCACCATTTTCTGAATTCCTTATAGACGGGACCATGTCTCACCTATCTTTGAATATCCAGAACTCAGCACCATACCTAGAATGTGGTAAAGCTCAATTACTGTTTACTAAACTGAAATAAACTAAGCTAAGCCTCAATTTTCTCATCTATGAAATGGGCATAATAACACTAATCATATAGAACTACTATGGGGATAAAATGAGACAAATACTGATTATTTTGCACAGTGTCTGACATGGTAGGTACTCCATCAATGTTATTTCCTTTTGTACTGAGTGGTACATTATTCAAACATTTTAAATGACATTTAATTTTTTTTTTATTTTTTTAAATTTAAATCCAAGTTAGTTAACATGTAGTGTAATAATAATTTCAGGAATAGAATTCAGTGATTCATCACTTACATTTAACACCCAGTGCTCTTCCCAACAAGCATCCTCCTTAATGCCCCTCACCCATTTAGCTCTCCCCCCACCAGCCAACACCCCACCAGCAACCCTCAATTTGTTCTCTGTATTCAAGAGTCTCTTATGGTTTGTCTCCCCCTCTGTTTTTATATTATTTTTGCTTCCCTTCCCTTATGTTCATCTGTTTTGTATCTTAAATTCCACATATGAATGAAATCATATGGTTGTCTTTCTCTGACTTACACATTCTAGTTCCATCCACATTGTTGCAAATGGCAAGATTCCATTCTTTTTGATCACCAAGTAATCATCCATTGTGTATATATACCATATCTTCTTTATCCATTCATCAGTTGATGGACATTTGGGCTCTTTCCATACTTTGGTTATTGTTGATATTGCTGCTATAAACATTGGGGTACAAGTGCCCCTTCAAATCAGCACTCCTGTGTCGTTTGGTTAAATACCTAGTAGTGCAATTGCTGGGTTGTAGGGTAGTTCTATTTTTAATTTTTTGAGGAATCTCCAAATTGTTTTCCAGAGCGGCTGCACCAGTTTGCATTCCCACCAGCACTGCAAAAGGGTTCCTCTTTCTCCGCATCCTTGCCAACATCTGTCATTGCCTGAGTTGCTAATTTTAGCCATTCTGACAGGTGTGAGGTGGAATCTCATTGTGGTTTTGATTTGTATTTCCCTGATGATACGTGATGTTGAGCATTTTTTCATGTGCCTGTTAGCCATCCGGATGTCGACTTTGGATAAGTGTCTATTCATGTCTTCTGCCCATTTCTTCACTGGATTATTGGTTTTTTGGGTGTTGAGTTCGATAAGTTCTTTATAAATTTTGGATACTAACCCTTTCTCCAATGTCATTTGTAAATATCTTCTCCCATTCTGTCAGTTGCCTTTTAGTTTTGCTGATTGTTTCCTTTGCTATGCAGAAGCTTTTTACCTTAATGAAGTCCCAATAATTAATTTTTGCTTTTGTTTCTCTTGCCTTTGGAGACATGTCAAGTAAGAAGTTGCTGCAGCCAAAGTCAAAGAAGTTGTTGCCTGTTTTCTCCTCTAGGATTTTGATGGCTTCCTGTGTTATGTTTAGGTCTTTCATACATTTTGAGTTTATTTTTGTGTATGGTGTAAGAAAGTAGTCAGGTTCATTCTTCTGCATGTTGCTGTCCAGTTTTCCCAGCACCATGTGTTGATGAGACTGTCTTTTTCCCTTTGGATATTCTTTCCTGCTTTGTCAAAGATTAGTTGGCCATATGTTTGTGGGTCCATTTCTGGGTTCTCTGTTCTATTCCTTTGATCTATGTGTTTGTTCTTGTGCCAGTACTATACTGTCTTGATGATTACAGTTTTGTCATACAGCTTGAAGTACAGAACTGTGATGCCTCCAGCTTTGGTTTTCTTTTTCAAGATTGCTTTGGCTATTTGGGGTCTTTGCTGGTTCTATACAAATTTTAGGATTGTTTGTTCTACCTCTGTGAAGAATGCTGATGTTATTTTGACAGGGATTGCTAAAATTACATTTGAGAGAGGCACCTGGGTGGCTCAGTCAGTTAAGGATCCAACTCTTGGCTTTGGCTCGAGTCATAATCCCAGGGTCTTGGGATTAAGTCCCACATCAGGCTCTGACTGAGCATGGAGACTGCTTAAGATTCATTCATTCATTCATTCATTCATTCTCTCCCCCCACCCTCCCCTCTCTCTCAGGATTCCTGGGTGGCTCAGCCAGTTAAGTGTCCAACTTCAGTTCAAGTAATGGTATCATGGTTTGTGAATTCGAATCCTGAAATCAGGCTCTATGCTGTCAACACCAAACCTGCTTTGAATCCTCTGTCCCCCTCTGTTTGCCCCTCCCCACCCCTCTAAAAAAATAAACATTAAAAAAAAAAAGATTCTCTCTCTAATAAAAATAATAATACTAAAAAAATAAAAATGTAAAAATAAATAAAAGAATGCTCAATTAAATTTACCTATAATTTCCACTGCATAAAGACTCTGTAAATATTTCCACAAATACTAGAGGAAAACACAGAAATAGTAAGTCTAACTTGTTACAGATAAGATTGTGAGTTAATTTTTCTTTCTCTCCTTTGCACTTCTACTAATTTGGTTATAAAGCTGTTTGTGAAATAACATATTTTAGCAGAAAAAGAATGCCAACAATAGCAAAAACATGCTTGCAAAGAAATGTACATCCACAAAATATCACAAAGTCAAAAAATATCAAGAGTTCTAGTAATTAAATTTGATGAGACACTATAAAGTCTTCTAATATGGAAATTATCTAATCTCCTAAATCAAGTATATAGTAAGTAGTCAACAAATATTTACTTGTTGGAGAAAAACACACTTAGGTCTTTCCTTTCCCTTGTTGGAGATATAACATCTACTGTTAAGTTTATCAGATATTATTATTTTCTTGGTTTTTAAATAGAAGTAACAAGGATCAGGGGTGCCTGGGTGGCTCAGTCAGTTAAGGGTTTGACTTTACCTCAGGTCATGATCTCACAGTTTGTGAGTTCAAATCCCACGTCAGGCTCTGTGCTGACAGCTTGGCGCCTGGAGCCTGCTTCGGATTCTGTGTCTCCCTCTCTCTGCCCCTCCCCCGCTCGCATTCTGTCTCTCTCTCAAGAATAAATAAACATTAAAAAGATTAAAAAAAAGAAGAAGAAGAAGAAGTAACAAGGATCAGGGCACCTGACTGGCTCAGCTGGTAGAGCATGTGACTCCTTATATCAGGGTTGTGAGTTCAAGACCCATGCTGGGCATAGAGCTTACTTTAAAAAAACAAAAACATAGGATGCCTGCATGTCTCCACTGGATGAATGTGTCTCAGTTGGTTGAACATCAGATGCTTAACTTTGGCTCAGGTCATGATCTCACAGATTGTGAGATTGAGCCCTGCGGAGGGCTGGGCACTGATAGCACAGAGCCTGCTTGGGATTCTCTCTCCCCTTTCTCTCTCTCTCTCTCTGTTCCTCCCCTGCTCTTGTCCATGCTCTCACGTGCTTGCTCACTCTCTCTCTCTCTCAAAATAAATAAACTTCAAATAAAAATTAAAAAAAAAAACATTTCATTTGTGCCTAGCTGGTTCAGTAATTACAGCATGTAACTTTTAATCTTGAAGTTGTAAATTCAAGCCCCAACTTGGGTGTAGAGATTACTTAAAAATAAAATCTTTAAAGAAAAAAAAAAGACGTAGTAACAGGTATAGTCAGTGGAGGAGAGAGAAAGAAAATGGTAAAGATGAGAGAGAAAGAAGAAAAAAGGACAGAATGTACCAAAAAAGAAAAGGGAAAAAGATTAAAGACAAGAAGAGACTCGAGAGAGAGAAGAGAGAAAAATAAAGTTAAAAAGGACATTAAGATGAATAATTGCCCAAAGTAAAATAAATTAAAGGCATTAACATGCACAGAAGTTCAATCTCCCTAATGCAGTAAAAAGAAGGGCCCATGCTGTCTGATCACAAGGTGGGATAAAGGCAGTACAAGCACAAGTAGAAGTGTTAGTAGTAAGGCCAACAGAAGCATATGCATATGGTCACGTGGATAGGCATGACAAAATGGTGCATTGGACTGACCATTCATACTATAAATCGGGAAACAGCCTTAGCTTTTCTTCATCTACTGTGAATATACATCCACTGTGAATATACCCAAGTCCCTCCCACTCCAAGCTTCAGTTTCTCTTGTATATCCAATGGTCTTTAATAATGTTAGTAACTGAGAGTACCTGTTAGTAGCAAACTCAACTCTAGAGGCAGCTTCCTTGGTTCATCCTAAACCTTTATGAAGGTGCGCACTCCCAAACCCTCTTGAGTTTGTCATCCGCACCCAGCAACTGCTCAGCATTCCCAGTGATTGTCCCACATAATCTAGACTTATTTCCTGCTGACTTTCAACACAATCATATACTTATCATTACCAAATAATTTAAGGATCTCTTAACTCATTATATTGGGCCAGGAAGAGACAAACATTCCCACTCTCAACTATTCAATTACACTAAATAATAAATCACGTGCTGCCGTGTTAGTCTCGAGTGGCCTGCATCAATTCTAAAAGCTCATTCAGTTTCAGGAAGCAGCTTACTTCCTCCTTCCAAGCAAGTTTCACCAAAAATAACAAAAGAATAAACTTTCAAGCTGCATGTGATTTTCAAGGCCTTTGGCTCCAAAAATCATGTTGTTAAAAGTTCTTTCCCTGTCATCATTAAAAAAGGGCCTTTACTGGTTTAACAACAATTTAGGTTTTATTTCATTCACTAAGGATCTCTTAAAACTATTTCAGTTTTGATATTTAATTGCATCAAAGCAATTCTTCCAAATAAGTCCACAACAGACACATCCTGTTTTGTTCTTGGCTCTGCGGAAAATGAATGCTAATGAAAAAAACTATACAGACACACATTTCCAGGAATATCGCTTGTCAAAAATTAAGGAACCATCTTAAATGGGAACATAGTATTTCTTGAATTATGCATGGTGTAAGTCACTTAAACATTTATTTAATATTTTTGATACTACTTTCTGGGTCATGGGAAACTGAATCAAAATCAAACATTTATACCACTTATGTTACTCATATAACTACCACTGTTACTTATATCTTATATAGCATTAATCAAAACTAGAGAATAAAATCTCAGTTAACATTCTGGACTCAAACAAAATACAAATAATCATTATGGTAGATGGATGACTGGAAACATAAAAATTACCTTAAACTTAAAAAACCTAAAAACTGTTGGTAAAATTACAAATTAAACTCATATATGCACTCATGACAAATTAAGACATTAGACTTCAAAATTTATTTTTAAAATTTATCTATCTTTACATTAAAGTTTACTAAAACCTCTAAGTCTAAAACTAGTTTAAAATATGGGGCTTTTTTAATGTTATTAAAGTATTTAGGAAGGAAACAAAATGTAACAGAGAATGACCACCTTAAGAAATATTATGACTCTAGTATTTTCCATAAAATAGTGTGATCTTGAGTTTACAGTGCTTCATCCAAGGAAAGGAGTTGTGCTAAGAGCTTAATAAATACATAGCCATATTTTAACAGGAGGCTGGTTCAGCAGCCAGACAAAGCAATTCCACATAAATCTGTCCTGATGATTCTTTCTCCACATAAGTACTTCTGGCCACAGAGAAAGGATCTATAAAACTAACTCTAATTCTAAATCTAAGCAGAAGAAATGCTGAGAGAGTTAAAGATGTCAAAACAGAGTAGTAAGTCCAAACAATAACATGACAAGGTATGCTGCCTGGCTATTCTAAACAGAGGCTATTCCCTTCTGGAATGAGATTAATTTGTTTAGAAGAAACACAACCAAAGACATTCCTAACAGCCCGCAGAACCTTGGCGGGGCTCTAGAGTACAGAAGTGGATACAGTCATGGTACACCTCAAGGCTCATGTGGGCCCCAGTTCTTCAGGCCACCTGGAGCAGTTTCTTAGGCAGAGCAATCAGGAAGCTAGTGCTGACCGGCTCCCTTCATAGCCCATGGCTCAACAATGATTTAAAGCCAATGACAAGTCCTCCATATCAAGCAAGTGCCCCCTTGAGGAACAAGGTAAGTTTCCTTAGTTACTAAGGAAATTTCTAACGCTGAAATCAGGACAAGATCAATTTCAAGTCTACCATGAATATTTTAGTGATGGTAAGAGCCCAAACATCACAGGTAAGAGACCCACTCCACCTCCAATTCCAAAGAAAACACAAATAAACTTAGAACACTAAGCGTAACCACAAAATGTTTTAAAAGACAACACTGGAGATTTTATTAGCATAATTCTTCCAAGCAACAGCTAGGTTTTTAAAATACCACCAGAGGGTACCTGGGTGGCCCAGTTGGTTAAGCATCCAACTTCGGCTCAGGTCACGATTTCACAGTTCATGAGTTCGAGGCCCGTGTAGGGCTTTGTGATGACAGCTCAGAGCCTGAAGCCTGCTTCAGATGCTGTGTCTCCCTCTCTCGGTCCCTCCCCCACTCAAATTCTGTCGCTTTCTCTCTCAAAAATAAACATCAAAAACATTTTTTAGGGGCTTCTGGGTGGCTCAGTCTGTTAAGCGTCTGACTTCAGGTCACGATCTCACAGTTCGTGGGTTCGAGCCCCGCATCGGGCTCGTGCTGACAGCTCAGAGCCTGGAGCCTGCTTCAGATTCTGTGTCTCCCTCTCTCTGCCCCTCCCCTGCTCACGCTCTGTCTCTCTCTGTCTCTCAAAAATAAAAAATAAATGTTAAAAAAAATTTTTTTTAATTTTTTTTAGGGTGCCTGGGCGCCTGGGTCAGTTGAGCGTCCAACTTCAGTTCAGGTCATGACCTCACAGTTTGTGAGTTCACGCCCCGCGTTGGGCTCTGCTGACAGCTCAGAACCTAGAGACTTCTTCGGATTCTGTGTCCCCCTCTCTCTCTGCCCCTCTCCTGCTCATGATCTGTCTCTGTCTCTCAAAAATAAACATTAAAAAAAAATTTGTTTTTACTTTTAAATACCATCAATACATCTTTTTCAACACCTATCAATATTCCACTCCTTCTATATGTCTCTGTATTAAGCTAGACAATTTTCATGGACAAGACTCCATGACACATTTCATTCTTCATATGCCCCCTTTTTTTTTAATGTTTATTTATTTTTGAGACAGAGAGAGAAAGAGCATGAACGGGGGAGGGGCAGAGAGAGAGGGAGACACAGAATCGGAAGCAGGCTCCAGGCTCTAAGCCAACAGCCCAGAGCCCGACGCGGGGCTCGAACTCACGGACCACAAGATCATAACCTGAGCTGAAGTCAGACGCTTAACCGACTGAGCCACCCAGACGCCCCACTTCATATCCCCTTTAACATTGACATACTATCACATCATTATTGTTACTAAGCACTAAAAAACTGTTCCCACCACTACATAAAACTGTTCTACTTGATTTCCAATGACCACCTAATTGGTAAATCCAAGGGCAACTTCTCACATATCACCCTCTAATTTTTCTGTAGCATCTAATGCTAGTAACTACTTTTCTGCTTCTTAGAACTTTTTCTTTCTATGGCACTCATGACTCAATACTCTCCCAGTTCTCCTCCTACCTTATAGACTATTCAATTCAGCTTCCTGTACCAAAACTACTTCCTCTTCCTGTTACAGAAACAGTCCCAAGGTTCCGTCCTAAGCCCTCACTTCTCCCACAGTGGTTTCTTCCTCCTTGATCTAACCTACTCCCATAGCTTCCCCATCTCTGTCTCCAGCCCTAACTTCTCACAAACTCTAGAAGTGTAATTCCAGTTGAATACAGGTCAGCTCCACAAGTATGTCCCACTTAAAATACCAATGTACCCAACCCATCATCAGACACCATATCTCCAACTTATTCATCATCCTGTCATTCACACATAGACACTATTTAGTGAGCACTCATCATGGGGCCAGACATTATGTTAAATGCTTCACATATATCGGGGCGCCTGGGTGGCGCAGTCGGTTAAGCGTCCGACTTCAGCCAGGTCACGATCTCGCGGTCCGTGAGTTCGAGCCCCGCGTCAGGCTCTGGGCTGATGGCTCAGAGCCTGGAGCCTGTTTCCGATTCTGTGTCTCCCTCTCTCTCTGCCCCTCCCCCGTTCATGCTCTGTCTCTCTCTGTCCCAAAAATAAAAAAAAAAATTAAATGCTTCACATATATCAACTATTTTAGTCCTCACAAGAGTCCAATGAATGAAGTAGCTGTCCCCATTTTACAGATGGGGAAACCCAAACAAAGAGATGAATTAATCTCTTCAAAGTCACATAGTTAAAATGTGGTACAGTCAGGATTTAAAGCAGGCAGTCTGATTTCAAAGATCATGCTTTAAACAACTACACTCTATTACCTCCCGATTGCCCAGGACTGAAACCTGCCTATAGGCCTACACCAGGCACTATGAACTTTTAGTCCTGTCACCTCTAGGTCCTTCCCATCTGATCTTCTTTTCCATTCTCACTAACATCACTATACTTCGGTCCCCATATTCCACTTACCTTCTCTCAACTTCCCATCTCACATGTCTCCATATTTCATCTATTTATTTGACACCCTCTTGCTTAAAAATCATCAGTGGCTCAGGGTGCCTGGGTGACTCTGTCAGTTAAACATCTAACTCATGATTTCGGCTCAGGTCATGATCTCACCACGGTTGTAGGATCAAGCCCCATATCAGGCTCTGCGCTGACTGTAGAGCCCACTTGGGGTTCTCTCTCTCCCTCTCTCTCTGCCCTTGCCCCACTCTCTCTCTCTCTCTCTCTCTCTCTCTCTCTCAAAATAAATAAATAAATATTTTAAAAAATCATCAGTGGCTCACAGCTCCCCATTGCCTACAGGATAAAGTCAAAACTCCTTCTAGCCTCATCTACCGTCATTCTTCTTCCTTCTAGCATATTCCAGTTAGACAGGGCATGTGTCATTCTTTTTGACTGCCTAGCATCAAACCCCCTTCTTACATCTAGGCAATTCCCTACCTCCCAATACAGACAATAAAAATGCAAATGGACCCTTTCCAGGACTCCTTTGCAACTATCTCATGGTACCTGACATAGGCCATACCAATTACATGTGTTATCCTCTGACTATGAACTGAAAAGTGGGCACAGAGAATTCTCTCTGGTAGCAAAAACAGTTGCAAGAAGATCAGAGTTCCTGGGCTGCACCAAATGTGCAGAGCCAGAGGTTTTCCATGGCACAAGTACAATACCCACCCCCTGGTGGCAGCAGCTTTTTCTTGTGGTTCCTCACTGGAGTTACCAGGATAGTTCCAGAATGATAGCATTCAAACCTGGTCTCAGCCATCATGACAATTCTGTGAGCTACCCAATATCCTTTTTAAAAATTCCTTTTTGGGGGCGCCTGGGTGGCTCAGTCGGTTGAGTGGCCGACTTTGGCTCAGGTCATGATCTCGTGATCCGTGAGTTCAAGCCCCACATCGGGCTCTGTGCTGACAGCTCAGAGCCTGGAGCCTGTTTCAGATTCTGTGTCTCCCTCTCTCTGACCCTCCCCCGTTCATGCTCTGTCTCTCTCTGTCTCAAAAATAAATAAACGTTAAAAAAAAATTTTTTTTTAATAAAAATAAAAATAAATAAATAAATAAATAAAAATTCCTTTTTGGGGGTGCCTGGGTGGCTCAGTCAGTTAAGCAACTGACTTCGGCTTAGGTCTTGATCTCACGGTTTGTGAGTCCAAGCCCCGCACTGGGCTCTGTGCTTGACAGCTCCGAGCCTGGAGCATGCTTTGGATTCTGTGTCTCCCTCTCTCTCTGCCCCTGCCCCACTCACACTCTGTCTCTCTCTCTCAAAAATAAACATTTAAAAATAAAAAAAAAAAAAGAACATGCCCTTTGCTTTTATAATTTTGTTCACTCATATAATTTTGCCCACTGTTTCTTCCACCCAGAATTCTTCTCCATTAATCAAAATTCTTCCCATCTTTTAAGGCCCAGCACAAGTGCTAATTTCCCCATAAACTTAAGAGCTAATACTAAATGAGTACTTTCAGGGCCAGGCATTCTCCTCATCTGATCTTCACAAGAAGAGTAAGAGATAGATACTAGCATTAGTCTTATTTTATAGTTGAGGAAACTGAAGCAAAAACAAATGAAGTATATTGCCCAAAGTCATAGAGCTAGTGAACAGTGATAGAGCTAGAAGTCAAATCCAGGAAATCTGACTCCAGACCCCTGCCCTTAACCAGAGAACAGCAAAAGCCAGTCCACAAGTCAACTCTAGCCCAGCAGCCAAATCTGGCTCATGGCATGTTTGTATACATCCATGATCTAAGTACATTTCCTGCATTTTTAAGTAGTTGGGAGGAAAAAAAAAAAATTTCATGATCCATGAACATCATACAAAATTCACATTTCAAAGTCCAGCAATAGTTGAGGTACAGCAACAAACATAGTGTCTGTGGCTGCTTTCATGCCATAACAGCAGATTTAAGTAGCTGCAACAGAGACAGGATGGCCTAAAGGGCCACAAAGCCTCAAATATTTATTGTTTGGCCCTTTATGGAAAAAATTTAAGACCTTACTTTTAACTACTACATTGTCTGTTAAAAAGCTTTCCTTGATCCCTTACTTCCCCCAAGCTAGAATAAATCTATCCCTTCTCTGTATTTGTATGCCCTTTGCATCTCTCTTGTAACAGGTAGTCTATTTTGCTTTAAATTACATTTGACTTATTTTTTTCCTTGAGCAGACTACAAACTCCTTGAAGGCAGGAAGTAATCTTTTGCACTTTGCATTACTCTTGGTGCCTTGCCTATTGTTGGCAGTCAATAAATGCTTGCTGGCTTTAAATAAAATTTTGTAGTGTGCACTTTTAAACAAATTTTCCTAACATGAATATGAATCACAGAAATCACAGACTAGACTCTGTATTGGCAGGATGGGTAACAATAGGCCTCAATCACTGCTGATAGCTATCTAAATTGGTACAACCTTTCCAAAGGGTAATTCTACCTGTTCATCAAATACCTTGAAAGTGTGTTTTGGGGGTGCCGGGGTGGTTCAGTTGGGTAAGCATCCAACTTTGGCTCAGGTCATGATCGCGCAGTTCGTGAGTTCGAGTCTCACGTCAGGCTCTATGCTGACAGCTCAGAGCCTAGAGCCTGCTTCGGATTCTGTGTCTCCCTCTCTCAAAAATAGACATTAAAAAAAATTTTTTTTAAGTGTGTTTTTTAGGACTCAGAGTTCCACTGTTGGAAATCTGTCCTAAGGAAATAAACAGACTTACATGCAAAAATGCAATAATAGTGGTCATAGGAGTTAACACATTTACTGAGTACATATTACATACCAGATATTGAGCTAAGTCCTTTAAATGCAGAACCTCTATTTAGCCCTATTTTATTTTTTAAAGATTTTTAATTTTTGTTTTTTGTTTTTGAGAGAAAGCAGGGGATGGGCAGAGAGAGAGAGGGAAAGAATACTAAGCAGGCTCTGTGCCGTCAGCACAGAACTCCATGCAGGGCTCAATCTTATGAATTGTGAGATCATGACCTGAGACGAAATCAAGAGTCAGACGCTTAACCAACCGAGGCACCCAGGTGCCCCAGCGCTATTTTATAGATAGGAAATTAAATCTCAAGAGGTTAAATAATTTGTCAAAAGTTAAGGAATGACAGGTTGTTGTTTTGTTTTTGTTTTTGTTTTTTTTTAGGGGAGAACTATAGCTAATTGTAATTCTTCATATTAGTCTTTTTATATTTATTACTGTAATAAGCATGTATTACATATATAATTTTTTAAGGCAGTAAGATAGCACAGAAACCTTACTCCTGTATTTTTTTTTTCCTTTGGAAGCTAGGGAAAATAAGTCAGAACAGAACAAGCAAAATATTCTTTTTCATTTACTTTGGAAAGAACAATAAAAAGTCACCATCCTGGACTTTGAAACAAGAACAGTATTTCCTCACATAAAAACAGCCTTGAGAACAACATTGTGGATCCTATGTGTTTCCCAGATAACATCACTCAGCCAATTTTGCCCTGCTTTCCTAAAATGCCATACTAGTTTTGCCAATATGTAAGGAAACAAAAAATTATGTTGTGACTTGTACTGAATAAAGATTCTTTGGATATGAGGATGGAATCATCCATAACTATAGCAATTTGGAAAGGAAAAGTCCCACCCTATCTACAAATCTCCAGAGGTTATTACATGACCCCAAATCACTAAGTCTTGGACTTTCTTGGATTCAAGCTGTTTTGCCTCTGGTCCAAAAACACTAGTCCAAGATCTCCCTCTGTACCTATACAATTTGAATTAAAACAATACTTCCAAGCTAGATCTATTAAATGCTATGATGGCCATGTAAGAACTTCCCAGAGCCACACCTTACCTCTTCTGGCACAATAATTAATGGATACTTGTCCTCAGATAAAAAGTTGAAAATAACCCATACTTTAAATGCATCTTCTTCTGTAATGAGCAAGGGGCTCTTGGTGAGGTTTTTTTTGACACAGAGGGTCCAACACATCCTATTGAACTCAATCTTGTCAAAGTTGTCTTGGACCTAAAAAAGAATGAGTTAAAATTTCAATGAAAAATAGCCAATGAAGGAGGAAAAATTCCAAAATAAGCAGAATATAAGCCAAGTAAAACAGATACAGGCTTCCATTCTAATCGATCCAATTAACTAATAATCCAATTAATGAATAGACATTTTCTATTTTTTTTTTTAACGTTTATTTATTTTTGAGACAGGGAGAGACATAGCATGAACAGGGGAGGGTCAGAGAGAGGGAGACACAGAATCTGAAACAGGCTCCAGGCTCTGAGCTGTCAGCACAGAGACCGACGCGGGGCTAGAACTCACGGACTGTGAGATCATGACCTGAGCCGAAGTCAGCCGCTTAACCGACTGAGCCACCCAGGCGCCCCAACATTTTCTAATTTCATTTGCTTGTGTACCACACTTTCAAAGGCCCAATTAAGAACGTTATAGTTAGCCTGACACTAAAGCAATATCTATCTGCCCATATCACTCACTTGGCACATAAAATACTAGCTTGTTGAATAGTTATTTTTTCACATGTACACACTATCTTCTAAATAAAACTACCAACCCTGGTACAGAGGAGTGGAGAGTGTCAATTACTCAGTATGAGCCACATACTGCTATCTCATCTTTACCTATATAGTCAAAGAAGATATTTTTTTTTGGAAAAAACTTAAACTGAAATTCTAAAAAGACAGCCTGCCCTTCAGTCATTCAATCATGCAATCAACATTCCCTCAGGATCTACTATAAGCCAAGTACTATGTTACAAATTAAGGATATAAAGATGAAGAAGAACTTGGTCTCTGCTCACAAAATATTCACAGTTTATTAGGGAAAACAGATATGCAAATAGACAAATTCTAATATAACACCATGTGTAATTCAATAGTTTTTCACTTATTCAAAAGATAAAATTTAGATAGTAATTATGATCTGCCAGAGACAATGCAAAGATACTTAATGTAGTAGTAGCCCATGTCTCCAAGGAATGCCAAGACAATTATAATACAGTGTGATAAGTACTATAATAGAAAGAAGCAGAGGGTTCTGTGGGAACACTGAGGAACTAACCCATCTTAAGAACTAGGGGAAGATTTGCAGAAAAAGTAACATGACAACAGAGTGCAATTCAAAGGATCATTAAAAGTCAGTTTATAGTCACTATGGAAAACCATATGCAGGATCCTCAAAAAATTAAAAATAGGACTGCCATACAATCCAGCAATTCCACTTCTGGAAATATAATAATATATATATTATAATATACATAATAATAATCCAACGGTAACAAAAACACTAACTCAGGTAAATATCTGTACTCCCATGTTCACAGCAACATTATTCTCAATAGCCCAGACATGGAAACAACCTAAGTATCCATTGATAGATGAATGATAAAGAAATTGTAATACACACACACACACACATACACACACACATATATGTATATATATCTATATATAATGGAATATTATTTAGCCATAAAAAATAAGGAAATCCTACAATTTGCAACAACACGGATGGAACTTGAAGGCACTACACTAAGTGAAATAAGTCAGAAAAAGACAAATATTGTATGATCTCACTTGTATGTGGAATCTAAAAAAAAAAAAAAAAACAACTCATAGAAAAAGAGATCAGACTTGTGGTTACCAGAAGCAGGTGGTGGGGGGAGGGAGAACTGGAATAAGGTGGTCTAAAGATACAAACTTCCAGTTATTAAATAAACAAGTACAAGGGAGGTAATATACAACATAATGACTATAGCTAACACTGCTGTATGACATAGAAAAGTTGTTAAGGATATAATACATCCTAAGAGTTCTCACCATAAGGAGAAAATGTTTCCCCTTTATTTTTTTCTTCCTTCTTTTCTTTTTATTGTATGTGTATGAAATGATGGATGTTAGCTGAACCTATTATGGTAATTATTTCACAATATATATAAATCAAACCATCCTGTGAGGCTTAAAGTTATTCTGTGATGCAAGTTAATTATTTCTCAATAAAACTGGGGGAAAACAAAATGTAAACAGTTCAAGAATGGGGTAAGGAGAGTTCTAGGTAGAACAATGTGAGAAAGCCCAGAGGTGGAGACAACCATGGTCAGTTCAGAAGTATTGTAGAAGTTTAATGTGAATGGAGCACTTGGTGCTAAAGAGTGGTATGATTCAAGGCTATTTTGTAAGTGCAAATAACAGAAAACACCCTGGGTTCCTTTAAACTTAAAAAGAATTCATCGAAAAAACAATGGGTAACCTCAAAGATCCAACACAAGGGATGGAAAATCTAGGCTCTGAAACTAAGTCATTACCAATGTAGGCTAGTCAGTCCAAATCACAGCTGAAACTATGCATGGTAAGAGTATAGTACAGACACCACTGCCAATGTAACAAGAGGCCATCACTGCTGCCACTGACCCAGTCTTTGATCCTCTGTGTCACTCATGAGTGTCTGAACTTTTCAATATCTGAGATGTGAGACAGGTCCTTCCCCCACCAAGGCACTGTGCAATTTCCTAAACATAAGAGTTCAGATACTGGGCAGACAAAAAATGATAAGTGACCCCTGCATGGAGCACAGCTAAAGATGAGGCGAGAGAGAGAAGTGAAGGCCAGATCATAAAGAGCTTTATAATCCATATTAAGGAGTTAGGATTTATCTGTACTGAAAGAGTGGATAGGAGCACCATATACAGCCTGCATTTTAAAAGCCATATTCTGGGACAATAAGTAAGATGTACTAAAGAAGGCAGAGTGGCTGGCAGGACAATATGTGCAAAGCATCTCTGTTTGGAGAGACAGGAACAAAGCGTTATGTGTACTATAAGGAAGAAGTCACTAGCTGACTACACGGAGAAATTTCTCTTGATCCCTGACTAGGACGTGTGGTTGGCACACCAGTTCCCCAGGAGTAGGACGATATCCTTTGTGCTCTGCCTGCAGTACCCTGTCTCAGTCTGACACCATTTCTCACACCACAATCATACACAATTGATCCCTTGAAGGGAAAGCAGTAGTTGCTGCTGCAGCATCTTTTTTTCCTTTTTCTTTTTTAACATCATTTATGAGGACTTAGCATATGCTTGGCATTTTATATGCAGTTGCTTACTTAAACTTGGTATTAGCCTTGTAAGGCTAAATATTGCCCCTATTTTACAGATCAGGAAATAGAGGTGCAGAAATATTGAGTACTTTTACCAAGTTCACATGGCTTATAAATATTAGGAAACAGAAGTTCAGAAAAACTGAATACCAAGTTCATGTAGCTGGTAAATATCAAAACTAGCATTTAAATCAAGGTTCAAATGCTGTCTCTTTCCACTATGCTAAACTGCTTATAGAACTCAACAGATGGAGGACATCTATATAATGTAAGACACCTCTATAGGACTAGTTTCACAGGCCACCACCATCAACTCTATCCACCTGCACCCCTAAAAAACACTAAGGGGAAATGACATGTACACAAAAGCATATAGGCTTACCTGAGGAACAAGAAGTGATTCTATGTGGATTATGTGACGAATTATAGGATTCCTGAGGGGGAGTGCCTAGATTTATGGCTAGAAAAGCAAACATAGACCAAATCACAAACAGCTTCATAGTTTTAAGAAATAGTCCATAAGAAACTCCCAATTGAAAGGTTTTAGAGCAGAGGATGAGTAGGTCATCTACTGCTCAGATTAGTACTTTGCAGAAAAGATGGTATTTGAAGCGGATCTTGAAGTATATTGAAGAGTATAAGGATAAGTAACACAAAAGAGAGGAAAAGAAATGGCATGAGCAAAGGTATGGCAGAAACATCACACCAACCAAGTCTGGGAAACAGATACAGGATGAAGGAGACAAAAGCAAGACAGAAGGAAAGATAAAAGTTTTCAATTATGAGCATCTTCAACCTGTCTAGTAAGACATTCAGATGGAGGTGTCCAAAGACAAAGAAGTGGAACTGTAGCAAATGAGGAGAGGCAGACTTGTCAGTCAACTGCCTGCTGATGATGACTGAAGCCATGATGGTCAAGTGAGATCACTGACAGAAAACATAAATCAAGAAAAGAGATGGGATCAAAAAACAGAACATCAGGGGATACAGACATTACAAAACTAGAGGAGGAAGAGGAATTATGATGACCGAAAGAACAAAGTGGCAGGAGAACCACAAAGATATGAAAATTGAGTGAGGAAACAGTTAAGGAAGTTTGATCAATAGTGTCATGCTACAGAGATTAAAAAGGAGTTAAGAACAGACCACTGGTTTTCCAATTTAGGGGTTACTAGTTACCTTCAAGAGAGCCAAGAAGTTTGGGTAAAAATCAGATTGCAATGGCATTAGAAACCAAACAAATTTTCCATAAATTTTCCCAGGAAATAAGTAGTGGCTTTTTTTTTTAAATCAAATTCACATTACTATATTACTATTCAAATATACATTACTTAATTTTAGTAAGTTGTCTGTTGGCTTATTCCTTCTCTAAAATATAATGGCACTATTCTTTAGTTTAATCATGCTCAATGGTAAAAGCATACTAAATGATGGCATTTACATCTTTTTTAAAAAGTACAGGGGCGCCTGGGTGGCGCAGTCGGTTAAGCGTCCGACTTCAGCCAGGTCACGATCTCGCGGTCCGTGAGTTCGAGCCCCGCGTCGGGCTCTGGGCTGATGGCTCAGAGCCTGGAGCCTGTTTCCGATTCTGTGTCTCCCTCTCTCTCTGCCCCTCCCCCGTTCATGCTCTGTCTCTCTCTGTCCCAAAAATAAATAAACGTTGAAAAAAAAAAAAATTAAACAAACAAACAAAAAAGTACAAAATGAGATCATGTATGAAAAGCTCACAGCTAACATCATACTCAACAGTGAAAAACAGTTTTTCCTCTAAGATCAGAACAAGGCAAGGATGCCCACTCTCACCACTTCTATTCAACACAATACTGGAAGTCTTAGCCAGAGCAATTAGACAAAAAAAGGAAAAAAGAAATATAAAGCATCCAAATTAGAACGGAAAAAGTAAAATTATCTGCCAATAACATGCTCTTTCTTTTATGTAGAAAGCTCTAAAGATTCCACAAAGAAAACCTTTTAGAACTAATAAATTTGGCAAAGTTGCAGAACACTCAGAAATCAGTCGGCAAAGTTGCAGGATACTCAAAAATCAGTTGTGTTTCAATACACTAACAATAAACAATCTAAAAAAGAAAATTTTAAAATCCCATTTAATAGAGCATCAAAAAGAATTAAATACTTAGGAATAAACTTAACCAAGAAGACAAAAGACTTGTACATTGCAAACTACAAAATGTTACTGAAAAAAATTAAAAATGATATAAATAAATAGAAAGACCTCCAGTGTTGATGGGCTGGAAGACTTAATATTGTTAAAATGTCCATACTACCCAAAGCAATGTACAGATTCAGTTCAATCCCCATCAAAATCCCTGTGGCATTTTTTTTTTTTTTTTTTTTGCAGGAACAGAAAACATCATCCTGAAATTCATATGGAATCTCAAAGGACCATGAATAGCCAAAATAATCTTAAGAAGAACAAAACTGGAGGCTTTATACTTCCTAATTTCAAAACATATTACAAAGCTACAGTAATCGAAACAGTATGTATGGTACTTAGCATAAAGAGAGACATATAGACCAACAAAACAGAGAGCCCAGAAATAAACCCTTATATATGTGGTCAAATGATCTTTAACAAGGATGCCAAGACTACACATTGAGGAAAAGATAGTCTCTTCAACAAATGGTGCTAGGAAAACTGAATATCCATACGCAGAAGAAAATGGACCCTTACCTTACACCATATATAAAAATTAATGCAAAAGGGAGTAAAAACCTAAATGTAAGACCTAAAACTATAAAACTAGAAGAAAACTAGGGGAAGAGCTTCATGACATTGGAATACACAATGTTCTCTTAGATAGGACATTAAAAGCCACAGGCAACAAAGCAAAAATAGAGAATCAACTACATCAAACTTAAAAACTTCTGCATACAATGACAACAATCAACAGAGTTGTACGATGGTGAACCAGTCCTTGCTACCCCAGAAGTTACACTCTAAGAGGCATATCAGGTATCAAAAAATAGAGCAACAAAACAACCATCTATATGATGAAAATGTGCTAAATGCTACAATGGGAAAACACATTACAGAGCAGCAGGTTAGCTCTGGGAAGGGCGGGGTGCAACCTGGAGAACCCTCCCTGAGGAAGTGACGATCAAGCTGAGACCTAAAAGATGAACAGGAGTTAGATGCATGTTTTGGGTAGAGGAAGCCTTACAGAAGAGGAGGCAACATGTCTGAAGGCTCTGTGGCAGGAACAGTCTTGGTAATATGAGGAACAGAGAGAAGGCCAACACAACTGCAGAGAAGGGGACAATAAGGGGAGAGGAAGAAAAGGAGGGCAGAGAGGTTGGCAGAGGCCAAATCAAACATGGCCCTGTACACCATGATAAGGATGTTGCACCTTACCTAAAAACAACAGCAAACTATTGACGGGTATAGGTTCAATATCAAGTGCTTGCTAAATTAAAATAGATCTATAAATTGAGAACATCACAAGGTCTGTTCTACCTACAAAAGATCTAGGAATCTATGATTCCATACTCTACCCCATCTAAGATTGCAAACTGTGCTCCAAAATCCCAGTTTATATCATACATAATAAATTGTCTCACATCTTTTGGAAAACTAATAATGGCTGCCAATGGTTTCAGGGTGTCCAAATGGAAGATAATATCTTAGAAAGAAATATGTAGAGTTGTTCTTATTTTCAACATATATATTTCTTTTCACTAAAATCCATACGAGATAGCAATACTATTTATAGATCTCAATTCTGACTCAAAGTTCTGAAAGTATTTACAAAACTAAAATCACGTGTTCTCTAAACTAGAATTTTCATCCAAACCAGCTAAAGACTAAAGTTCCTATGGCACAGAGTCAGTTCTCAGAAGACAGGGAAATTGGCCAATTTGATGCTTTAGACATTGGTTGGAGAATATGTTTTCTCAGAAAGCATTCATACTCTTCAATCAATAATTCTACTTCAAATAATCTACCCCAAAAAGGGAATCAGAGTCAGATAAAGATTTACGTAGGATAGTCACTATTATTTATAAAAGTGGAAAAAAATAAAAATAAAATATAAGCCCACCAAAAAGGGAATCGTTATAAAGTCATGGTACAAAACGATTATACAGTCACTTAGTAGCTGGGTAACCTTAGACAAGCATTTTAACCCAAAGCCCAGTCTCTTCTTTAAAATGGTATTAATGATGGTACTTAACCCATGGAGTTAATATAAAGAATTAATTAGAACATTTGTTTAAAATATTTAGCATAGTTTCTGATACATAGTAAACTCTAAATAAATGTTACCACTTTATCTTTATATTCAGGTTTTAAAAAAATTTAATGGCATGGAAAAGGCAGTATTTATGTCCTCAATATGATCTAAATTTGAAAAACAATATATACAAAGACAGCTAAAAAAAACAGAGTTAAAGCAAACAGATCAAAATGATAATAGTGACTGCCTTTAGATGGTAAGGTTATGGGTGATATATGTTTTCTTAATAAATTCCTCTTTTTTCTTAATTTCTAACAATAACCTGTGTTTCCTTTACAATTAAAGAAACTCCTTTTATTATAATATTTCACGTTAATCATCAGGAAGATTCAAATCAAAACACAGTAAGATACCATACTTCATACTTACTAGGATGGCTAAAATCAAAATGATAGAAAATAACAAGCACTGTGAGGATATGAAGAAATTGGAACCCTCATATATTGCTGGTAGGAAAGTAAAATGTGCGTCTGCTTTGGAAAACAGTTTTACAGATCCCCAAAACGATAAACATAGAGTTGCTGGAGGGCCTGGCTGACTCAGTTGGTGGAGCATGCAACTCTTGATCTCAGGGTTATGAGTTCAAGCCCCACAAGGGGCATTAAGCTTACTTAAAATAAATAAATAAAATAAACATAGAGTTGCCATATGACCCAAGAATTCCATTCCTAGGTAGTATACTCTTGGGTTAAATACCATCATCATCCATTTTAAAGAGAACTGAAAATGTATATCCATACAAAAACCTGAACGTGAACACTCCCAGCAAATTTACGGTAACCAAAAAGTGAAAACAACACAAAGATCCATAACCGAATAAACGTGCAAACAAAAGGTAGTATAATTATAATGAAATATTCAGCCATCAAAAGGAATGAAGTGCCATCACATGCTACAATGTAGATAAATTTGAAGACATTATGCTAAATGAAAGAAGGCAGACACTAAAGGCCTCATGTTATAGGAGTCCAGAATAGGCAAATCCATAGAGACAGAAAGTAGATTAGTGGTTTCCTAGGAGTGTGGGGAAGGAGAGAGTGAGTGCTAGTGGGTACAGTTTTCTTGAAGGAAGGTGGGGGAAATATTGTAAAATTGGCTGTGATGATGGCTGCACAAAAAATGTGACTATACCAAGAACCACTGAATTGCACACTTTAAATACTTAAATTGCATGGCATGCGAATACTCAATAAGACTGGTTATTTGAAAAAAAAATTATTTAAATTATATCACTCTTAGACTTGTATTGCTGGCCACAGTACTCAAGGGCATAAAGTCATCCATAGTTTTTATCATTTAACCTCTTTATTCACTCAGAAGTTTTTAGTGCTGTATAACTTCACTAATATGATGAAAATGTAGAGTCCAACTTGGCCATTGTGCCAAAATAATACTATATAACTTTCAAGCAACAATGAAAGAAGAAATAACATGGCTAAAGGACAGTAAGAGGAATTGCTCAAAAACATAGTCTTGGGTTTTTTTGTTTGTTTTTTTTTTAATTTTTTTTTTCAACGTTTATTTATTTTTGGGACAGAGAGAGACAGAGCATGAACGGGGGAGGGGCAGAGAGAGAGGGAGACACAGAATCGGAAACAGGCTCCAGGCTCTGAGCCATCAGCTGTCAGCACAGAGCCTGATGCGGGGCTCGAACTCCCGGACCGCGAGATCGTGACCTGGCTGAGATCGGACGCTTAACCGACTGCGCCACCCAGGCGCCCCTAGTCTTGGGTTTTTAAGAGCAATACAACTTCCTATTAAATGATAGTTGTTAGGCACACATTTGAAGACATTTTGATTGCTGAAGGTATATTCATTCAAGTAACAGAAAACTGAAACTTCATTTTATGGAAGAACTGTAACTGACATGAACAGCAAGCATCTGATGTCAGCCTAGGAAAACAATGCAGAGGCTACTAACCTCTAGAGGAAGGGACATTGTATTGAACTGAAAGGTTTCTTTTTTTCTTTTATATGTACGTATGTTTCCCAAAAGCCAAAGGCCAAAAAAGAAAAGGATTATGATAGAAAAGCAGCAGATTCCCCAATAAGGACTTGGTATCTTCCCAAAGGATTACTGGTTTAAATCATAATAGCGCAGATCAACCTTTAATATGCGGAATCAGGGAAAAGAATTGACAATGATTGAACCCAAAAGCCTAACAGGCTATTAAATCTCATGCAAGAATTAGGTTGCCACATAAATATGCTAAAGCAGACTAGCTTTTGATGTAGTCTATTGGGGATCAGTAGTAAAAAGGTAACAATATACTGCTTTCTTCAATTATTCACTGTCAGATAATCCAGGTATAATGTCTCTTTGCAAAAAGAAAGAGGAGAAAGTTCACAAAAACACTCTTCCTAGATGTTTATAGAATTCCATTCTTTACTAAAGAAGGAATTTAACAAACAAGCAAAAAAATTAAAAAGCCAACACTCAGGGAAGGCAAAATATCTGATACAAGAACATAAGCATATTAATCATTTGATGTCTCAGAAAAGCTGAAAATCAATTCTATCAATGTGAAGAACAGGAATGATAATCTCTGAAGAAGGAAATACAGAAATCAAATGGAAAAATTACTTTTTAGAAAGTGAATTTCAACATAATTTATCTCTTGGTCCCAACCCCTTCAGAATAATTCTAGGCAAAGGCAGAAAACCTCTAAAACAACCTGGGGGAAAACTGAGAAGAATGAACACTAAAGAACACCAGATACTAATCAATCACAAGAAAAGAATCATCTTAAAAACACTTAAGGGGGCACCTGGCTGCCTCAGTCAGTAGAACATGCAACTCTTGATCTCAGAGTTGTGAGTTCAAGTCCCATGTTGGGTGTAGAGGTTACTTAAAAAATAAAATAAAATTGGGGTGCCTGGGTGGCTCAGTTAAGAGAAATTAAATGGCTCAGGTCTAAAATCTATCTAACCCCTGGGGCTCCTGGGTGGCTCAGTCAGTTAAGCATCTGACTCTTGATCTCTGTCAGGTCATGATCTCACAGTTCATGTGTTCGAGCCCCCCACTGGGATCTGCGAGAATGATGGGAGCCTGCTGGGGATTCTGTCTCTCCATCTCTCTGTTCCTCCCCCACTTTTGCTAAGACTCTCTTTCTCTCAAAATAAATAAATAAACTTTAAAAAAAATCTATCTAACCCTTACCAGTTAGGCAACATTATGCTCTGTTTCCTCTTGAGCTAATTGGAAATAAGTCCAATTATGCATTGCAGGATTAACATGAGGATCAAATGAGATAGTATACATGTGTGTGTCATACACATATGTATATGACACAGACATATATATCACATCTTGCAAATGTTTGATCATTACTTTATATCTTCTTTGCATAACTGATGACCATCTCTACATTTTATGTTAACATTCTCCAGTTACTATTGGCATTTTTTCAACAAACTTTCAAAACAAGGCAATAATCTTTGCTCAATTTAAACCCACACCATGGAAACCCTGGCTGCTTTACTTGGACTGAAGGTCTGCCAAAATTCCACTCCAGGTGGCTAAGCAATAATAAACAAGAACTTACTGTTTCATCACATCCTCACTCATTTTGTGAATAAGTTTTTCTCCAAATTTAGTGGCTAATTTTGAACTTTTAAAATACTGCTATATTTTCTCCCCCAGTTAAAAAACTTTAAAAAACCTAAATATGGGTGCCTGGGTGGCTCAGTTGGTTAAGCATCTGACTCTTAATTTCAGCTCAGGTCATGATCTCATGGTCCTGAGATCAAGATTAGGATTCTCACTCTCCCTCCCCATCTGCCCCTCCCCTGCTCCTGCTAGCTCAAAAATAAGTCAATAAAATACCTAAATACCAAAACAAAAAACATTTTAAAACTTAAAATTCAAGATATTTAAAGAAAGTTACACCAACGAGAAAAAAATGCAGTATTAAGAGTACAGCACTTCAAGATATGAAACCATGTTTCTCTATCCATTCGCCCACCCCCACACAAATTCTAGCACTGAAAAGGCAATTTTCAGATTTCTGAGAATGTCCCAATGTTCTATTTATTTTTATTTTATTTTTTCATTTTAGAGAGCACGCACAAGCAGAGATCATGACCTGAGCCGAAATCAAGAGTTGAACACTCAACTGGCTTAGCCACCCAGGCGCCCCTGTTCTATATTTTAATAACGGACATAATTTTTAAGATTAAACACATGCACACAGCAGGTCATCAAACATTTGCAGAATTTAAGACATATTTACTGGGGCACCTGGGTGGCTCAGTCAGCTGAGCATCCAACTTGATTGAGTTCAGGTCATGATCTCCATCTTGCAGTTGGTGAATTTGAGCCCCACATCAGGCTTGCTGCTGTCAGCCTGTCAGCACAAAGCCTGCTTCTGATTCTCTGTCCTCCTCTCTCCCCCTCTCCTGCTTGCACTCTCTCAAAAATAAATAAACATTTTTTAAAAATACATATTTACTTATAATACAACTACAGACCATAAATGAGCCACCTGATCAATGAATAGAACAGCAAGCAGCCAGGAAAAAACTCCAGAAAATAGTACAGCATCATACTATGAAGTTTTAATCAGTTTCTGTACAATTTGATTAAAGGATTTTTTATTGAGATATAATTCACATACCATAAAATTTGTACTTTAAGGTATGCAATTTGGTAGTTTTTAATATATTCACAAAGGTTTGCAACCATCATCACTACCTAACTCTGGAACATTTTCATCATCCCAAAAAGAAACCCCAAGCCCATTAATAGTTACTCTCCATTCCCACCTCCCAACAGCCTCTGTCAACCACTAATCTACATTGTATCTCCATGTGTTTGCTTGTTTTGGACACATGATATAAATGGAATCACATAATTTGTAGCTTTTGTGAGCTTGATTAAATCTTATATTTCATTATGCTGTGGTTTCTCTCTTTTTTTTCCTAATTACTAGGCATGATCAAAGCAATGTTACCATCTTTTCAGGAGAAATACTTTAAAAACGTAACACAGATACACATAAAACAAACACACAAAGAGCAGAAAATTGTATTGTGAGGCTGATATGGAATAACAGATACAGGTACAATGAACACTACATAAATGAACACACTGTAATCTTGACAACCCTTGCTATAAAATTTCTGAAAAACACGTAATTTTAAATTTTTTTTTTCAACGTTTATTTATTTTGGGGACAGAGAGAGACAGAGCATGAACGGGGGAGGGGCAGAGAGAGGGAGACACAGAATTGGAAACAGGCTCCAGGCTCTGAGCCATCAGCCCAGAGCCCGATGCGGGGCTCGAACTCACGGACCGTGAGATCGTGACCTGGCTGAAGTCGGTCGCTTAACCGACTGCGCCACCCAGGCGCCCCAAAACACGTAATTTCAAAAAGAACCCTCACCAACATTTTAGCATTTTTCAAACTACTAATTTAACTTATTACCATAAATTTTAATTACTGCACTTTACTATTATGAAAAAACACTAAACTATAAAAAATGTATACAGCAATAACAATCCAAAGAAGTCATAGAAACAAATATGCAAATAGTTGTGATATTTAGGTGATGGGAAAATACAGTTTTTAAATGTTTTTAAGTTTGTTGTTTAAGTAATCTCTATACCCAATGTGGGGCTCTAACCCCTGACCCCAAGATCAAGAGTCACATATTCCTCTCAGTCAGCCAGGCACCCCTAAACATACTTTATTTTTAGTTTAAACGTATTATCATTGTCACTTTTTGAAAGGCATTTTTAAGGGCACCTGGGTGGCTCAGTCAACTAAGCATTCGACTTTGGGTCAGGTCATGATTTAACAGTTCATGAGATCGAGCCCCATGTCAGGCTCTGTGCTAACAGCTCAGAGCCTGGAGTCTGCTTCAGATTCTGTGTCTCTCTCTGCCCCTCCTCCACTCATGCTGTCTCTCACTCTCGCTCTCTCTCTGTCTCCAAAATAAATAAACATTTAAAAAAAGGCATTTTTAAAATACATCCAAAACTTTTCAGGCTCGATGTTATAAATAGGCAAAAGCAGGAATTTCTCAACTGTTCATGTGAATATATGACTACTTCCATATCTAAACTAAATATATACAATATGGAAAGATGACACTAATATACTGTTCAATTATAAAAAATAATTTGAAGAACTATATGTATAGCATCTTAGCCATATGGAAACAAAACACTATCGCTTATATAGGTGTGTGTTTGCATGTATATATTTAAAAGATATTCACCAAACTGTTAACAGTGGTTACTCCTGGAGAATGAGTCTAAAAAGAGTAAAGGGACATTCACCCCTTTTTGTGTCAGTTTTTAATTACCCAAACCAAGGGAAAAATTGAACACGGCAGCAAATGCCAAAAGGTTATATTTGGCTTCCAAATATATAATAGGTTTTTATAGACCTTCACTCATAATATACCCCACAAGAAGCATCTGAGTGGTACCCTGAAAAGTCTATGATGAAAACTTGGCTGTACAATTTTATTTGTACAGCTATTACAGTAAAGATGACCTATTTAGTAAAGATAATTATTTAGTAATTTAGTATTTAGTAAAGATATTTAGTAAAGATAATTAACATTACCTTCAGTATTCACAGTTTACCCTAACATACCCATTCTTTAACAATCATTGCCAATACATGTGGAACCAAAAGTTAACAGCACTCTGAGAGAAGACAGTTACACAGACTAATAGAAAATACAGGTAGTTCTTAATTTGAAAACAATGAACCAAGCTGGAAAACATCAAACCAAGTTTTAGAAGAGAGGGGAAGAAGAAGAAATAGGAAGCAATGTCTCACATTCTTTCTTTCCTTTCTGATTTATCTCATGATGGCTCAAACCTGAACTCCTCAGTGAACTCACCAAAAAGGGGCTCTAGGACCCACTTGAAATGTGCAAATCAAACAGGAAGAATCAAACAGGAAGACATTAGAAGCATACCTTTTCCAAAATGAACTTGTTTAAATACGGCATGTAGCCCTGATTGGAGACAGGCCCCTCATCGTCATCCCTGAAGTGCTCTTCAAGGGCAACAGGGTCATGTGGAACCTTCAGCACCGTGCACAGGTTATGAGAAAGGACCTATGGGGGAAAGAAAGTAGTTTAAAGGCATCCACTACCCAGCACATGGCAGCTTCACTGAACACAATGGCTCAGTGTGTGTTGGTCCTGCCCTAGGGAGAGAAAAATGGAGAATAAGCCAGCAAGTATCGGGTGAGTACTTCTTGGCTGCCAGCTCCTCACTTGGCTGTTACCTCATTCCCTCCCCAGTGTTGGTTCACTTCAAACAAGTCTCTGTTACATACCGACAATGAGCTGGCTCCAAGCAAGATCTGTGACTATACATGGGAATAAAAGGCACGGCATAGGGAATACAGTCAATGATATTGTAATAGCACTGTATGGTGACAGATGGTGGCTACACTTGTGGTGAGCATAGCTTAACATAAAAAGAAGCTGAATCACTATTTTGTACACCTGAAACTAATGTACATCGTGTTTCAACTCTAGTCAAATTAAAACAAAAAGTTTTATCTGTGACTATAATATTCCTTATAGTTTTTTATTAATTGGCCCACATTAGAAAGAAAAAGGAGGTTAAGAGCAAGAGGATGTTTTCAAAATGAAACTTCTCCCCAAGTAGAGCAGTGTCAGAACCGTAAGAGAAAGAACGTGGTGCTGGGCAGCTGCAGCACAGGGTTCTGGACAAAGTGACTGACCTGAGCCACTCACATTTCTCTGGGCTTCAGTGTTCTCACTTGTTCAACACAAAGAGCCAAGTTAATACACAAATGTACCAAATATTAATTAGCAATCTCTAAGTGTCCAAATGTCTCTAAAATTCTATGATACTAGGCTGTTTTCAGCATAAATATAAAAGAACATGAATATAAAAAGCGAAAAGAAATCAAGGGCCTGGTTTAGAAAGAGGAGAAAAATCAATTGCAAAATATCTCAGAAGTCACCAAAATGGTTGAAATCTTTTGCAGAAAATTTGCATTCCATATATAAAGCATTACTGGTCTTGGCATAACCTAAGTGCATACTTTAACAATCAGGTAGTTAGTTGAATTAGCAGTTTGGGCTATCTCAGTACTAACCTCATTTCATATTAAATGAAAATTTCAAAATAAAACTTAAATCCCTCCCATTTCATTTGTGCACTTTAAACAAATCAAAATACATAGCTAAGGCTATATATACTTCCTTCAACAGAGAATCTTATCAGATGTTAAATCAGATGTTAAAATATTCCATATTTTCTCAGCTCTACTCATTTAATCACTTGAAGAACCACATTCATCTCATTGAAGACTTTCAATGCCATTAAGCAAGTCACTTTTTTCTACATACACATATTTCAGTTAGGATTTTTAAGATGAAAAAAATTTAACCTATAAAAAGAATATTTGCATATCTTCTCTCTATATTTGTTTTGTTTCTCAAAGCTTCATTTATGTGGAGATCCTTTTCTACATGCTCTGCTGGTTTTAAGGAAGTAAGTAAAGTAAAGGAAGTAAATTCACAAATGGTTATAAATGAAGTAATGAAGACTTTTATCAGCCCCTACAAAGCAGGCTGTGTTTCTCAAGCAAAACCTCTATTTGCCAATAGTAGAGCACATGAAAAGAACACGGTAGAGCTTTTGCTGAAGAATCTTGCACCACAGTCAGCAAAGACCCAAATAGATATTTCCTTTCACTATTTACCTAGTAAAACCTAGGGAGTAACTATCTCCTCCCAAAGAGGTTCTGTGAGGATCAACTTCAAGAATATAAAGTGTTTATACATTTTTTTCTTTTTTTTTAATTTTTTTAACGTTTATATATTTTTGAGACAGAGAGAGACAGAGCATGAACAGAGGAGGGTCAGGGAGAGGGAGACACAGAATCTGAAACAGGCTCCAGGCTCTGAGCCATCAGCACAGAGCCTGACGCGGGGCTTGAACTCACGAACCGCGAGATCATGACCTGAGCCGAAGTCGGATGCTTAACCGACTGAGCCACCCAGGCGCCCCTATACATTTTTTTAAAAACACTTTTCTTTATTTTTGAGCAACAGAGTAGGAGCAGGGGAAGGACAGGGAGAGAGAGAGACACACACACACAGATCCGAAGCAGGCTCCAGGCTCTAAGCGGTCAGCACACAGCCTGACGCAGGGCTCGAACCCACGAAGAGTGAGATCATGCATGACCTGAGCCAAAGTTGAGGCTTAACCGACTAAGCCACCCAGGTGCCAAGAATATAAAGTGTTTAAAAACTGTAATGTACTATAGAAGTAAGAGTTTAGAGAAATAAGCAATTTTCTCAGATAAGGCTCAAAGGTCATTCAAATTTGAAATCATGTAGGACTTTAATCAAAGTAAAAATTCCCAACCACTGGTTAAATTCTGGTGTGTTCATAAAACAATAACAATAAGGAAGCTCCCTGTGGATACAAAAAGATATCCAAAATAAAGTGAAAAAAGCAATATGCTTAAGACTATGTATAGTGTGCCATCTTTTATGTAAAAGAAAGAAAAAATGAGAAACTCTAAGAGGATATGTAAGAAACTAATAACAGTAGGGGGAAGACTAGCTTGATGGTAGACCAGGGGTAGAAGACTTTTCACTGTACCTCTCTTTTTCTTAAGTTTGAAAAAAATTTTACCTATTCAAAAGTGTTCTAACTATTTAAAAATTACACAGGTATTTTTAAAAAGTGGCTGACCTAGGGGCGCCTGGGTGGCTCAGTCGGATAAGCGGCCGACTTCAGCTCAGGTCACGATCTCACTGTCCGTGAGTTCGAGCCCCGTGTCGGGCTCTGGGCTGACGGCTCAGAGCCTGGAGCCTGTTTCAGATTCTGTGTCTCCCTCTCTCTGATCCTCCCCTGTTCATGCTCTGTCTCTCTCTGTCTCAAAAATAAAACGTTAAAAAAATAAAAAAAAAATAAAAAAGTGGCTGACCTAAGGTCATACAACTAAATCTATCCTTGAAGTCTATATTTTTTTCTTCTACATTAACCTATTCTCTAGAGGTTAGGTATAAAAGGAAGACATATTCCACAGCAATGTACCATGATTAACAGATGAGTGAGTGAAAAGTAAGGGCAATAAATGAGTTCAGAAAGGAAAAACAATGTGTGCTAAGGTGACTTCACAGAGGACATGAAATGTAACCTAGGCCTTAAAACAAGGAGAGCTTTTTGGATAGGAAAGGGCAATTGGAGGCTTTCAGATAGGGAAATAACATGAGAAAAGTAGATGATTAATGTAAACGCTTCAGGGTACAAAAAGAAGACACCAATCTCTCCCACACTTCCCTTGCTCTACCTTTGGGTTTCACAGATCTTCCAATTAAAGTCCTGGCAGGGTCTTTGGATGCCATATTGTCATCTTTTTCATCTGACAGATGATGAGTACTGGCTCAAAGAGATAAAAATGTATTAATTTTTTTTTTAAATAGGGTTATTTAGCAGAACTGAGACTAGAACTCAGGTTTTGTAATACCTGGTCCAACACTCTCTAGTAATAAGGAACATCATGGTTTTAGTTCTCTAAAATCAACAATGTTCTTTGTATGTGTAGGTGCTTGGTTCAAATCAGTGATCCCACTAAAGATTTAGATTTGAACTCTAGACTTCAGCCTTGGACAATTAAACAGCACTTTCGTGAAACAGAGGGATAGCGGAATTCAATGACAATTTTCTTAACCGCCTTTATCTTTATTTAAACAAATAGTGAGACAGACAGGACTCAATAGTAACAAGGACCCCAGAGGAGACCTGAGCACCAGCCCTGCTCGTGCAGTGTGTTCCTGTTCAGTGGTTTGCCACTTGCTGTTTTATAACGGTTTAATGTTTTGCTGTTTATTCACTCAGTCAGTATCCTTACTGCAGAATAAGGTGTTAATCTTGCTTCTAACAAAAAAAATTTTTAAGTCCAATCCTTAACTGTCAACCCAAACTCATTTTATGAATTTAGCAAAAAGAGCTATAATTTGATCAGAAATTCAGCTTTTTTCAATATGGCCTAGAATAGGGAAGTCTTCAAACAAAATAACAAACTGGATAATAGTTCAATGAAAAGGTTTTGTTACTAAAAGAGAAACAAACCATTGTGTGCTATCTTTAAACTTAAAAAAAAAATTTTTATGAGCAATTTTTTAAAAGCCTAGACAGTATCTCAAGTTTTTTTTAAACAAAAAATAAAATGTAGAAAGAAACCAGAATCTTGAAGGCCAGAGTATAAACTACTAACAAGAAGTAAACACTCCATAAGCTTGTCCAGTAGGTTATTATGCTTTTCAGAGTAGACTCACATCATCCATCAGTTGGTTTTAGTCTTGCCCCTGAGAAAGTAGGTATTACTACTATTTTACAGATGAAGAGGCTGAGTCAGAAATTACGAGATGTGCCCAAATCACAGAGTTTTATGTGCAGTGAAACTGGGACTAGAACCCAAGTCTCCTGCTCTGATGCCCTTTTCTCATTTGCCACTTTCCTTCTCTTTCTGGAAAAACAGAGCCCTATGACTGTGTAGCTGTGCATGCACGTTGTAGCTAATTTGCAGTGATGGACTGACTGCTGCTCCCCCAGCCCTTCCTAGTCAGCTCTCCAGGACCCAACAAGATGGCTCCACTACTTTGTGGAGCCGAGTTAAATCCACTGGTGAAGAATATATGTCAGAACACTGGGACCATTCTCTCTCAAGGGGCCCCCATCTCCTAGTATCTACCTTTGGGGGAATGAGTTCCAAGAGGGACTAGCCCCCTCTGCAGATGAGGAAGCTGGAAAGCAGATCAGAACAAAAGCAATCGGGAGGAAACAAGGCTGCAAGTTCTCAGTTTGTATAAGGACTGCCCCTGAATCACTCTAATCAGAGTGTTTGCAAGTTTCTCAAAAAAGTTGAATTTATCCAACTTCAAATGCCAGCTCCTCCAAAGGCCATTCTTTTAGTGCCCACATGATTGCTAAGCAACTTTGTTCTCATTCCCCTGATTTGAAGAATAAACTATTGTCACTACAATAAAAGATCCACGTCCATGCCAAAGACCCATCTCTCCCATTCTTTCATAGCCATCTACTATTGCCTCTGCAGGGCCTTGCTGACAAGAGATGACTAATTAACTGCATGAGCCCTGTTCGTTGGTCTGTTCCTGTTCAGTGGTTTGCCATTTACCCTTTTTATGTGCTTTGCTCCAACTATCATGAAAATGAAATCAAGGATGATGAACGACTAAATGGTGTTTTAACACACAAGTGCATAATGTTTACCCTCCTCCCTCCCAAAGATGTAGAGATTATAAAGGTCCTCTGAAATGTGCCCCCCCCACACACACACACACAAGTCACAGTTTCCCTTTACAGGATGTGCGTAATGGACAAACTTCAACACTGAAGAAAAGGGGGGTGGGGATCTCCATTCCAACAAGCTTATCTGAACTAACACAATCATAGAATTATAACTCATAGTAAGCAATCTTTTTTTAAAACATGAAAATTCCTGTCTGATTTATAAAATTTCATGCTAATGGCGAATTACCAGAAAACTCTTCCTAACAATGAACCAGAATGACCAATTTCCTACCGGTATTATGCCCTGCCTTAAGAGCATTGTCTTAATAGAGGTCCTGCCCCTTACCACATAGAGTCATTTTCCCTTTCCTGACAATATCCTTTCATCCTGCTTATCACTGTTTTAAGTCTTGCTTGCTTTCTCTTAAATTATCTTCATTGTATTCAGTCTCAGAAATCTCAAAGTCAATGTTGACTCAGTCCCTAAATGCAATCACCATCCTAGACACTTTTACCAAATTAATTTTAAAGGCTTCCATCACATTATCCTCTCATCTAAAATTCATCAAAAGCCTATAGAAGCAAGACCCAAATAAGTTCTCAGCCCTGTATTTAAGTCACTAGACAAGTCAGGCCCTCTTTATCTTTCTAGCTTTTTTTCCTGCTGCTATGCACCAACTGTACAAATCCCACCAAACAAGTTTACTCACTGTACCCCACCCAAACTCTGTACCACCCCCCCTTCCCTCAAGGCCTTTGCTCCAACCACCCCTATGCCTCCATTTCTACCTAAAATAAGTGCCATCCTTTGCAGAAGCCTCCACCACCCAAAATCAAGATAGGCTTTCCTCACTTTGCATCTCCCAATCACTTTGTAGCTCTTATCTTATACTACCACACATGATTTTGCTCTCCCATAAGATGGTAAATTTCTGAAAGAAAGGCCCATGTCTTACCTATCCTTGCATTCCCAAAGCACCTAACATGCTATTCAAAAGGCAGAAGGCTTTCAATAAATTGAAATAAATTTCAATAAATGCTGAACAAATTCTTTCTAAAAATTCTTTCAACAGTAAAACCATATTATTTTAATAATGACAACAATCTTAGGGAACGTCCTACTCCTATCTCCTTATTTCACAGATAAGAACACTGGGGCCTGAGGTTTAGCCTAAGTCAAACACTGATTAGTAACAAAACAAGGATGAGAACCCCAGTCTATCCGCCTGTCCCACAATAACAGCATGCTAGAACATTCCCTTCTGTCTAGTTACTGGGTCATTCTCCGCAAACTCTAAGAAACCTTTACTGGCCCTCCTCTCCACTGAACTCCTATTCAGCATTTGAATGAATGACTTCATATGCTAGCAGTATCTCAAATACCTAACTGCAGCTCAGTGATGGAGGGAACCTTTCATAACACTTATATCCACATCCTTCACAGAGACTACTAGTAAGAGCGTAACACTTATGAACAGACTATGGCAGCATATCTAACTCAAAACCACCTGTTATGATGTTGTCCATAGACTATATGCCACTAAACTACCTACAGTAAATGCTACAGGATTGCATTCTAAATGAACCATCTTTAATAAGTTATTTCAGATACTTCATTAACTTATTCCTCTTCAGATATCAAACTGACAATATCAGTAAATTTGACCACATGAAAAGTGTTTTAATTTCCCTTTAAAAAGAGACACCATAGGGGTCCCTGGGTGGCTCAGTTGGTTAAGCAGCCAACTCTTGATATTAGTTCATGTCATGATCTCACCGTTCATGAGATCAAGCCCTGCATCAGGTTCCGCCCTGCTTGGGATTCTCTCTGTCTCTCTCTGCCCTCCTCTGCTCTCTTTCTCTCTCTCTCTCTCTCTCAAAATAAATAAAAATAAATAAACATTAAAAAAAGAGACACCATAAAGACACCATAAAAAGGCAGATAGCTCCAAAATTCAAATTACTCTTAGAAATTAAGTAAAAGATGAAAGCCTATTTAAAAATGGACATGGGGCGCCTGGGTGGCTCAGTCAGTTAAGCGTCCGACTTCAGCTCAGGTCATGATCTCGCGGCCCGTGAGTTCGAGCCCCACGTCGGGCTCTGGGCTAATGGCTCAGAGCCTGGAGCCTGCTTTCAATTCTGTGTCTCCCTCTCTCTCTGCCCCTCCCCCGTTCATGCTCTGTCTCTCTCTGTCTCAAAAATAAATAAACATTAAAAAAAATTAAAAATGGACATGTATGGAAAATTCACAAAAAAAACTAATGACTAATAAAAATAGGAAAAGATGCTTATCCTTACTAGTAATCAAAACAATGCAAATTAAAAGAGCTATTACTTATTGCCTGAGTAACAATACCTGGTATTTAAACAGATACATAAGGGAGTAACGAGTGCCACCACTCAACACTGGAGAAGGAATAGAGAAGGTTTTCTCCATCACTACTGACATTTTGGACCTAATAATTCTTTATTCGGGGAGCAGGGGGAGGTGTGTCCTATGCATTATGGGATGTTTAGCAGCATCCCTGGCTGACAGCATCCAAACATCTCAAATATCTATGAACAGGAAAGTGGTTAAATAAAACATGATGCATCAAAACAGTGAAATAGTTCACAGCCGTTATTAAGAATGGTTGTCTGTATCTATGTGCAGTGATAATGGAAAGATGACCCTGGAGTGCCCAGGGTGGCTCAGTCAGTTAAATGTCAGACTCGATTTTGGCTCAAGCCATGATCTCACATTTGGTGAGATTGAGCCCTGCCCCACATCAGGATTCACGCTGACAGCACGAGTCTGCTTGGGATTCCCTCTCTATGTGCCCCTCCCTCCCTCCCTCCCTCTCTCTCAATAAATAAACTTCGAAAGAAAGAAAGAAAGAAAGAAAGAAAGAAAGAAAGAAAGAAAAGGATGACCCTAACACTTGTTCAAGAAAAGAGATTACAAAAGCATATGAAATATAGTCCCATATATATGAAAGGATATATATGTATGTGTATATGCATGTGTGTATGCGTACAAAGCAAGGAAGGGGAGGAAAAAGGAGGGATACAGATGTTAGAAAGACATTCACTGAAAAGTTAATTGCATCTGCCTTTGGTCATGGAATTTTCAGTATTTTACCTTTACCTATATACTTCAATGTGTTGTCTGAATATTCTATGTATTATCTTTATAATCAGAAAAAGTGAAATTTGTAGGTTGTGGAAAATTTTTAAATGAAATATGTCTAGGGGTTCCAGCTAGAGAATACCAATAAAATTACAAAATATGAAGAGAGAGATCATTATAGGACTATAGAGTTGATAAAATTAACTCCGTTCAGTCACCCAAAAGAACTATCCTTTGCTATGTCTCTTGAAGAAGCCACTTAATGGGCAACAAAGTCTCCCAATGTAGGATAGCTTCCTTAGATTTCAGCCTCCCACTGGACTACAGCATAAACAAATGTCTTTAAGAAGATCAATCACTTGGGGTGCCTGGGTGGCTCAGTCGGTTAAGCATCCGACTTTGCCTCAGGTCATGATCTCACAGCTTGTGAGTTCAAGCCCCACACCGAGCTCTGTACTGACAGCTCGGAGCCTGGAGCCTGCTTCAGATTCTGTGTTTCCCCCTCTCTCTGCCCCTCCCCTGCTCATGCTCTGTCTCTCTCCGTCTCAAAAATAAATAAAAACATTTAACAAAATTAAAAAAAAAAAAAAAGATCAATCACTTAAAATGGGACACCTGGGTGGCTCAGTCAATTAAGTATCAGACTCTTCATTTCAGCTCAGGTCATGATCTCACAGTCATGGGATTGAGCCCCGCTTTGGGCTCAATTGGGCTCAGTCTACTTGGGATTCTCTCTCTCTCTCTCTCTCTCTCTCTCTCTCTCTCTCTCTCACCCCTCTCTCTGCCCCTCCCCTGCTTGTGCTTGCTCTCTCTCTCAACATAAACTACAGAAGGAAAAAAAAATTTTTTTTGAAGATTTAACTCCAATAAGTGTCTGTCTCTGTCCCACCACTCCGTAAGTTCCATAAAGGGAAGGTCTATATTTTATCCATCTATGCAATATCAAAACCTAATAAAGTACCTGATGAGAGAGTACCTGATGTTCAACAAATGTTTACTAAATGAGCCCCATTTAAGAATTTTCTTTTCTCTCTCTCTCTTTTTTTTGTTTTTGTTTTGTTTTGTTTTTTTGGTTTAGTTTGCTTCTCCATCTTTACCTAGTTCTGGGTCTCTGAATTTATTTCACTATACTACAACTATATTCCACAAGAGAGAATTTTTGTTTTATTGGAGTCTCTAATTCAGATCACTTTTAGAGTAAAAAACAATGCCTCCATTAGTTATTAACACCACCAGAACTAGCAGGCATAATTCATCTGACTGAGGTCTAGTAAAGCAATCCAGTTCCTCAAAATTTGAGTAGAGATTTTTGAGGAAATGACTCAATAAGAATAAGTGTTAAGAGAGAACTCTATAACATAAGAGAGAAAAATTAGTACAATAGTTCAATATAGTACAATCTTCTCCAAAAGAAAATCTCAAGCCACAATGTACACCCAAGGTAATGTTAAAGATCACAAATCTGAGGTTTAACTTCGCTGTCCTCTCTTCTAACCACTCTGTCTTTATGGTCTCCATAATATGGCTTCCATCCCTATCAATCTCATGAAATTTCTTTTTCAAAAGGATTCTGTGGCAGACAGAGATGTACTACTCAGATCCCTCAAGAAAGGAACTGCTATCCAGCTACAAGGACTGTGGTTAGCTAAGAGCCTCCAGCTATTAGTATTTTCAGGGTCCCCCTCAGCCAATGGACTGAGCAAGATGGTGGCATCATTTGCTCCTAGTTTTGTCAAGTCCCTATCTCTGTTTAACAGTTCCTTTTCCCAATCTTGCTTCCTCTTTTTTTTTCCATTGGTGTTTCTCCACAATAACCCTTTTGCACTCCCAACTCTGTCTCAGCATCTGCTTCCTGGAGAACCCAACATGGGACAGATACCTTCTGAACAAGTCACTCTCCCAAGTCTCTGGCACTTGGCAATCTGGATCATCCCCCTTCTCTTAGACTTATTTTGGTTCTTCTCCTTCCTCCACAAAGGTGCCTACCTCCCTCACCCCTCATTCTCCCAATGTGGACATTTCCCAAAGCTCAATTTTCAGTCCTGCGTTCTTCTTTCTCCTTATTCCCTTCTTCAAAAGTGCTTTTATTCGGACAACGCTAAGTCACCTCTATTCTAATAATTCTCAGTTCTCCTTCCAGTTTTGCCCTGTCAACTGAACTCTGATCTATATCTCTAATACTAGATCTGCTTCACATCCAAAAAATCCAAAGGAGGACTCATCATCCTTCTCCCCAAAACAGGTTTCCCACCCTGATTCTGACTTCGGCACTACCATTCCTTTAACAACAAAATTATGGAATCTCCTCTTCTTGTACCTCTTTTACTTACAGTTTACCCTACTGCTAAATCTAATTCAGCACCCCCAATGCCAGCTCCTCTCTCCACTGAGTGAGGTGCTCTATCGGCCTAGGGCTAACCAGAACATGTAACGCTGGGGAAACAGGGGCTCCTTGCCCCCAGCAGCAGGTCCCATTCTCCCTTCTGAGACCCCAACAAAGAGCTGCTGCATAGCAAACACTCAACAGGATATGACTGTGGTAAACACATCAAACTAACATAGTTAAATTAGAAGGCTAACCTTCAAAGATCTCATCTGGTACTTCACATTTTACAAATGAGAAAACAAGCCCAGCAAGAAGTGACTTCCCATTGCCACACAAGTATCAGAGCACAGACAAATTTCCTGACTCCCCAACTAGTGCTCTCTTTGAACTTTTTCCTGCATTTCCAAGGGATTACTTTCCAAATCTTTCATCACAGATATTCTTATGGACCAGTTTGACACATCCCTTAAGGTCAGTGACAAATGTCTCTTCCTCTAGAAGCATTCCTCGCCATAAGTAAGGTAGGTTCCCCTCTTCTATGCTTCCAGCATTTTTTTTTTAATTTTTTTTTTCAACATTTATTTATTTTTGGGACAGAGAGAGACAGAGCATGAACGGGGGAGGGGCAGAGAGAGAGGGAGACACAGAATCGGAAACAGGCTCCAGGCTCTGAGCCATCAGCCCAGAGCCTGACACGGGGCTCGAACTCACGGACCACGAGATCGTGACCTGGCTGAAGTCGGACGCTTAACCGACTGCGCCACCCAGGCGCCCCACCAGCACTTTTTTTTTAGGTGAAAGTTTAAACAGAGTAGGAAAATTAACACTTGTCATTATACAAAAATTATAGAATTGATCTTAAAAATCACTATCTTGCAGCCACCAATGAAATAATTGATTATATGCCGGTGTCATGAATAGATTCCACAAGCATTAGGGGAAATGTGTACTTTCTTTATCTCACTATATTTGAGTTACCAGTTTACCGGTCTGTATCATTCATAAGACTAAAAGTTCTATAAAGGTAAGGAGCGTATCTGTTTTGATTCCTACCGCCACCATCCCAGTCTGGCATTCATCGACTTACTCATGAACTGTTACAGAGCTCCCCAATTGGTTTCCCCATCTTCAGCCTCTCACCTCTAATTACCACACCCGTATCATCAGAATAACCTCAAAACTCTACCACTTTTATATCTACCCAAAAGGTTTAGTAACTTCTCCGCTTTACAGGATCAGGTCTGAACTACTGGTTCTAATATAGTCAGCCAACAAATGTATGTTAACCACCTATTCTGTCCAAGAACAAAAATATCTAAAATGTAGCCCAACATCCATATGGCAAGGCAGATAATGTTCCATCCTCCCAGAGCTGCTTATGCAATGAAGTAGAATACCTTCAATACTGTCCATCTAACCAGAACAACTTTTATCCTAACTAGTATCACTTCTTCTGGCTAGTACACCATGTTCACATACACCACTCTCCTGATCCAAATCAAACATAGTTGATTTCCAAACAAAGCTAATTATTCCTGAAGAAGCAAAAGGTATAGAAGGCACAGAAGAATCCTAAGATGAAAAAATCAGTTTTTCCAAAATTGTAGCAATGTCTCCCTAATCACAAGATCTCATTATATATGAAATTCAACTATATGCAGATTTACTCCTAAATACGTTTCCACAATTAATTCTGAGAATTGAAGTTTCAAGTAGACACAGAGTTTAAATTAAAAAAAAAAAGGAAACTGAAGGTACAATGAGATGAAGGAAACAAAGCAGAAAGCAGAGCAGAAAAATAGATTTATGAAATGAATCCCTGGGGAAGATAAAGGAAGCTGAGACAAAGGGCTACCTCAGACTTATGTTATAGGAAAGAAACCGGGACACACATAAGAGAGACTGTGTAGGCAAGTTGGAATATCTCGAGTCCCAATTGCTAATTATCCACTGAGGGGATAAATATAATAAAAACCCTCCTGTTGGGAGGGAATGAGAACATAACTACTCTGTGATGGCACAGAGTAAGTGAGAAAAGGTCATTCAAAGCCTCTTCTGTCTCTAGCTTCCAGGTACTATGTACCTCAAGATTATAGTGAGACCCCAAAGGAAATACAAAATGGTGATCAAGAAGGTTAAGAACTCTGAGTCATAAGATTAGAAATGCACACTAGCGCTTCAGATGGAGGGCCATATGCATACACACAGTGCCTCACAGTTTGTGTATTATCTTTAATAAAGTATAAGTTTACATGTTATTTCAAAAAAAAAAACCCAAATTTCCAAGTTATCCCACTGAAAAGTTATTAGCAAATAAGAAATGAAGAAAGGAAATCACCCAGAATCCATTATTACCATTTTAAGATTTCTAAATGTCTCTTACATGCTCTTTATTTGGAGAGCTGTCTTTACTGCTTTGTTTTGGTAAATATAAAAAATATTTACAAAGACTTTTTTTTTTTTTAATTTTTTTTTCAACGTTTATTTATTTTTGGGACAGAGAGAGACAGAGCATGAACGGGGGAGGGGCAGAGAGAGAGGGAGACACAGAATCGGAAACAGGCTCCAGGCTCTGAGCCATCAGCCCAGAGCCCGACGCGGGGCTCGAACTCACGGACCGCGAGATCGTGACCTGGCTGAAGTCAGACGCTTAACCGACTGCACCACCCAGGCGCCCCTACAAAGACTTTTATAGGCTCACTCCTGATTCCAATCCCCTAACCCTATTTTTTGTAATCAGATTTTTAGTTCCTCAACAGAAATAACTTCTACCACAGTGATTAATAGAAACGTAACACTAAAGATTAGGGAGAAAATATACATGCCAAGTTCACAAGAATTAACCATATTTTTACATTGTGTTTCACACAATAAAAGCCCTTTACTGCAACTTGCTTCCTTTATACAGTTGTCCTACTTATGCACAGGAGATATTCCAAGATTCCCAGTTGATGCCTGACACCATGGATAATACTGAACCCTAGATACGTGTTTTTTCTGATACACACATACTGCTTCCAGATCACTGAAACCATAAAAATCGATACGTGTTTTTTCTGATACACACATACTGCTTCCAGATCACTGAAACCATAAAAATCGATACGTGTTTTTTCTGATACACACATACTGCTTCCAGATCACTGAAACCATAAAAATCAAAACTGCAGATAAGTGGGGACTACTGTATTTTCAACTGATACATTGGCCAGGCTCAATTACTTTTGTAACTAGTAAAGTTAAACATTTTTTGAGGCTAAATGCCTACATTGGAACAGAACATGTGACATTATTCATAAGATACATAAACCAACTGGAAAGCAAAGAATGAAAGATATTTTGTTGAGGAGTGCCTGGTTGCTCAGGCAGTTGAGTGTTCAATATTGGCTTGGGTCATGACCTCATGGTTTGTGGGTTTGAGCCCCACATCGGGCTTGCTGCTGTCCGTGCAGAGCCTGCTTTGGATCCTCTGTCCCCCCTCTCTCTCTCTGCCCCTCCCCCACTTGCATGCTCATTTAAAAATAAACATTTTTTAAAAATTATTTTTAAAAAGATACTTAGTTGGGGCACCTGGGTGGCTCGGTCAGTTGAGCAGCTGACTTCGGCTCAGGTCATGATATCGTAGTTCGTGGGTTCAAGCCCTGTGCTGACAGCTCAGAGCCTGGAGCCTGCTTCCGATTCTGTGTCTCCCTCTCTCTCTGCCCCTCCCCCACTCATGCCCTGTTTCCCTTGCTCTCAAAAATAATAAATAAACATAAAAAATTTAAAAAATACATTTAGTTGAAAATCTATCATTGAGAAACGAATAAAGATTAAAACTACCCATGTTGTTAGGGCGCCTGGGTGGCTCAGTCAGTTAAGCATCCAACTTCAGCTCAGGTCATGATCTCACAGCTCATAAGTTCAAGCCCCACGTCCAGCTGTGTGCTGACAGCTCAGAGAGCCTGGAACCTGCTTCAGATTCTGTGTCTCCCTCTCTCTCTGACCCTCCCCCACTCACACTTGGTGTCTCTCTCTCTCAAAAATAAATAAACTTTAAAAAAATTTTTTTCTTCAAACTACCCATGTTATTTCCCCAAAATTTTTTTCCACTTAGATCCTCTTTTACTTCAAAAGGGCACAATTTAAAACAAAACACTCTGTTTCTAAAAACAGGATAAAAGTGCACAGCCAATAAGCTTATTTCAAGACATTTCCAGGAATGACATGTAATTCACACTGCAACCATAATTGCAAAGTAAAGTTATAATAAAGGTTGCAGAAAATATCACTACACTTTGCTATATTTAAAAGAACAACACTGGGGCGCCTGGGTGGCTCAGTTAGTTAAGCGTCCAACTTCAGCTCAGGTCATGATCTCACACTTCATGAGTTCAAGCTCCGTGCCAGGCTCTGTGCTAACAGCTAGGAGCCTGGAGCCTGCTTCAGATTCTGTGACTCTCTCTCTGCCCCTCTTGGCTCACGCTGTATCTCTGTCTCTCAAAAAATAAATAAACATTAAAAAAAAAAAAAGAACATTTACTATAACAATAAGAGTATTAATTTTAAGGTACATTTTGATCTCTAGAAGGAACATAACAAACTAGTTATAATGGTTACCTCCAGGGCAGGAAAATAGTGTGGGCCAGGGGTGGGAAAAAACTTACTTTTCACTTTTGTAAATGCCCTTTGAACTTTATGAATTGTATACCATATGTATATATGAAATATTCCAAAGTTTCTCTTTAAGGTGCAAGTGTTTAAATAACAGGCTTCATCATCTTACCTTCTTGGAATTACATGTATTTTTTTTTATGTTCTTTTAATCCCAGTAAAATTAATATACAGTGTTACATTAGTTTTAGGTGTACAATATAGTGATACAATTCTGTACATTACTCAGTGCTCATCCCAATACATGTACTCTTAATCCCCCTCACTTATCTCTCTCTCACTCACCTCCCCTCACTTATCCCCCTCACTTATCCCCCTCACTTATCCCCTCTCACTCACCTCCCCTCTGGTAACCACCAGTTTGTTCTCTATTTGTAAGAGTCTGTTTTGTTTTTTTCTTTGTTCATTTGTTGTTTCTTAAATTCCACATATGAGTGAAATCATATGGTATGTCATTCTCTGACTGACTTAGTTCACTTAGCATTATGTGCTCTAGACCCACCATGTTGTTGCAAATGCATATAGATATATATTTATCTACAGATAGATATATATATGCACATCTTTATCCTTCATCTATCAAAGGACATGGGTTGCCTTCATATCTTGGCTCTTATAAATAATGCTGCAATAAACAGAGGGGTGAATATATATTTTGAATTAGTATTTCATATTTCATAAATACCCAGTTGTGGAATTACTGGATCACATGATAATTCTATTTTTAATTTTTTGAGGAACCTCCATACCATTTTCAAGAGTGGCTGCACCAGTTTGCATTCCCACCAACAGTAGACAAGAGTTCCTTCCTCTCCACATCCTCGCCGACACTTGCTGTTTCTTGTAGGGTTTTTTGTTAAGACTTTTTTTTTAAGCTTATTTATTTATTTTGAGGAGAGAGAGTGCACACTAGCATGAGCAGGAGAAGAATAGAGAGAGAGGGAGAGAAAGAATCCCAAAAAGGCTCCATGCTGTCAGTGTAGAGCCCAGCGCAGGACTCAAACTCACGAACCGTGAGATCATGACCTGAGCCGAAATAAAGAGCTGAACACTTAACCGGCCAAGCCACCCAGGTGTCCCTTAGAGATTTTATTTTTAAGTAATCTCTACACCCAACTTAGGGCTCGAACCTACAACCCCAAGATCAAGAATTGTATGCTCCACTGAGACAGCCAGGCACCCTTTTGTGTTTTTAATTTCAGCCATTCTGACAGGTGTGAGGTGGTATCTCATTGTGGTTTTGATTTGCATTTCCCTGATGATGCGTGATGTTGAACATCTTTTCATTTGGCTGTTGGTCATCTGTATGTCTTCTTTAGAGAAATGTCTGTTCATGTCTTCTGCCCACTTTTTAGTTGACTTATTTGGGGTTTTGGGTGTTGAGCTATATAAGTTCTTTATATATTTTGGATACTGACCCTTTATCGGATATGTCATTTGCAAGTACCTTCTCCCATTTAGTAGGCTGCCTTTTATTTTTGTTGTTTCCTTCACTATGCAAAAACCTTTTACTTTGATGTAGTCCCAATTATTTATTTTTGTGTTTGTTCCCCTTGCCTTAGGAAACATACCTTAAAAAACGTTGCTATGGCCGGGGCGCCTGGGTGGCTCAGTCGGTTGAGCATCCAACTTCAGCTCAGGTCATGATCTCACGGTCTGTGGGTTCGAGCCCTGCGTTGAGCTCTGTGCTAACAGCTCAGAACCTGGAGCCTGCTTCTGATTCTGTGTCTCCCTCTCTCTCTGCCCTTCCCCACTCATGCTCTGTCTCTCTCTGTCTCAGAAATAAATAAACATTAAAAATTTTTTTTAAAAATGTTGCTATGGCCAATGTCAGAGAAATTACTGCCTGGGCTCTCTTCTAGGATTATTATGGTTTCAGGTCAGAATTGCATGTATGTCTAAGTAACACTGGAAATTTATTATCTTACAGGAAGACCACTGAAATTCTAAATAATCTGAAGATCATTTTAAAACATAAATAAGTAGAGAAGAAAATAATTACTGCCTCTACTTCAAATAATATGCCCTATATCTATTTCCATTGACTTCTGCAAATTTACATCATAACCTAAACGTAACAATGTCTTTTTCAGATGGCATATACATAACATACAGAATCCACATACAAATGTCCCTCATTAAAAATATATATATTACAGGCACCTGGCTGGCTCAGTCAGTGGAGTGTGTGACTCTTGATCTCTCGGTCGTAAGTCCAAGCCCTACATTAGGTGTAGAAATTAATTAAAAATAAAATTTTAAATACACACACACACACACACACACACACACACACACACACACACACACAAAACAAGAGCATAAACACCAAAACTAAACCAAGGACAAAATAGGTGGAAAGAAAATTGTACCATTCAACTCAATACTGACTTAGCTATCTATATGTACCTAGTAGTACCTGCCTACAGATATAAAGGAAATTTTCCACCAATCTCAGTAGTTTTCTTTTTTTATTTTTTTTAAGTTTATTTTTATTAATTTTGAGAGAGAGAGAGAGAGAGAGAGAGAGAGAGAGAGAGAGAACACACGCACCAGCAGGGAAGGGGCAGACAGAGAAGGAGACAGAATCCCAAGCAGGTCCTGGGCTGTCAGTATGCAGAGCCCAATGCAGGACTCAAATTCACAAACTATGAGATCGTGACCTGAACCAAAGTCAAGAGTTGGACACTCAAATGACTGAGCCACCCAGGCACCCCAATCTCTCAATAGCTTTTAACCTCACATCAGTTATAGTGTATACTAAAATTGCATTCAAAACAAAAAATAGTCTTATCGTTTGTTCTAAGGAAAGACTATTCATAAATACAAGTTTAAAAGCAAGTGAGAATGTGTTTCTGAAGATTTTTTTCCCCACCATTAGCCTATTGACATCTACTTCAGCAGCCAACAAGTAGATCAGTACACATAGGAAAAGCTTAATTTAAAATAATAATTCAGGGGGCGCCTGGGTGGCTCAGTCGGTTGAGCGTCTGACTTCGGCTCAGGTCATGATCTCATGACGGTTCGTGAGTTCGAGCCCCGCGTTGGGCTCTGTGCTGACAGCTGAGGGCCTGGAGCCTGCTTCAGATTCTGTGTCTCCCTCTCTCTCTGCTCCTCCCCTGCTCACACTCTGTCTCTCTCTCAAAAATAATTCAGGGGCACTTGGGTGGCTCAGTCTGTTAAGCATCTGGCTCTTGATTTCAGCTCAGATCATGATCTCATGGTTCATGAGTTCAAGCCCTGCATCAGGCTCTGCACTAACAGTGCGGAGCTTGCTTGGGATTCTCTGTCTCCCTCTCTCTCTCGCTCACCCCGCTTGCTCACTCTATCAAAAATAAATAAACATTTAAAAAAATAAAATAATTCAGTTTAATGTCCTCCTGTATCCGGCCTGAAAAATAGAGTAACACCAAATCAAAACGACAACTTAAAAAATGAGTTGCCTTCTAACAATCCAATTGCAAATTAAACTAATATAGCTGATGAATTCTATGGGGGTACTCAGGCCGAGTGTTGGTGGGGTAAAGACTTGTACAGCTGCAACTCAGGTGGGGAGCCAGAAAGGCCACAAGTGGAGCCCAAGAGAAAAAGGTCTCCTGCAGAGGGTACACAGATTCTAAGGAAAAAGCCCAAGGAGGGCACAAGGAATGCAGAAGAAGGAGAAAGAATCAAGGTTAACAAATGTGAGGCAGAAGTGGTCCCCCCGTTTTTTGGAGGGTGCAGGGAACAGGGGGTTGGGGGAGTACATTAATGAAAATCATTAGATACCATAAGATACTGACCTCTGCAGACCTCATACCTGGTTGTCTCAACAAGGAAGCACCAGTGTGACTAAACAACCCTAACATCTTTGCCTCTATAGTAGCTTATGCAAGTCACAGATGGTTTTCAAATTCTGTGTTCCATATTTTTATCTTATTGATAAATTTAATGAAAGTCTATGTTTGCAACAACAAAATAATAATTATATAATTATAATATTATATTGTTAATTTATTCTTTGGATTTCAAGTTTCAAAATTTCTTGAAGTAGTGGGGCGCCTGGGTGGCTCAGACGGTTAAGCGTCTGACTTCAGCTCAGGTCATAATCTCGCGGTCTGTGAGTTCAACCCCTGCGTCGGGCTCTACGCTGACAGCTCAGAGCCTGGAGCCTGCTTTGGATTCTGTGTCTCCCTCTCTCTCTCTGCCCCTCCCTGGCTCATGTGCTGTCTCTCTCTCAAAAACAGAAAATGAACATTAAAAAAAAATTTTTTTTTAATTCTTGAGGTAGTAATTTTGGTTTTACCTAAAAATATGGTATTAATTAATAAAAATTAAGTATAAAACATAAGACTTTTGTACTAAACTTGGGACCCTAAATGAAAATATTTAGTAGCTATAGCAGTGACTCAAACACACATTTATCTCAACGATTACCGTACTGCAAAGTAATCTCCTTAAAAGTAAAAACTAAGGGCACTGGGGTGGCTCAGTCAGTTAAGCATAGGTCATGATCTCACAGTTCGTGAGTTCGAGGCCTGCTTCAGGTGAGCTCAAGCCCTGCACTGGGTGAACACTAGCCCCACTTCGGGTGAGCCCTGCCTCTCTTTCTCTCTCTCTCTCTCTCTCTCTCTCTCTGCCCTCACTCACTTGCACCCTCTCTCTCAAAATAAATAAATAAAGCAAAAATAAATTTATTCCCAAGATGATGCCAATATTCCAAACTTTTCACAACTTCTCTTTAGAGAAGAAATATGTAGTTCATAAGCTATGGCAGGAAAGAATCAATCTCATTACTTTACAATCTCCAAAATACATGTATAATAATAATAACTCTCAAAGATAATAGACCATGTATTCCTTGAAATCTCTTCTCCTTCAGCTCCAGTGTTGCCCCAAAGTGGTTCCTGCTCTCATTTCTGGTCCCTTGGCTTCTATTCTTCCTCTCACCACCTACTCTAGCCATTGCCCAAGACGGTCAGTTAATCTCTCCTCTCCTTTTCCCAAGCTTCAACTACCAGATCCTGTACAGACAGCCCCACCCTTGCCAAGGACATCACCTCCAACAAGGACCTCAAAAATAAAACAAAATAAACAAAACCCTACATGTTCAAAGTTAACTTTCGTTTCTTTTCTAGCAGTTCCTTTTCATAACTTTCCTGTTTCTATTAAAAACCACTACTATCCATTGGTCATCCACAGCTGAAATGTGAAACATTTCTGACTGTGTCCTTTTCATTTCTCTTCATACCCAGTCATGAGCCCAGGCAAGTAGACAGCAAAATTCCTTCACCCACCATCCCCTACTTGTCTATCCTTACCACCTCCAGTCTCCATTACCTCTCATCTGGGCTACTGCAACAGTTTCCTAATTCCAGTATGCCCAATCCACTCTAACCTAGTACACATGCTACAGCCCAAGTGACTTCCTAAAGTGTACTGATGATCATGGCCCATCACCTCTCAGAAAACTTGCAGGCTGTATGGCACCTACCTAACTAGCCTGGTACTCAAAGTCTTCCATGCATATTAACTGCAATCTATTTCTATAGCTTTATCACCAGCAATAACTCTCTCTTATATATACGTACACACACACTTATATTCTACACTGCAATCAAAATAAATTAGACAGGAACAAACGCCTGGGTGGTTCAGCCAGTTAAACATCCCACTCGATTTCAGCTCAGGTCATGATCTCACGATTGTGAGATGGAGCCCCCCATCAGGCTTTGTACAGACAGCATGCAGCCTGTTTGGCATTCTCTCTCTCCCCTGCTCTCCGCTCCTCCCCACTCATGGATGGGCTCATGCGCTCTCTCTCTCTAAATAAATAAACTTTAATTAATTAATTAATTAATTAATTGTACAGAGGTCCCCATAAATGCCTGATTAATTCCTGTCAGCTGCAATACTTCACAGGGATGCCTTGGGGCTAAGAGCAGTCAACAAATATTCATTGAATGAATGAATGCATGAATGAATAGAATGAACATGAATGAACAGAATCCTGCATTTCTATATAATCACATCCCACCTGTCTTCCCTAGGAGTTCATTTCAAAGGAGCTTTATTCATAAAATAATCCCACCAGTAAGAAGTAATCACCTCCTCCTCTAAAATTTCATGGCCCCTTATCTTCTAATCCACTCAACATCCTCTATCCAATAATACTTATTTCTTATCTCTACCACCACACTTCACATTGCTTAAGGATAAGGTAACTGAGTAATATAATCAAGAAAGAAAGGAAGAAAAGAAAAAGAAAAAAGAAAAAGAAAAAGAAAGGGAGAGAGAAAGGGAATACCAACCTTCTCTAATGGTTGATTATTTTCTTAATTTACCTACAAAAATTTAAACTCTTTGAAGGCAAAGATTTGTATTTGGCTTTCCCCCCTGCCACCTTTACTATCATCCTTAGCACTGGACACAGTATCTAACACATGAATTATCCATTACATAGTTAGTGAATATCCATTCACTGTGTCAAATATTATGAAGGTAATTCGAAAAGACAAATGTCAAAAATATTTTAAAATGCCCATACAGTTTCACAAAGTGATAAATTTTAACACTTGTTTTGGATATATAATTTTCAGTCTGTATTTAATAAAACCAATTATATGATATTTCCTCGAAGGAGATATTAACTCTTAAGAGCCTAAAAATTCTACTCTTGTTAGGAAATTAACATGGTACCTTACACAGAGTAAACACACAAAAGGTTATTGTATGAATGAATGTATTGTATTGAACGAATGAATGAATAAATTAAGGCAAAAACTCTACTCCTAGCCAATAAATCAGCGAACATCAAACTTCAAAGTCAAAACCAAAAGGAAAGACCTAAATAGAATTTTTTTAATATTTTCCATTCCAGAAACACTGGCAAGATGGACAGAACTAAATCAATTCCAAAGTCTCTCAATTAAGTAGACAAGGGACAAACAAAATACAATTGCATAGTTGCATTATCAACATCTTATGGGTGAAAGGTATGTACTGGGATTTAATGCTTCTTGCCAAGTCTTTCAGTCAAGAATCCTCTTTTTCTATAAGCAGCCATAAGGACAAGTTTGAATGGAGTGCAACAAAAGTAACAGAAAACATCTCATTTATGTCATCAATTAAAAGAGGAAAAATGAGGGCACCTGGATGGCTCAGTGACTCTTGGTCTCAGGATCATGAGTTCAAGCCCCATGTTGGGTGTAGAGATTACTTAAATAAATAAAACTTTAGGTGTGCCTAGGTGGCTTAGTCAGTTAAGCATCTGACTTTCGGCTCAGGTCATGGTCTCATGGTTCAAGAGTTCGAGCCCCACACTGGGCTCTATGCTGTCAGCTCAGAGTTCACTTCGGATCCTTGTCTCCCTTTCTCTCTCTGCCCTACCCCTGCTCACACACTCATGCACCCTCACTCTCTCAAAAATAAAAAAAAAAAAAGAAAAAACATTTAAAAATAAATAAATAGGGCGCCTGGATAGTTCAGTCGGTTAAGCATCCGACTCTTGGTTTTGGCTCAGGTCATTATCTCATGGTTCATGGGTTCAAGCCCCAGGTGAGGCTCTGCACAGTCAGCACAGTCAGCCTGCTTGGGATCCTCTCTCTCCTCTCTCTGCCTCTCCCCTGCACATGCTTGCTCTCTCACCCTCTCTCTCTCTGTCTCTCAAAATAAATAAATAAACATTAAAAAATACATAAAATTAAATTAAAATTAAATTAAATAATTTATTGGTGGTTCAAAGCAAAAAATTTTAATATTGTTAATATTTTCAATGTGTGTAAGTTAATAAATATGACAACTGCAACATAAAGCAGGGAGAGTAAAGGGACCTAAATAGTGATATAGTTTCCACATTCCTCTTAAAGTTGTAAAATATTAATTTTAAGGAGACTGAAAAGTTAGGTATATATTATAATCTCTAGAGTAATCATTTTAAAAACTACAGAAAGAAATATAGTCAAAAATTCAGTATTATTAAAATGAAATATTAAAATATATTCAAGTGGGGCGTCTGAGTGGCTCAGTCAGTCAAGCGTCTGACTTCGGCTTAGGTCATGATCTCGCAGTCCGTGGGTTCGAGCCCCGCATCGGACTCTGTGCTGACAGCTCAGAGCCTGGAAACTGTTTCAGATTCTGTGTCTCCCTCTTTCTCTGACCCTCCCCTGTTCATGCTCTCTCTCTCTCTCTGTCTCAAAAATAAATAAATGTTAAAAAAAATTTTTTAAATATATATATATATATATATATATATATATATATATATTCAAGTAATCTAAAAGAAAGAAGGAAAGAAGAAACAGTGAAACAAAAAATTGGAAAACAGAAACCAAATAATAAAATAATAAAAATAAAATTTAGGTTAGCCCTAAATCTAACCATATCAATAATTACATTAAATGTAAATGGTCTAAACACAATTAAAAGATAGAGACTGTCAGTATGGATTAAAACACAAGACCCAACTACATGCTATCTAGAAGAAATCCACTTTAAATATAGTGGTATAGGTAAATTAAAAGTAAAAACAATAGGGGCACCTGGGTGGCCCAGTAGGTTAAGATTCTGACTCCTGGTTTCGGCTCAGGTCATGATCTCACAGCTTGTGAGACTGAGCCCAGCATTGGGCTCTGCACTAACAGCATGGAGCCTGCTTGGGATTCCCCCCCTCCCTCCCTTCTCTCTCTCCCTCTCTCTCTCTTTCTCTCTCTGCTCCTCCCCTGCTCGTGCCCCCGCCAAATAAATGAACTTAAAAAAAAAAAAAAAAGCAAAACACAGTTCTATACATAATCACCAAAAAGCAGAAATAACACAAATGTTCAAGGGTGAATGGATTAACTTGGGTACAACAATACAATGGATTACTTAATAAAAAAGACTATTTATACACACAATAACATGGATGAATCTCTAAGGCATTACCCTGAGTAAAAGAAGCCAGTATCAAAAGGTTACATACTGAATGACTCCATTTACATGACACTGTGGAAAAGACAAAACTTAAGCAATTAAGAATACACCTCTCACCAACTGGGGGTGAAAGGGCAACATGAAGCTTTTTGAGATGACAGATCTGATGGAAAACTGATTTTGGTAGTAGTTATAAAATTTTATACATGTGTTAAAACTCATAGAACTGTACACCAAGAAAGTCAACTTCATTGAATGTTAATTTAATTTAAAAGTAAAATAAAGATTAGGAGAATGATCTCTGTGAACCCTTCCAGACTATGATTTTATGAATGAGAAGGAGAGGAAAGGAAGATGGGGAAGGGGGAGGGAAAGCAAATGCTAAATCCTACTGGCCTAAAAACCACACTCATAAGAACCTCCTGATTACTGCACAAAATAAACAAAGCAAACCCAATCTTCATAAATTCATTCCCAGAAGAGGCTAAGAAAACCAGACATTCAGATCCAAAATGTGCATATTAGAAAATGCCTGTGAATGGGTCTTCTTGTCCGTTTCTATATTTTATACTTCCAAGAAGCTGCCAATTTCTCCTGGCTAAGTGCCACTTTCCCTGCTTGGGGTTACTCAACTTACAAGCATTCCTTTATTTATACCTTACCCTCTCAGTGATGGGGTCTTTGGCAGTCCCAATAAAGATCTGCCAGAAAGATCAGTGCTCCTCACCCGGAACCAAGGTCCCTGCGGGGCACAGCACACGCGTGACTGACCTGAGGACGCTAGGCAAGGAGGTCTTCCTCACTAGTCAGAAACCGTCCCCCCCACCAAAGCTCCCAAAGTAGAAGCGGATGGAGACCGGGCTCTGGGAACTTCTCCCTCCCCCCCGAACAGCCAGAATGCCTGGGGTGCAGCTGGCCGTTTCAAGGGCAGCCCTGGTGTGGAGCGTGCGCTCCACAGAAGGCTCAGCCCAGTGACCTTGGGTAAGTCCCTCCTCTTCCAGCAGCAGTAATCTGGGTATGTTGTCTAAGGGAGTTTACCACAGCCCTATCCGAATCGGAGATTTTCTGGATCGCCCCCCCGCCGACAAGAGCCCGGCTCGCCCAGACCCCATCGCTGCCTCACCCCCCTCATCCCCCCACCGTCACGCAGAGCCTTGAGGAGACTAACAGCCGGCCCGAGGGCACGGCCTGAAGGCAAGAGGAAAGCAGAACAGCAAAATCCTGGTCTCTGGCCCCTCTGACCAGAGCAGGCCGCCGGGCCGCATTCCTGCCCTCCCCTCCTTGGGGTCACCACTAGCCGGGGCAGTGGAGCGCGCACCGGGTCGGGGCCGGGTGGGGGACCGAAGCGAAAGGGGGGAGGGGGGGGTGGCGCCCACCTTGAGCTGGGACTTGGAGACCTTGCCGCTGTGGTCCAGGTCCAGCGCGGTGAAGGCATGCCAGATGGCCTTGAGCAGCTCGTCCTTCAAGCCTCCCATGGCCGCGGTGTGTCTATCCTGACTGCCAGCCTCCCTCGCCGACCCTGGGGCGAGTCTGACGCCCCTCTACCGCCACCGCCGCCGCCGCCCCCGCCGCCCGCCCTGCGGTCACCTGACCGTGGCAGGCCCCGCCTCCACCAGGCCCCGCCCACTCGCTGCTTTCCCGCAGCCTCGCGCACTAGGGTGGGAGCGTTAGGGTGGACCGGACTTCCCACTCCTGCGGGCGGGAATACAGGCCTTCTTGCAGGCTTAGACGCAGAGCACTACCCCGCATGCCTCTCGAGTTCCCCAGACCGTCTCGGGCCACCTTCGGGGCTCGCGTGCCCCTAAACAAGACCCGCATTCCGAGTTAAAATACGAGAATCGGCGAGAGCAGCCTCCCAGCTCCAGTCCGCGCTGCTCAGTGAAAAAGGGAGCCCTGGACCAACCAGTCCCGCGGACGCGCCACTGTCTGAGGAGAACTAACTAGAGCCGGAAAAGTCCCCGAGCTGGGGCTCCAATGCTAGCGCAGTTCCTAGCCAGAGAGGATGTAGAGGGGGAGGGGAGGCAGGGAAGGGCGTCTGAGGGAAGGTTTATATTCATTTTTCAAACGTTTCCTGACGCCTACTATGTAGTGGGCTCTGGGGCCCCAGAGACGAGGTTTAAGGTTGGTTTAGAAGCCGCGCAGTCAGGCAATCTTTTCTTTCTAATCCTCAGTTGTTCGGGGTCAGTTTACAACTTAGAAAGAGTTTGACCCTGGTTATTCTGCTGTTCCTGGTGTTTCTGTGCTGGCACAATAGGAGCTATGAGAGAATCCCAGCAAATCACTCCACCCATTTTACTAGTCAGAATGGGTGGACCATTTAAAAGTACACATCCAAGCCTTTAAGAGCGTCCTCCTCATTGTAGATGTTCAATTAATATCTGTTATCAATGATCACCTGAGCTCTGTGGGCTTCAAATTCTCCACATAAAAAATGAGCATGTTGTACCAGATATTCGGGGGGGGGGGGCGGGGGGGTTCTTCTAAGGGTCACATCCTAGGATAATAAGGATTGCTGGCTGACTCCAATCTGATTAAGTCACCAGGCACAGTGCCTTGCCTCTCCAATCCAAGACTCAGTCTGGACGCTATGAAGAGAACAAGTGCCAAGAGTTTTCAAAGAGATAATTCTCAGATCAAGTTTGGCTTTGTTTTCCTCTTTTATGTTCCTAAATGCACATATACGTACCTTATAAAAAAGGAAAAGTTCATATAAAGGAGGGGGATTTGGAAAAAGCAGAAAAGGAAGAAATTGCTCAATGAGCTTGAGCCCAAAGGAAACTTGGCGGGGCAGAGGAAAGGGTAGCCTAGGTGAAGGGAAGGAGCAGAAGTAAAGGGGCTGCTGGTCCTTCACTGTGAGGGCTCTTAAGGCCCTACCCTACTTCATCACCATTTGTCAGGATTTTTCTTGCTGTGTCAGTAGTGTTTCTATCATTTATCTTCCCCAATTCCAATCCAAACCTGCCAGTCAGCAAAAACACATGATTCAACCTTTAATTTCTGAATGCCAACTCAGCTTTCCCTGGGTAGTGACAAAAAAAATAAATAAACTCTCCTAATTCTCAGGGTTCAGCTTAACCACTAGATGGTTCTCTCAGTATCTGTTAGCACCAAATAAATATTTCAAAGCATTTTTTAATGATCACATGACTAGGACATTCTGAACTTCCACATTCCCATTTCTTCCACAATCTCAATTCTCAATATCCAAACGAATTTTAAAAGCAGAATGATGTCATGAAAAGAACTGTGCTTTGGAATCTAACAGATTATATTAGTTATCTATGGCTGTGTAACCAATTAACCCTAAATTTAGCTCAAAACAATAATAAACGTTATTTCAAAAAATAAAGAAACATTGTATCATATTTTTTCAATGACAGGGATGGGACACATAATTTGTCTCTTTAATTCATAGTTGTTCGGATGAAGAGGAGCTCTAATTAAAGACCCTCATACACCTGGACCTGACTTTGATGTGATCCTAGACTTCAAGCCAATTCCATGAAAGGGACATGAATTGTAGTGTCTGGAATGAGGTGAGGACTATGGTGGATAATGTCCAAGATGGCAGCAATTAACTGTGTCCCTCTCTATGGATCCATACTGCTCTAAATATCAAGGGGCACCTGGGTGGCTCAGTCGGTTAAGCGGCCGACTTCGGCTCAGGTCACGATCTCGCGGTCCGTGAGTTCGAGCCCCGCGTTGGGCTCTGTGCTGACAGCTCAGAGCCTGGAGCCTGTTTCAGATTCTGTGTCTCCCTCTCTCTGACCCTCCCCCGTTCATGCTCTGTCTCTCTCTGTCCCAAAAATAAATAAAACGTTAAAAAAAAATTTTTTTTTTTTTTAAATCAAAAGGCAAATCTAATTCCTCTCCCCTCAGATATGAGGTGGACTAAGTGGCTTGTTTGGCCAACAAAATGTGACAGAAGTAGCAGCCTGGGACTTGTAAACCAGGTCATAAAAGCCTTTCTACCTTAACCTGGATTTCTTGGAATTCTTACTCTCGGAATGCTCCCTTTTGGAACCTTGCTGCCATGCTGTGAGAAGCTAAGGACACATGGAAAACCACAAAGAGAGAGAACAATGCTGGCCAGATCCCAGCTGTTTCAATCATACCAGCCTAGACACCAGATATATGAATGAAGGAGCCATCTTAGACATTCTAGTCCAGCAGACACTACATGGAAAAGAACCCAAACCTGAGACATATGACCCCAGTCAAGCTGTCCCTGACACCTCCAGCCGTTTTCTAGCCAATGCAGCTTAGGTCCCAGACATTGGGAAGCAAAAACAAACCATTCCTTCTGTACCCTGCCCAAACTTCGGGCCACTGAAGCATGAACATAATGAAATGGTAGTTCTTTCATGCCACCAAGTTTTGAGTGGTTTGTTATGTAGCATTAGATAACTGAACAACAGTGAAAAGATATGTTCCCAAGATAATATTTCCTTCCCCTGCCCACCAAAGAAGATTCTGCCTTGGCCTGCTCATTCCTCCCCTCCCCTGCCTTCCAAGAGAGTCCTACCTTCCCAGACTAGTTCTTGAGTTGTTTCTTGTCAGGGAGAATTAGGAAGAAAGGAAGAGAGAAAGACCACAATGCAGACATTTGGTGGGGGAAAGGACAGTTGTTGATAAGAAAGAAAAAGCAGCTCTAGTGTGTGAAGGTAGTGGGTGAGAAAAGGGGGATTCTAACAGGTCTCATGGAGGACTACGTGTTTCCATAGTGTTTGAAAGGTATAGATAAAGGATTTGAAACCCATTCAAATAGTTTTGACTAGATAGACTTTGTTCTCTCATTTAAGACTAGCTTAGTTATGGCTAATACTCGTGGCTTTCTAAGTGTTACAAACAGCATGCCCTCCCCTTGGACTGCATTCCAGACCATCCTGTGTTTTTCTGCTAAGTGCTACGAAGGGGAAGTATGGGTTGATATGAGGGTGTATACAGGTGAATATGCTGCTCTGTCGGGAACAGAGAGGGCTGCAAACGAGGAATGACAGTGAGGCTGAGTCCTGAAGGATGAGTTGTAGCTAACTGGGCAAAAGTGAGAGAAGAAACTTCCACCAGACAAATAACAGCCTAGACAAAGCACGGTTCAGTCAAGAAACCCAAGTGAAAGAAGGTGTGGAGAACAAAGGCGAGAGGAGAGATGTGAGAAGAAATTGGAGAGGCTGGGATCTGAGGCCAAATAAGCCAGGAGCGCCAGGCCTGTCAGTTAGGTCTGTAGAGCTCTTATCTTCCCCAGGGGCCTGAAATACCCTGAAATCAGTGGCACAATCTGGCAGCAAGAAGCAGAAATGCTGAACAACTGTGCCTGAAGTTGCAGATGTGGGAGTGGTGTCCAGCCTCTGGCCACTCAGCTGCTGATAGCATCTTCATTACTGCCATTACCCCACAGCTTTCCTGTGGGGTACCCCCACAGCTTTTGCGGGGAAACTTCTGGTTCCATGGGAAATTTCATAAACCAGTCCCAGAATTTCAGTAGCACCTCAGGGAGTCAGGCCTGCCCCACACCCTCAGACCCAGGTGAAATTGCAGTCCCCTCACCTGGTAAAAACAACAGCCCTCTCTGCCTCATGAGGGTGTTATTGTGAGGAACAAATAAGATACCATCTGTGAAAGCAGACATAATCACTAAAGCCTATCCAAATGGGAGGGGCAATAGTGACGAACAAGAAGGAAGAGAATAATAATAGAGTTCTGATGCCAAGAAGGACAAAAGCCTCTTGAGGCTTTAGGGCTGGGCAGTTTGCTCAAGACGCAAAAGCAGCAAAATTTGACCTTTTAATGATAACTGTGTGACAGGGCTAATTCTGAAAGCCTTCTCAGACAACATTAGCTGGAGTTTTAGCCGAGCCCAGTAGTCCATGGAATATCCCGATTTAACGATCTCCTACTGAGAAAAAGGCCAGATCTACTGACTCACAGAATGCATGAAAATCAATGTCAATGTTACCCACTGAGGATGGGGATGAGGGTAGCCTTCTCTAAGGTGAAGACTGAGTCTTGAAAATTAGTTGGGGCACCTGGGTGGTTCAGTCAGTTAAGCATCCGACTCTTGGTTTCGGCTCAGGTCATGATCTCATGATTCATGGGATCAAGACCCACATTGGGTTCTGTGCTGACAGTGCAGAGCCTGCTCAGGATTCTCTCCCTCCCCCTCTCTCTCTTCCTCCCCTGCTCACATGCACGTGTGCATGTTCTATCTCTCTCTCTCTCTCTCTCTCTCTCTCTCTCTCTCTCAAAATAAATATTTTTTTCAAATATAAAAAAAAGTACAAAAATTAGTAAAAGTTTACAAACAGCTGTAGAGGAGCAGGAAGGGCATTCTAGAAAGAGGTAGCTGAATGTGCAGAAGTATAAAATCCTCCCCCCAAAAAAAAGAAAAAAAAAGCACACGGGAGATGAAGGGCTGAGGGAGAAAGAGGAATGTAGAATGGTATTTTGGCTTGGGGCGCCTGGGTGGCTCAGTCAGTTAAGCGTCCAACTCTTGATTTCTTTCGTCTCAGGTCATGATCTCACAGTTCATGAGATCTGGCCCCGCGGGATTTTCTCTCTCCTTCTCTTTCTGCCCCTCCCCTGTTCTTGCACATGTGATTTCTATCTCTCAAAATAAATAACTAAACTTTTAAAAAAATGGTATTTTGACTACATGATATTGTGATTCACAATAAGAAATATATACAGTTGACCTTAAACAATGTAAAGATTAGGGGCACCAACCACCTCACAGCTGAAAATCTGCATATAATTTTTGATTTCCTCAAAACTTAACTGCTAACAGCCTACTGTTGACTGGATAACATAAGCAGTCAACCTACATTGTGTATATGTATTACATACTGTTTTCTTACAATAAAGTAAGCTAGAGAAAAGAAAATGTTATTAATAAAATCATAAGTACTTACTATGGCCTGTGCTGTTTAAAGGTAAGCTGCATTTGGCCTTTATCCAATATCTGGCACAGAACTCCTAAAACCCATGAATATCCTAAGTGATAAGAGTGATTAAATTGTCTTTTGTTGTCATTAATGAACAACTTTTGGAAAACACCTAAGGATGAGGGCTGGTTTCCATTGGAGCCAACCATATTATTAGAAGGTTGCAACTTTCAGTCCCACTCCTTGACTGAGGAGGGGAGAGGGGTTGGAGGTATAACCAATCACCAATGACCAGTCATTTAATCATTCATGTGTATGTAATGAAACCTCCATAAAAGCCCCAAAAAACAAGGTTTAGAGAGCTTCTGGGTTTGTAAACCAGAACACACCCATGTGCCGGGCCCCAAACTCCACAGAAACAGAAGCTTCAGTGTGCAAGACCTCACCCTATGTATCTCTTCATCTGGCTATTCATTGACATTCTTTAAAATCTTTTGTAATGGGGCGCCTGGGTGGCTCAGTCGGTTAAACGTCCGACTTCAGCTCAGGTCCCGATCTCGCGGTCCATGAGTTCGAGCCCCGCGTTGGGCTCTGGGCTGATGGCTCAGAGCCTGGTGCCTGCTTCCGATTCTGTGTCTCCCTCTCTCTCTGCCCCTCCCCCGTTCATGCTCTGTCTCTGTCTCAAAAATAAATAAAAAGTTAAAAAAAATTTTTTTAATATTTTGTAATATACTAGTAATCTAGTAAGTAAACTGGTTTCTTGAGTTCTGTGAGCCACTCTAGCAAATCAATTTGACCCAAGGAGGAGGGGTATAGGAACCTCTGATTCCTAACTAGTCTGTCAGAAACACTGGTAATAACCCATGCTTGCACTGGTGATTGGCATCTGATTTGTGGGACTTAGCCCTTAGCCTATGGCATCTGATTCTATCTCCAGGTATATCATGTCAGAATTGATACCGGCTGGTGTTGGAGAATTGCTTGGTGTAGGGAAAAAAACCCATGCATCAGAACTGGTGTCAGAATCATAGGCTAAGACACCTTGGTCTTTGCAGTCAGAAGGATGACCAAGACACGGGTTTTGTTTAGGTAGCACTGAATCCAAAAGCCAGGCAGAGCCTGGCTGAAATCTACTAGATTTCACTACTGGTAAAGACTAGACAGAGGGGAGGAGAATTTGGTGCAAAAGCAGTGGTGCAGACTACTAGGTATTTATCCAAAGGATACAGGTGTGCTGTTTCAAAGGGACATATGCACCCCAATGTTTATAGCAGCACTATCAACAATAGCCAAAGTATGGAAAGAGCCCAAATGTCCATCGATGGGTGAATGGGTAAAGAAGATGTGGTATATATATACAATGGAGTCTTACTCAGCAATCAAAAAGAATGAAATCTTGCCATTTGCAACTATGTGGATGGAACTGGAGGGTATTATGCTAAGTGAAATTAGTCAGAGAAAGACAAATATATGACTTCACTCATATGAGGACTTTAAGAGACAAACCAGATGAACCTAAGGGAAGGGAAACAAAAATGATATAAAAACAGGGAGGGGGACAAAACATAAGAGACTCATAAATATGGAGAACAAACAGAGGGTTACTGGAGGGGTTGTGGGAGGGGGGATGGGCTAAATGGGTAAAGGGCACTAAGGAATCTACTCCTGAAATCACTGTTGCACTGTGTGCTAACTAATTTGGATGGAAATTTTAAAAAATAAAATAAAAAATAAAATAAAGGAGTGGTGCAGAAATCAGGGAGAGCAGCCAAACCAAAACTCCAAACCCAAGGGTGGGAGGCAGAGCCTGAAGAAGTGCTTGATTTGTACATGGTTCCAGTGCTCAAAGACAAGAGTGTGACCTGAGGGCTTATGGGTAATGTCCAGCCTAGGTGTGACATACAAGTAGATGAGTGGGCAAGAACAGCTAGAGAAAGCAGAAGATGAGATAAGGATCTAGGGCTCAGGGAACACCAAATTTTAAGGAGTGGTTTGAAGAGGAGTTAATGAAAAGGCCTAAGAAAGTTCAGCCAGAGAGATCCAAAGCCTCCCTAGTCTCTACTACTTCTCACAGCTCCACTCTCCCTTCATAGTGCTCCTTGTTCTTGAGTTAATTCTTGATCCTTCCCTTCCACCCTCTCCATCAAAACTCCTCTTCTTCTGAGTATAGGAAAGCAATCTAAATTAAAGCAATCCACATTTGAGTTTCAATGACCATTTCTTCTTTACCTTCAGCCAGTCCTTGAGTGTTAACCTCTAAATGTAAATTAATCTCCAATAGGTAAACTTTCAGCCTACTTGGAAAGGGCAAAGAAAACTTTGGCTGAGGCCATGCTGGCTATTTACTTCAGCTTGGGGGAGAGAAGCAGAGGAGAGAGTTGAAAGCAGCTATGAAGCCCCTCTGAAGTCTTAATGACACTCATATGGTCATGCCCATTCATAATGGGGAGCATCCATGTCTCGAATCTGGTGGAAACCTCTAACTGACAGGCAGGCATACCTAGAAATTCTGGGAACTCAGACAAGCCAAACACTGGTGCCCTAGGTGTGGTTCAGTTTCAGATTGAATATCCTTCTTGCTTCTTCCCCTTTATTGCCTCTCAGCAAGCACAAAACAACTTAGGCCCTCAGACGCCACACAGGAAACTGATGGAGAGAGTAGTAGAGAAGAGGATATCTCTCTCTGCCCATCTTCTCCCTCTGGGAATACCATCGAACATCTTTTCTTCTGATATAGCCATTATGAAAAACGGGAGTTTCCTCAAAAAATTAAAAATAGAATGAAATCTCATGATCCATAAATCTCACTCTGGGTATATATCCAAAGGAAATGAAATCAGTATCTTGGAGAGATATCTGCATATCCATGTTCACTACAGCATTGGTGACAGCAGCCACAATACAGAAACAACCTAAAAGTCCATTGACAGGTGAATGGATAAAGGAAATGTAATACATATATAGTGAATTATTCAGCCTTTGCAAAGAAGGAAATCTTGACATTTGTGACGATGTGGGTGAAACTGGAAGACATTTTATGAAGTAAAATAAGCCAGACACAGAAAGATAAATACTGCATGATCTCACTTATATGTGAATTTAATATAGTCAAACTCATAAAAGCAGAGAGTAGAATGGTGGTTAGGGAGAGAGAAAGGTGGAAAGGGAGAGAGAAAAATAGGGAGATGCTGGTCAAAGGGTACAAAGTTTTACAAGATGAAAGAATTCTGGAGATCAAATGTATAGCATTGTGAATATAGTTTACAATACTGTATTGTACACTTGAAATTTGATAAAAGAATAGATCTTAAATGCTCTCAACACACACACACACACACACACACACACACACACACACACAAAGGTGGCAAGGTGAGATGATGTATATATTAATTAGCTTTGATTGTGGCAATTATTTTTAAGTGCATTTTTATTTATTTAAGTAATCTCTACCCTCAGTGTGGGCCTTGAACCCTTGACCCCAAGATCAAGAGTTGCATACTCTTCTGACTGAGCCAGCCAGGCACCCCTGACAACAAATCATAGACATTATATATATACAAATTTTATTTGTCAATTATACCTCAATAAAGATATGGAGAAAACCAGCAATATCCAAAACAACAAAGAAAACAAACAAATCATCTTTTCTTCCATTCTTCACTCCTTTCCTTTCTTCCTCCATGCCTGCGTTCCTTTCCTTCTTTCTTTCTTCCTTCCACAAATAAGCATTGAGCATCTTCTTTGTATCAGGTATTGTGCCAGGCACTGGGAATCCAACAGTGAGCATGCATATAGCCTCTCCCCTCATAGACTCACAGTTGGGAAGAAGTTCTGTCCCTTTGGCTGGTGACTTGAAGGGCCCTATGTGGGTGCCACTGCCACTTAGTTACCATTCCAGAACTGCTCTGTAGGCACTCCTGCTCCTTCCCATATTTCCAATCTTTCCCCATATCTCCATCATCTAACTTTCAATATATTGGTAGAGTCATCCAAAAGTTTTACCTCCCAGGAAGGGAAGGATTGATTTTGCAGAGTCAACTTTCTTTCTTTATGACATTTAATTAATACGCCATCTTGTAACACATTATGAGACACCTTTTTTTTTTTTTTGAGAGAGAGAGAGAGAGCGAGAGCGAGAGCGAGAGCGAGAGTGAGTGAGAGTACAAGCAGGGGAGAGGCAGAGAGAAAGAATCCCAAACAGTCTCCATGCTCACAACCGTGAGATCATGACCTGAGCCAAAATCAAGAATCGGACGTTAACCAACTGAGCTACCCAGGCACCCAAAGACTCTTTTTTTTTTTTTAACATGGTAATTATATGACCATGAGGTTAATCATTTTTTTTCCTGTTCTTAGTACAATCCCTGCTTTTTACATAAATTTTGGCTTACTCACAGTCCGCTGCATACACTCCTCCCTCGTTACACACAGAGAAATACATATTTATACTTTATATGCAAAATATACACAACAGAAGAAACAAAATGGCCAAAAATATTAATATCTACTTTCAAAATTAATACAAATTTTGATGCATTTTATTATATGTATCCTTTTGTATTATAGTTACTTTTTAAATAGTTCTTTTAAACTTTTCACTTTGACTCACGAACTTTTACAAATGTATCATTAACTAATTATTCTTTTTGATGCTCAAAAGAATCACAACGTGGCCAGTGGGAACCCTCTTATATTGGCTTTGTTGCCCAATCAGCATGATTTCAAAATTTTTTGGAAGCATCCTTTTCTTGGATGTTACAAGCCCCTCTTGATTTTCCCCTGCTCCAAGACATGGAATTGACAATGCTTCAAAAAACCTTGGTTTCTTCTTAGGAGCAGAACAGAATCCAAAATCTGGATATTGGGTGTGTAAATCAATTTGGTAGTGAGTAAAGTTGTTTCCAGGTGACAGACCCAAAGATTTTTCTTTTTAAATCCATCAGTTTGCATTAAAACTTTCCATTTTGGGGGCACCGGGGTGGCTCAGTTGGTTAAGCATCTGACTTCAGTTCAGGTCACAATCTCACAGGTTATGAGTTCTAGCCCCGCATTGGGCTCTCTGCTGTCAGTGCAAAACCTACTTTGGAAACTCTGTCACGCTCTCTCTCTGCTCCTTCCCCGCTGTCTCTCTGTCTCTGTCTCTGTCTCTCTCTCTCTGTCTCTCTCAAAAATAAAACATTTAAAAAATAAAATAAAATAAAACTTTCCATTTTTATCCAGCTGGAAATTACTTTTGTTCTAACATAAAAATATACTTCCTTAATTTACCATATACTTCCTTTTTTAACCTCTAGCCAAATCTATAATTATAACCTCTTCTTCTTTATAATTTTTATTTGAATCACCTATCACTATTCAGAAGTCTCTTGATTAGTGCAAATTTGTTTGCATTCTTTTTTTGGTCCAGAGTAAATTTAGTAAGAAAGGTTTTCCAGTTAACTGTTATTATCTATACCCTGGTTACTTATAAATGACCTATGTTCTGCCTCAATTCTAATCCTTTTTGGAGGCACCTGGATGGCTCAGGCAATTGAGCATCTGACTCTTGATTTCAGCTCAGGTCATAATTCCAGGGGTTTGGGATTGAGCCCTGCCTCAGGCTCTGTGCTGAGCATGGAGCCTAAGATTCTCTGTCTCTCCCTCTGCCCGTATCCCCTGCTTGCGCTCCCTCTCTTTCTTTCTCTCTCTAAAAATAATAATGATAACAATAACAAATAACCTTTTTTGCAAGAATCTTGATATAAATATAAAATAAATGAATAGTTTAGTATTGTAATCAAGTAAAACTTGGTAACAAAGCAACTGACACATATTTCATGATTTGTTATTGTGCTAATAAGATAATCCAGCATGTATGGAAAAGTTTATATAAATGATGATAATTGCACATGAAGATGGTATGTTAAGGGTCAGATGGTAGAAGAGATGGAGAAAAATTAGAAATATGGGAAAGAGCAAGTTACTCTGAGGGCCCACTGAAGAATTCTGGAATGGTAACTCAGCAATACCAACATAGTGCCCTTCAAGTCATCAGCAGAAGGGCCAGTGCCTCCTCCCAACTAGAAGTCCAGGAGGGAAAGGCCTACCTGCATGCTCATTGTTAGGTCCCCTGTGCCTGGCACAATATCTGATGCAGAGAAAATATTCAACACATACTTGTGGAAGGAGGGAAAGAAGGAAGGGACGGGGAGGGGCGTCTGGGTTGCTCAGTCAGTTAAGCATCCACCTTCGGCTCATGTCACCATCTCATGGTTCGTGAGTTTGAACCTGGCATCGGGCTCTGTGCTAATAGCTCAGAGCCTTGAGCCTACCTTTTATTCTATGTCTCCCTCTCCCTCTGCCCCTCCTCCACTTGTACTCTGTCTCTCTCTCAAAAATCAATATGAAAAAAATGAAAATAAATTTTAAAAAAAAGAAGGAAGACATGGAGAAAGGAAGGAAGGGAGGGAGTGACTAATATATATGGCATGTTTATATTTCCAATCATTCCAAACAATTAGGTCAATACATAACAAAAAGCAATACAACCAATAATGTAATACTAAGTAAAACTTTAAAAATACATAATTTCAGGAAATGCCCTGTGAAAGGTGTAGGCATGACAAGTAACACTGATAGAGCAAGTAAAGTTTTTAATTTTTAACTTTTAATTTTATTTTATTTTAGAGAGAGAGACAGAATGGAGAAGAGGGTCAGAGGGGGAGAAAGAGAGAGATAGAGAGAGAATCTTAATCAGGCTTCGTGCTCAGCATGAAGCCCAATGCTGGGCTCTGTCTCACAAGCAGGAGATCATGATCTGAGCCAAAATCACGAGTCAGATACTTAACTGACTGAGTCACCCAGGTGTCCCAAAGGTTAATGATTTAAAGGAGTCAAGCTTCTACATAGTGTTCCATTTGTATGAAATGTCCAGAATAGGCCAAGTCATACAGACAGAAAGTTGACTGGTGGTTGAATAGAGCTTGAAAGAGGGGGAAATGGAGAATGACTGCTGATGGATTTCTTATGGGAGTGATGAAAACGTCCTAACATTGATTGTGGTAATGGTGGCACAGCTCTGAAGATATTGAAAACCATTGAATTGTACACTTTAAATGGTGAATTGTATGGTATGTGAATTTTATCTCAATAAAGCTGTTATGAAGGTGGGAGCAGCCTGATGTCTGCCAGTTCAGATTTAGAAGGTGCCACTAGCCCCCTGCTATGGTCAAGAATCAACTATAAATAACTCCAACCTATTAAAATAGCCAAACACAAATAACCTATAACCTTGGCCAGTATGAGGTGGTATTATTTTACTTTGGGATCTAGTGGTATTATTTTAATTTGGGATCTAGTAAAATTACTGTAACCCTAGAAAAGTATCAAAATAAATATTACTTATAAATATAGAAATAATGAAAAAATAAAACTGTGGTTTTAAAATTTTCAAATTCGATTTAAATGTAGCTCTAGCCTTTGTGATTATTTGACTTTTGTGTTTCTGTCGGCCCTTTGGTGTGTTAGGATGTTTGAAATGTTCAGAGAGGTGATCATATTGTATTTATGAATGTAATTTGAGTTGTTTAAGGGAATTTAATTACATTTCTGCAGTGATCATGAAGATAAACTCCCCAGCACTCCTTCACTCTGGGATAATTAGTAAAAGCCAAATGGCAGTCCCATTCTCCTTGCCAGCGATTGGTCTAGGAATAGGCATGTGGCACAGCTTTGATCAATGAGTTGTAAGTCAAAGTTCACCTAGGAATTTCTGGGAGAGGTTTCCACAGTTTTGTGCCCTGCCCCCCACATCTCCCTAAGAGGAAATAAAAGAGTCCCACCTCCTTCTCTGAATTGTTGTGTCTGGATATGATAATGTCATGGCAGCAGCCACATTGTGACAAGCCTGAGGGTGCTGCCAATACACGGAGAAGGGCAGAACCCAAGAGAGCCACAACAAAATGGAGCTGGAGCCCAGCTGTACCACATCCACAGCCCACCCCACCTCAGGGCTTCATGTTGTATGAGATAATACATTTCCTTGTTATTTAAGCCACTTTGAGCTAGGGTTTTCTGTTATTGTCACCCCACATAAATATAAGTTGCAACCCAGAGATAGTGCTACTAGGAATTTATCCAAAGGATACAGGAGTGCTGATTCATAAGGGCACATGTACCCCAATGTTTATAGCAACACTTTCTTTTTTTCTTTTTTTTAAATTTTTTTTCAATGTTTATTTATTTTTGAGAGACAGAGAGAGACAGAGCATGAGTGGGGGAGGGGCAGAGAGAGAGGGAGACACAGAATCTGAAGCAGGCTCCAGGCTCTGAGCTGTCAGCACAGAGCCTGACACAGGGAGCTCGAACTCAGGAACTGCTAGATCATGACCTGAGCTGAAGTCAGATGCTTAACCGACTGAGCCACCCAGGTGACCCGCAGCACTTTTAACAATAGCCAAATTATGGAAAGAGCCCAAATGTCCATCAACTGATGAATGGATAAAGAAGATGTGGTTTATATATACAATGAATACTACTTGGCAATGAGAAAGAATGAAATCCTGCCATTTGCAACAACATGGGGATGGAACTGGAGGGTATTAGGCTGAGTGAAATAAGTCAGTCAGAGGAAGACAGACATCATATGTTTTCACTGGTATGTGGAACCTGAGAAACTTAGCAGAGGACCATGGCGGGGAGGGAAGGGGAAAAATAGTTTCAAACAGAGAGGGAGGGAAACCATAAGAGACTCTTGAATGTGGAGAATAAACTGAGGATTGATGGGGGGCAGGGAAGGGGGAAATGGGTGATAGGCATTGAGGAGGGCACTTGTTGGGATGAGCACTGGCTGTTGTATATAAATGATGAATCATGGGAATCTATCCCCCCAACCGAAAGCACACTATATACACTATATGTTAGCTAACTTGACAATAAATTTAAAAAAAAAAAATCAATGAGTTAAATAAAACACCTGAAAGCATAAAACTCCTAGACGTAAACAAGAAAGTTCCTTGATAAACAAATAAATAAATAAATAAATAAATAAATAAATGTTATAATCAGGATTTAAATGTAAAAACATAATTTAAGAAATTTTTATTTTCTAAGTTTTATTAAGCTTGTAAATTTGATAAATTGTGCATCTGTTGTCTTGATACTGGAAGTTGCAGTGTTCCTCTGCACACACAGAAGCCCTTGGACTTTAAACAACCTAGAAATAGTGCCAAGAGATAAATTTCAAATATGGATTCATCCCCTGGGGGCACCTGGGTGGCTCAGTTGGTTAAGCGTCTTACTCTTGATTTCGGCTCAGGTCATGGTCTCACAGTTGTGGAATCGAGCCCTCTGTGGAGCTCCATGCTGAGCACAGAACCTGCTTGGGATTCTCTCTCTCCCTCTCTCTCTGCTCCTCCCCTGCTTGTGCTTTTTCTCTCTCAAAATAAGTAAAATAAACATTAAAAAAAATTTTTTTTTAAGAGAGGGATTCATCCCCTTGATCCTCATATGAAGACCTGCTGGTAACATGACACATGTATTCAACTGTAGCATTAAGTATAAACTCAGAAAAGACATAATCAGCAGAAGTCAGAGATACTGACTTCTTCTGGTATCATTTCTGGTGGAGGAAGAGAGGTTATAGGAAACCTAAAGGAACAAAACACTAGTAGCCATGCTCTCCATCAATGACCAAAGAGGATTTCACAGGCCAAGAGTTCCCAACTCAAATCTTTTAGGGTTCAGGCAATTTCCGTGACTGAAATTGAGTGGAAGTGAGGCAGAAGGAAATGGTGATCCCATCTGCAGGGAGCACCTCCCCACTCAGACTGATGATGCTAATATGAGAAAAACCTACAGCTTCGGTGTTGCCAGATCTTCCCTTTTCCAAGAAAAGCCAGAAACCTGGATCATGTGAATTTTTAGACCAGGGCAACCGATTCAAGTTCAAAAACAAAAACAAGACATTGTGTGGCCAAACAACACATCTATAGGCTATCCATGGGCTGCCAGTTTGCAAACTCACCCCATACGTTTGCAGAATGTCCATAGAGTAGGCAAGTGAAAAAGTTGAGACATCTGCCCTGTGTTGCCAGGGAGAGCAAACATTTCCCTCCCACAGGTGCTTTTTAGACATTTACATTCAGGGCCACATAGCTGGAAAGATGTGATTCCTAGCAACAGCCCAGCAAGAAGAATTACCTGCAAAACACAAGGCACCTACGGAGTGATCTGTTTACTTGGGGCTGTTTAAATGTTGTCCTCTGCTTAAATTTTGAAGACCGACAGGACACACAATTTGCATTTCAATCCTTGCCAGAGCCAAGTTGGGTAACAGGGATTAGCCACCAATGTGATCCTGCTGAACTTCTTTGCTGTGTTCCTAGGCTTTCTAAACTAGGAGCAACCATTCACTTGCAAATGAAAAACTGAGAGAGACTGAGACTGCAAGCCCCAGTGAGATAGGAGTCTTAGGAGAGCTGGAGTCTCATCACAGGGCTCTGGAGATTCCCAGCATCACCCGGCACAGTCGGTGGTCTGCAGGGATCACACAACAAATATTCTCTGGTTTCTTGAAGATTAGAATAAACCCAAGGCCTGTGAATGCCTCTGACTCACAGAAAAGTGTGCTCATTTTCATGGGTCTATTTGTGTATTATTTTAAAATACGTGTGATATGACACATTATAGCAGGAGGAACTTAGGTTAGATATTAAGAACAATTTCCTGACTAACAGGTTCTGAAACATTAGAGCAGGTTACGAATGAGGAAGTAGAGGCTCCATCTCTGCTGGACATTTCCGCTAGGGTAAACGCCTAATTCTGTTGGTCAGATGTTATCACTGAAGTCAGTGGTGTTTGTGTGGTATGTCTTCTCTAGTCTGCTTTTCACTCTTTTTTTTTTTTTTTTTTTTTGGTAAAGATTTTATTTTTAAGTAATCTTTATACCCAACTTGGGGTTCAAACTCACAACCCTGAGATCAAGACTCACATGTTCTACTGACTGAGGCACGCCTGGCTCTTAACTCTTCTTTTTTTTTTTTTAATGTTTACTTATTTTTGAGAGAGAGAGAGAGAGCCAGCAGGGGAGGGGCAGAGAGAGGGGGAGACACAGAATCTGAAGCAGGCTCCAGGCTCTGAGCTGTCAGCAGAAAGCCCAATGCAGGGCTCAAACCCATCAACCATGAGATCATGACCTGAGCTGAAGTCAGATGCTTAACCGACTGAGCCACCCAGGCACCCCCCCCTGCTCTTCACTCTTAATAAGAGCTGCCATGTATAAAGGGTCAACATGCTCACTGTTGTAAGTCCCTTATCTTCCTAAGTCCTCATAGAAATCCAGTAAGATAAATTATCCCCATTTTACAGATAAGGAAGCTGAACCTCGAGAGATGAAATAACTTGCTGAAGTTCACCCTGGCAGGGCTAGAATTAGAACCTAATTGGGCATGACTTCCAAGCCCAGGCCCTTTCTGTAAGGCCATGTTGCTGCAGGTCCTTTGGCAGAGCACCTATGACTACCTGAGGGGAAAAGAGACCAAAGGCAGGTTCAGGCAAAGAAAATATTATCCAAAACAGTTACGAGAGCACTGCTGAGGTCCAAAGAAGAAGCCAGTGTCAGGAATAAAGATAAGATGCCAACCAAGGAGGAGACAGAGACACAAAGGGGAGGCAAGGTCAGATCCTGGAAGTCAAGGGATATCCTTCTAGAAATGAGTTTGCACTGACTTGGACAGTCTAGGAAGTGAATTCGTGAACAGGGAGTTCCTTTTAAGCAACACCCAGCTTGTGTTGCCAAGCCTGTCAAGCACCAGGCTGGGTGCTGCTGACCCGCCCAGCTCAAATTTTCCTTTGGTGACTCCTGACTTGCTAACAATACCCTTAGACAATTCCCATTCCCACCGTCCCACCCACCAGCAATTGTCTTTGATGTACAGGAGCTGAAACACTGTTTCCAACAATGACTCTGCAAGGTAGTCAGGTGTTTATGTTCACGTTCAGAATACCTGTAACGGTGAAACTTCCCTTCTCTAAAACATTGTCCCTTTTGTTTCTGCCCTGCTAGGGCCCGGGTTCCCTGAATAGCATCATTGCTACAACATAAGAGAGGGCAGGCTGAAAATTAGTGGGCCCCTACAACCCCGATATATGACACGTTAAGCCACACTGCCTTTCCTACTTAACACTTGTGGCTGAAAAGAGTTTCTCTATCGTAGAATCAGCCAAAGAGCAGCTCCAAGAAAACTCTGGAGAGTTTTCAAGAGATAATCTGGGTCCCTTTTTCGTTCTATTGAAGTATAATGAACATACAGTGTTACATTAGTTTCAGATGTACAACATAGTGATTTGACAATTCTGTACATTCCTCAGTGCTCATAACCAGTGTGGCTACCATCTGTCAACATACAATGTTATTACAATCTTCTTGACTGTGTTTCCCATGCTGTACTTTTCATCTCCGTGACTTATTTATTTTATAACTGGAAGTTTGTACCTCTTTTTTTTTTTAATGTTTATTTATTTTTGAGAAAGAGAGAGAGAGCACGAGTGGTGGAAGGGGCAGAGAGAGAGGGAGACACAGAATTCGAAGCAGGCTGCAGGCTCTGAGCTGTCAGCCCAGAGCCCGAGGCAGGGCTGGAACTCACAAACTGGGAGACCATTACCTGAGCTGAAGTCGGATGCTCAACTGACTGAGCCACCCAGGCGCCCCTGGAAGTTTGTACCTCTTAAGAGCTTGTTTTCCCAAACTCCAGTTGGCCTTAGCAGCTCCAGACTCTGTGCTCAAATAGGAAATCTAAGGAAATGAGCTTAACCACAGAGACACAGGAGAACAGACTCACTGGGCTGAGCTTCCAGCTGTTCGACTAGAACTCATAGCCACTTCCTTTCATCAAACTCAAAATTCCTGGAAACTCAGGCCTCCGGGATCAGGAGGCAGGCCCAAACCTACCCTTTGGTCAGTGCCTTTGGGAAGTTTCTTCATTCAGTCTGTGCTTTCCTGAAGCACATTCCTCTGTAATAAGGGCAGGGAGAGGAAAACAAACAAACAAACAAACAAACAAACAAACTTTTCTTTTTTCTGACTGGTCTTAGCTTGGCCAGGTCAATAAATCAATGCAAGGACACATCTGCCTGAAATTATTTCTCTCACCCCACTCTCCACTCACTATGGAGAAAACCAGAGCTGTCTTATCTATGACTCCAGTGGAAGGCTAAAGCTCTCCAAAGCCTTCTCAGAGTTTGACCTATGGATTAACAGAATTCTGGGGAATGCTTTGGATTTAGGTTCATTCAGTTATCCCACAATCATTTATTGGGTCGCACCTATTTTCTAGGTGCTGAGTTAGAAGCGGTGAGTACTCCAGAGATGACTACAGCACAGACCCTGCTCTCTAGCTGCTCAGAGTATGGGGGGAGACAAAGCACGACTTAGATGAGTGTAGATAGAAGGGAGAAAATGCTAAGTGCCACAAGAGAGCGAGAACCACATAATAATCATTATTTATATTTGAATGGGACTTTCTGAAGTCCGTTTCCTTCTATCAACTCATTTGTTCCTCAGCACACCCGTGGAGGACATCTGCAGTGATTCTTGTTCAGCATCCTCTCACTGTCCTGATAAATGTAACCCAACTTCTCACTGGAGAATCTCCATCTACCCACTGTCATTCCGTGTGCTGCTGCCAGGACAACCCCCAATATCTGAGGTAGGACAAATCTCCTGGGTCACAGCCAATCTGAGCATCCAATTCTCCTGGCTGTAGTGGCCACCTCAGAGACAGGAACATGACCTAAGGAAAGCAACGAGAATTTAGCTGGAACTTCTGCAAAAGAAGTTCTCAGGCTTGTCCCCTGCAGTTGAAGCAGGAAGACTCTGGATTCTGGGACTACTGCCAGCCATTTTGTCACTCTTTGAACTTGAGCCTGAAGGAGGCAGTAAAAGGCAGAGCTGACAGAACAAGAATGTAAATGTCTTGATGATATCATTTGAGCTTTGAATTCACCCATGCCTGAAGCCATCTCTGTCCCTAGACCTATGTAAACCAATAAGTGCACTTTTGTTAGAAGCAATTTGGTTTGGGTTTTCTGTCACTCCAAACAAAGAGTCATAAAAAAGGTTCTAACTCTGTGAGATAAATATTTCCATCTCCATGTTATAAAAGAAAAGTCGAAGGTCACATATGTAAAAAAGGGACAGCTAAGAAGTAGCAGAGCCCTGTCTGGAGCCCACAAGTCCTGATATCAATTTGCAGGACTTTGAAAGACAAGGTGGGGGCACCTGGGTGGCTCGATCTGTTAAACATCTAACTTTGATTCAGGTCATGATCTCGCAGTCAGTGAGTTCCAGCCCCACATCGGGCTTTGTGCTAACAGCTCAGAGCCTAGAACCTGCTTCAGATCCTCTGTCACCCTTTCTCTCTGCCCCCTAACTCGCTCATGCTCTCTTTCTCAAAAATAAATAAAAAAGAAAGAAAGAAAGAAAGAAAGAAAGAAAGGTTGGATTTCACCAGAGCTGATGGCAAAGGTATTATGGGTAAAAGGAGCCTTACATGCAAGATTGTGGATATGAGAAACTCAGGGGTAGCTGGACAATAGCAAGTACTTCGATTTCTCAAATGCATGGGGTGTATAAGAAAAGATAACAGAACATATATTTATGAATAGAATGTTTGGGGAACTTGTAATTTATTCTGAAGCTCAATAATTTCCAAATGACCAGAGAGAGAGAGAATGAGTGGGGAAGGGGCAGAGAGAAAGGGAAACACAGAATCTGAAGCAGGCTCCAGGCTTCGAACTTTCAGCACAGAGCCTGACGTGGAGCTCCAACTCATGAACTTGGAGATCATGTCCTGAGCTGAAGTTGTACGCTTAACTGATTGAGCCACCCAGGCACCCCTCCAAATTCCACTGTATTAAAGATTGACTTCAAGTGACCAGAACTCAATTTTGTCTAGCTTAGTTGTACAAGATCTTGAGGATGAGGTTTATTGGCCCAGGAAAGAAGACTCAAAAGAACCCAGTGAAGAGAAAGCATCAAACTCTTTGCTTTGAGTTCCAAAATGGTAGCTTGAAACCAGGACAAGATCTCTCTGAGACTGAAAGCAAGAAAGGGAAATTCTCAGGAAGCAGAAATCAGAGTCAAAGCTAGCATGGTGAGCAGAATCTGAAGCTGGAACAGAATAGGCCTTACAGATTAAGGATGAGATTTTAACATTGATGTGGCAACAGAAGATGGGGCCTTGTGCCCTGGCAAGTCCTAGACTTGTAACAAAGGTCCTACATGCTCCCCATAGGAAGATAGAAAAAAACCTGTTTACCAGCCAGGGGAAGGAGCAAGAAAACTTGCCATTGGCCTGGGTCACAGGGAGAAAAACAATCATCTGTGATAAATTGGAACCCCAGGGCTGTTTCTGCACTAGCATGGGACCTGAACTCACAGGTATATCAGGTCCTGTGCATTATCCATCAGGTGCAGGTCACAAGATGTTGAGCAATATACAAACAAATTCATACCTAGATAGCATAATAAAATTGGAGAACATCAATTACAAGAAACAAAAATCTATCATCTATGAAAAAGGACAAGAGTACCTACAAAAGACTAGCAAACTGAATGTAGTAAGCTACTTATCAGCGACAGTTATTGCCAGAAGACAAAGAGAGATCTTAAAACTGCTAATCTATTGAGCTGCAAAGGACAAGAATGAGAATCAGGAGAGTGCCAGGTAATCAAGCAGAGTGATGTTTTAAGAACCAGGCAGTAAGGCAGCATTATTTACCATAACCAAGACATGGAAACAACCTAAGTGTCCATCAGTGAATAAATAGATAAAGAAAATGTGATTCACAGACACACATGCATATATATACAATGGAATATTATTCGGCCACATAAAAGGAAATCTGCCATTTGTGACAACATGGATAGATCTTTTTTTTTTTTTTTTTTTTTTTTTTTTTTTTTTTCTGAAATTTATTGACAAATTGGTTTCCATACAACACCCAGTGCTCATCCCAAAAGGTGCCCTCCTCAATACCCATCACCCACCCTCTCCTCCCTCCCACCCCCCATCAACCCTCAGTTTGTTCTCAGTTTTTAACAGTCTCTTATGTTTTGGCTCTCTCCCTTTCTAACCTCTTTTTTTTTTTTTTTTTCCTTCCCCTCCCCCATGGGTTCCTGTTAAGTTTCTCAGGATCCACATAAGAGTGAGACCATATGGTATCTGTCTTTCTCTGTATGGCTTATTTCACTTAGCATCACACTCTCCAGTTCCATCCACGTTGCTACAAAAGGCCATATTTCATTTTTTCTCATTGCCACGTAATATTCCATTGTGTATATAAACCACAATTTCTTTATCCATTCATCAGTTGATGGACATTTAGGCTCTTTCCATAATTTGGCTATTGTTGAGAGTGCTGCTATGAACATTGGGGTACAAGTGGCCCTATGCATCAGTGCTCCTGTATCCCTTGGATAAATTCCTAGCAGTGCTATTGCTGGGTCATAGGGTAGGTCTATTTTTAATTTTCTGAGGAACCTCCACACTGCTTTCCAGAGCGGCTGCACCAATTTGCATTCCCACCAACAGTGCAAGAGGGTTCCCGTTTCTCCACATCCTCTCCAGCATCTATAGTCTCCTGATTTGTTCATTTTGGCCACTCTGACTGGCGTGAGGTGATACCTGAGTGTGGTTTTGATTTGTATTTCCCTGATAAGGAGCGACGCTGAACATCTTTTCATGTGTCTGTTGGCCATCCGGATGTCTTCTTTAGAGAAGTGTCTATTCATGTTTTCTGCCCATTTCTTCACTGGGTTATTTGTTTTTTGGGTGTGGAGTTTGGTGAGCTCTTTATAGATTTTGGATACTAGCCCTTTGTCCGATATGTCATTTGCAAATATCTTTTCCCATTCCGTTGGTTGCCTTTTAGTTTTGTTGGTTGTTTCCTTTGCTGTGCAGAAGCTTTTTATCTTCATAAGGTCCCAGTAATTCACTTTTGCTTTTAATTCCCTTGCCTTTGGGGATGTGTCGAGTAAGAGATTGCTACGGCTGAGGTCAGAGAGGTCTTTTCCTGCTTTCTCCTCTAAGGTTTTGATGGTTTCCTGTCTCACATTTAGGTCCTTTATCCATTTTGAGTTTATTTTTGTGAATGGTGTGAGAAAGTGGTCTAGTTTCAACCTTCTGCATGTTGCTGTCCAGTTCTCCCAGCACCATTTGTTAAAGAGGCTGTCTTTTTTCCATTGGATGTTCTTTCCTGCTTTGTCAAAGATGAGTTGGCCATACGTTTGTGGGTCTAGTTCTGGGGTTTCTATTCTATTCCATTGGTCTATGTGTCTGTTTTGGTGCCAATACCATGCTGTCTTGATGATGACAGCTTTGTAGTAGAGGCTAAAGTCTGGGATTGTGATGCCTCCTGCTTTGGTCTTCTTCTTCAAAATTCCTTTGGCTATTCGGGGCCTTTTGTGGTTCCATATGAATTTTAGGATTGCTTGTTCTAGTTTTGAGAAGAATGCTGGTGCAATTTTGATTGGGATTGCGTTGAATGTGTAGATAGCTTTGGGTAGTATTGACATTTTGACAATATTTATTTTTCCAATCCATGAGCAGGGAATGTCTTTCCATTTCTTTAAATCTTCTTCAATTTCCTTCAGAAGCTTTCTATAGTTTTCAGCATACAGATCCTTTACATCTTTGGTTAGATTTATTCCTAGGTATTTTATGCTTCTTGGTGCAATTGTGAATGGGATCAGTTTCTTTATTTGTCTTTCTGTTGCTTCATTGTTAGTGTATAAGAATGCAACTGATTTCTGTACATTGATTTTGTATCCTGCAACTTTGCTGAATTCCTGTATCAGTTCTAGCAGACTTTTGGTGGAGTCTATCGGATTTTCCATGTATAATATCATGTCATCTGCAAAAAGCGAAAGCTTGACTTCATCTTTGCCAATTTTGATGCCTTTGATTTCCTTTTGTTGTCTGATTGCTGATGCTAGAACTTCCAGCACTATGTTAAACAGCAGCGGTGAGAGTGGGCATCCTTGTCGTGTTCCTGATCTCAGGGAAAAAGCTTTCAGTTTTTCCCCGTTGAGGATGATGTTAGCTGTGGGCTTTTCATAAATGGCTTTTATGATCTTTAAGTATGTTCCTTCTATCCCGACTTTCTCAAGGGTTTTTATTAAGAAAGGGTGCTGGATTTTGTCGAAGGCCTTTTCTGCATCGATTGACAGGATCATATGGTTCTTCTCTCTTTTTTTGTTAATGTGATGTATCACGTTGATTGATTTGCGAATGTTGAACCAGCCCTGCATCCCAGGAATGAATCCCACTTGATCATGGTGAATAATTCTTTTTATATGCCGTTGAATTCGATTTGCTAGTATCTTATTGAGAATTTTTGCATCCATATTCATCAGGGATATTGGCCTGTAGTTCTCTTTTTTTACTGGGTCTCTGTCTGGTTTAGGAATCAAAGTAATACTGGCTTCATAGAATGAGTCTGGAAGTTTTCCTTCCCTTTCTATTTCTTGGAATAGCTTGAGAAGGATAGGTATTATCTCTGCTTTAAACGTCTGGTAGAACTCCCCTGGGAAGCCATCTGGTCCTGGACTCTTATTTGTTGGGAGATTTTTGATAACCGATTCAATTTCTTCGCTGGTTATGGGTCTGTTCAAGCTTTCTATTTCCTCCTGATTGAGTTTTGGAAGCGTGTGGGTGTTCAGGAATTCGTCCATTTCTTCCAGGTTGTCCAATTTGTTGGCATATAAGTTTTCATAGTATTCCCTGATAATTGTTTGTATCTCTGAGGGATTGGTTGTAATAGTTCCATTTTCATTCATGATTTTATCTATTTGGGTCATCTCCCTTTTCTTTTTGAGAAGCCTGGCTAGAGGTTTGTCAATTTTGTTTATTTTTTCAAAAAACCAACTCTTGGTTTCGTTGATCTGCTCTACAGTTTTTTTAGTTTCTATATTGTTTATTTCTGCTCTGATCTTTATTATTTCTCTTCTTCTGCTGGGCTTAGGCTGCCTTTGCTGTTCTGCTTCTAGTTCCTTTAGGTGTGCTGTTAGATTTTGTATTTGGGATTTTTCTTGTTTCTTGAGATAGGCCTGGATTGCAATGTATTTTCCTCTCAGGACTGCCTTTGCTGCGTCCCAAAGCGTTTGGATTGTTGTATTTTCATTTTCGTTTGTTTCCATATATTTTTTAATTTCTTCTCTAATTGCCTGGTTGACCCACTCATTCGTTAGTAGGGTGTTCTTTAACCTCCATGCTTTTGGAGGTTTTCCAGACTTTTTCCTGTGGTTGATTTCAAGCTTCATGGCATTGTGGTCTGAAAGTAAGCATGGTATAATTTCAATTCTTGTAAACTTATGAAGGGCTGTTTTGTGACCCAGTATATGATCTATCTTGGAGAATGTTCCATGTGCACTCGAGAAGAAAGTATATTCTGTTGCTTTGGGATGCAGAGTTCTAAATATATCTGTCAAGTCCATCTCATCCAATGTCTCATTCAGGGCCCTTGTTTCTTTATTGACCGTGTGTCTAGTTGATCTATCCATTTCTGTAAGTGGTGTATTAAAGTCCCCTGCAATTACCACATTCTTATCAATAAGGTTGCTTATGTTTATGAGTAATTGTTTTATATATTTGGGGGCTCCGGTATTCGGTGCATAGACATTGATAATTGTTAGCTCTTCCTGATGGATAGACCCTGTAACTATTATATAATGTCCTTCTTCATCTCTTGTTACAGCCTTTAATTTAAAGTCTAGTTTGTCTGATATAAGTATGGCTACTCCAGCTTTCTTTTGGCTTCCAGTCGCATGATAAATAGTTCTCCATCCCCTCACTCTCAATCTAAAGGTGTCCTCAGGTCTAAAATGAGTCTCTTGTAGACAGCAAATAGATGGGTCTTGTTTTTTTATCCATTCTGATACCCTATGTCTTTTGGTTGGCGCATTTAATCCATTTACATTCAGTGTTATTATAGAAAGATACGGGTTTAGAGTCATTGTGATGTCTGTATGTTTTATGCTTATAGTGATGTCTCTGGGACTTTGTCTCACAGGGTCCCCCTTAGGATCTCTTGTAGGGCTGGTTTAGTGGTGACAAATTCCTTCAGTTTTTGTTTGTTTGGGAAGACCTTTATCTCTCCTTCTATTCTAAATGACAGACTTGCTGGATAAAGGATTCTTGGCTGCATATTTTTTCTGTCTAGCACCCTGAAAATCTCTTGCCAATTCTTTCTGGCCTGCCAAGTTTCAAAAGAGAGATCAGTCACTAGTCTTATAGGTCTCCCTTTATATGTGAGGGCACGTTTACCCCTTGCTGCTTTCAGAATTTTCTCTTTATCCTTGTATTTTGCCAGTTTCACTATGATATGTCGTGCAGAAGATCGATTCAAGTTACGTCTGAAGGGAGTTCTCTGTGCCTCTTGGATTTCAATGCCTTTTTCCTTCCCCAGTTCAGGGAAGTTCTCAGCTATGATTTCTTCAAGTACCCCTTCAGCACCTTTCCCTCTCTCTTCCTCCTCTGGGATACCAATTATGCGTATATTATTTCTTTTTAGTGTATCACTTAATTCTCTAATTTTCCCCTCATACTCCTGGATTTTTTTATCTCTCTTTTTCTCAGCTTCCTCTTTTTCCATAACTTTATCTTCTAGTTCACCTATTCTCTCCTCTGCCTCTTCAAGCCGAGCTGTGGTGGTTTCCATTTTGTTATGCATTTCGTTTAAAGCGTTTTTCAGCTCCTCGTGACTGTTCCTTAGTCCCTTGATCTCTGTAGCAAGAGATTCTCTGCTGTCCTGTATACTGTTTTCAAGCCCAGCGATTAATTTTATGACTATTATTCTAAATTCACTTTCTGTTATATTATTTAAATCCTTTTTGATCAGCTCATTAGCTGTTGTTATTTCCTGGAGATTCTTCTGAGGGGAGTTCTTCCGCTTGGTCATTTTGGATAGTCCCTGGCGTGGTGAGGACCTGCAGGGCACTTCCCCTGTGCTGTGGTGTATACCTGGAGTTGGTGGGCGGGGCCGCAGTCAGACCTGATGTCTGCCCCCAGCCCACCGCTGGGGCCACAGTCAGACTGGTGTGTGCCTTCTCTTCCCCTCTCCTAGGGGCGGGATTCACTGTGGGGTGGTGTGGCTCGTCTGGGCTACTTGCACCCTGCCAGGCTTGTGATGCTGGGGATCTGGCGTATTAGCTGGGGTGGGTAGGCAAGGTGCTCGGGGGCAGGAGGGGCAGGCTTAGATCGCTTCTCCTTAGGTGATCCACTTCAGGAGGGGCCCTGTGGCAGCGGGAGGGAGTCAGATCCGCTGCCGGAGGTTTGGCTCCGCAGAAGCGCAGAGTTGGGTGTTTGCGCGGAGCGGGCAAGTTCCCTGGCAGGAACCGGTTCCCTTTGGGATTTCGGCTGGGGGATGGGCGGGGGAAATGGCGCTGGCGAGCGCCTTTGTTCCCCACCAAACTGAGCTCTGTTGTCAGGGGGCTCAGCAGCTCTCCCTCCCTTTGTCCTCCAGCCTTCCCGCTTTCCGAGCAGAGCTGTTAATTTCTGACCTCCCAGACGCTAAGTCGCGCTTGCTGTCGGAACACAGTCCGCCCGGCCCCTCCGCTTTTGCAAGCCCGACTCGGGGGCTCTGCTTGGCCGGCGAGCCGCCCCTCCGCCCCGGCTCCCTCCCGCCAGTCCGTGGAGCGCGCACCGCCTCGCCGCCCTTCCTACCCTCTTCCGTGGGCCTCTCGTCTGCGTTTGGCTCCGGCGACTCTGTTCTGCTAATCCTCTGGCGGTTTTCTGGGTTATTTAGGCAGGTGTAGATGGAATCTAAGTGATCAGCAGGACGTGCGGTGAGCCCAGCGTCCTCCTAAGCCGCCATCTTGCCGCAACTCCTCCAACATGGATAGATCTTAAGGACATTGTGCTAAGTGAAATAAGGCAGAGAAAGACAAATACTGTGTAATTTCACTTATATGTGGAGTCTAAAAGATAAATAAATAAAAAACTCATAGATACAGAGAACAGAGTGGCTACCAAAGGTGAGGGTTGGAGGAGTGGGCAAAGCGGGTGAAAGTAGTCAAAAGGTACAAACTTCCAGGGGCATCTGGGTGGCTCAGCTGGTTGAGCATCTGACTTCAGCTAAAGCCATGACCTCACAGTCCATGAGTTAGAGCCCTGTGTTGGGCTCAGTGCTGACAGCCCAGAGTCTGGAGCCTGCTTTGGATTCTGTGTCTCCCTCTTTGTCTGCCCCTCCCTGGCTTGTGCTCTGTTTCTCTCTGTCTCTCAAAAATAAATGAATGTTTAAAAAAAATTTTTTTAGAAAGGTACAAACTTCCAGTTATAAGATAAATAAGCCATGCCGATACAACATAGAGCATGATAACTAATTGACAATACTGCATCATATATTTGAAAGTTGCTAACATAATAGATTTTAAAGGTTCTAATTACAAGGAAAATATTGTAAATATGTGTGGAAATGGATGTTAACTAAAACTATTGTGGTAATCATTTGCAATATATACATATGTCAAATCATTATGTTGCACACCTAAAACTTACATGATGTTATACATCAATTATATCACAATTAAAAAAAAAAAAAGGCAGTAACTTATGTCAAAACCAGCCAAATAGTCAAGAACATTAGGACAGAGAAATGTCCATTAGGGTTGGCAACATAGAGATCATGAGTGAATCTGACTTAATGGTTTCAATAGAGGGGTAGAGGACAGAAAGCAGGTGTGAGGAGGTTGACGTCAATACAAGGAAGTACATTTATATCTCCAAAACCCCTTTGCTTCAAACCCCTTTGCTTCACATAGCAATGACATTTAAAATGTAAAAAAATTTTTAAAAATTAAAAATAAAAATTGTTTTTTAAAAAGACATAGCTAACTCTTGCATATCTCCATGAACCAAAAATGGAATAGAAACACAGTACGAGTGGGGTGAAGTCTCAGGCTTAGGGATTCTAGGTCTAGAAATTGGACAGTGGCAGCTGGGCAAGAGTTCAGCTTCTGTGGGGATAAAGGGCTCCCCTCAGTGTAGGAGACTGATGCTCACAGCTTGAGACCAGAGGCTGATGTAGGCTCCACAGCTTATTTAAAAAAAAAAAAAAAAAAAAAAAAAAAAAAAAAGCTGAAGAAAATAGCTGTCAATTTGTGGGCGCTGACTTTATTTGAGCCCAAGGAGGTAAGGAACAAAGAGAAACTGTCAAGTCGTCTTGTCTACTGGCTCCATAACTAGATCTGCCATATCCCTAATATCCAGGGGTGGAAAATCATGATTAGGGGCCCTGGCTCTGGACTGATGACCAGACAGTCAGATGGAGGCATCCTGGGAAGGGAGGAGAGAAAGTAAGAGAAACAGAGAAAAATCAAACAAAAACAAATACTTTCTCACTCAAAAGCTTACAAATCGTAGTTCCAAAACATATGAAAGAACTAATGGTGAGGAAGCTAGACTTTGAAATTAACAATCCAATCAGCCATTTTCTCAAATTTTCTCTGGAAATTTGGAAAAGAGTATAAAAAGACTTTAAAATGGTATGTTGAAAATGTTCAGAGATGAATGTACACCATTTAAAAAAGGAAAGTGTGAAGCAAAAATAAGCAGAAATGAAACAAATATAAATGATAACCAATTAGAAATCCTTGAAATGAAAAATACCCTAGGAGTGCCTGGCTGTCTCAGTCAGTGGAGCGTGTGACTCTTGATCTTGGGGTCGTGAGTTAGAGCCCCACGCTGGGGGTAGAGATTACTTAAAAAATAAAATAAGAAAAGAAGAGAAAAATACCCTAATTGAAATCTAAGAGGCCATAAATGGGAGAAATTGTAGAGTCATCTACTCTCAAAGAGTATATTAGAAAATTGGAAGAGAGAACTGAGGGACTCACTCAGAATGTAGCTTGAGACAAACAAAAAGAAACAACAGTTAAAAATATGAAGGGAGCACCTGGGTGGCTCAGTCAGTTAAGAGTCTGACTCTTGATTTTGACTCAGGTCATATCTCATGGTTCATAGGATCAGGCCCTGAGTTGGGCTTTGTGCTGACAGCACAGAGCCTTCTTGGGATTCTCTCTATCCCTCTGTCTCTGTCCCCCCACCCCGCAAAATAAATAAATAAACCTTTTTTTTTTTTCTTTAATGGAGTATAGGAGCACCTGGATTAAGCATCTGACTCTCGATTTCTGCTCAGGTCATGATCTCAGGGTCATAAGACGGAGCTTCTGCATCAGGCTCTGCACTGGGTGTGGAGCCTGCTTGAGATTGCCTCTCTCCTTCTACCTGTCTCTCTCTCTCTCTCTCTCTCTCTCTCTCTCTCTCAAAATACAGAGAATAGATTAAATATGGTTTAAAGGTTTAAATATGTATATAATAGGAATTCCAGAGAAAGAGAATTGAGAGGAATGACAGAAAAAAAACAATATTTGAAGAGAAAATTACTGAGTTGTTTTTTTTTTCCCCAGAATTGAAGAAAAAGCCCTAGGAATGAAAGAAATTTACACTCAGCCAAATTATTATTCACAAGTGTTGAGGGAGGGGGAATCTCAGCATATAAAAACTAAGAAATGTTGGGGTGCCTGGGTGGCTCAGTCGGTTGAGCATCCGACTTCAGCTCAGGTCACGATCTCGTGGTCTGTGAGTTCGAGCCCCACGTCGGGCTCTGTGCTGACAGCTCGAAGCCTGGAGCCTGCTTCAGATTCTGTGTCTCCCTCTCTCTCTGCCCCTCCCTTGCTCATGCTCTGTCTCTCTCTTTGTCAAAAATAAATAAAACATTTAAAAAAAATTTTTTTAATAAAACAAGAAATGTTTGCTACTCACAGGGCCTTACTAGATGAACTACTAGATTTTTATTCTAAATTTTTTTTTTTTTTTCAACGTTTATTTATTTTTGGGACAGAGAGAGACAGAGCATGAACGGGGGAGGGGCAGAGAGAGAGGGAGACACAGAATCGGAAACAGGCTCCAGGCTCCGAGCCATCAGCCCAGAGCCCGACGCGGGGCTCGAACTCACGGACCGCGAGATCGTGACCTGGCTGAAGTCGGACGCTTAACCGACTGCGCCACCCAGGCGCCCCTAGATTTTTATTCTAACACATACATCTGTTCATATGTTAGCATCTCCAAAATCATAATGTGTATTACAATCAACCGGCAACTTTTATTCTTAGTTTTGTTTTCTCTTTAAAATGTCTACATTTTTATTTGCTTAGTTTTCGATGTACTTATCCTAATGTGCCATTGGACATTCGATCAGCTGTGCAAATCTCCTCTCCAGGATATTTATTCCCCTTAGAGAATTTATTCCCCTCCTCTATCTGTTCCATCTACTTGAAGAAGTCTCCCCTGGAGGCTTCTGACTTGCTTCAGAAAGTACCGGCTGTTCTCAAAGCCTGTGTCATCATCGTCACCTTAGATTTTCCATTCAACATCATTTTTGAGGTTTCCTTCTCTTCTTTCTTGTGATGAAGACCAGTTCTTCTGGTTCCCATTATTCCTCCCTCTTGGTTTATCTCCTTGTTTTGGTGTAGCTAATTCTCCTGTTATGTCCCAACAGTGCACTGGAAATAACATTTTTTGAGACTTTGCACATCTGAAAATATTTTTTTCCTACCCTCACTTGATAGCTTGGTAGGGTTAGAAATCTAAGTTGGAAATTATTTTTTCCTCAGCATTTTGAAGGCATTTTCCCATTGCCTCATAGTTTTCCATGAGAAAACTGACAATTCAGGGGCGCCTGGGTGGCGCAGTCGGTTAAGCATCCGACTTCAGCCAGGTCACGATCTCGCGGTCCGGGAGTTCGAGCCCCACGTCGGGCTCTGGGCTGATGGCTCAGAGCCTGGAGCCTGTTTCCGATTCTGTGTCTCCCTCTCTCTCTGCCTCTCCCCTGTTCATGCTCTGTCTCTCTCTGTCCCCAAAAAATAAATAAAACGTTGAAAAAAAATTAAAAACAAAAAACAAAAAACTGACAATTCAGAGGCATCCTGATCCATGAGCCTTTGTGGAAAACTGTTCTTTCTGTCTAAAAAGATTTTGGAAACATCTCCTTGCCCACACTGTTCTAGAATTTCTCCATGGAGTACCAATTTTTATTCATTGATTTCTGGCACCTGGGGATCTCCCATTCTTGCTCCCAAGCTGTCTTGCTGATATCGTCCTGTCTCGGGGCTTTAAATACCATCTATAATGACAACTAGCAAGTTCTATATCCACTCCAGACCTCTCCAAACCTGCATAGTTAGCTGCTCCTTGACATCTTCCTGGGTATGTCCAATAGAAACCTCAAACTTATCATTTCAAATCTGAAGTCCTAATATTCCCCCTAAACCTGCCTCTCCCTCAGCCTTCACTTCTCAATAAATGTCATTTTTCCACGTGCTGAATCTGAAAAAACCCTCAACTCTCTGTTGTGGCACACCCGCATTCAGTGCTATCGGCAAATCCTCTCAATCCTACCTTCAAAACATACCCAGAAACCAGTGAATTCTCACCATCTCCATTGCCAACACCTGGTCCAAACCAGCATTGCATCTTGCCTCAATTATTAGTTTTCAATTCAGTGGTATTAGACTGTCACTGTGGTTGCCCCCAGTAAATTACAGCTGCTATATTCATGTTCTTAAGGGGCCCCTCCCCTCAAATCTGGGCTGGCCCTGAACCCTGCATTAAATAAGAGAATGTGGGGGCGCCTGGGTGGCTCAGTCTGATAAGCGTCCCACTCTTGATTTTGGCTCAGATCATGACCTGAGCTGAAGTCAGATGAGCCACCTGGCCACCTGGGCACCCCCAGACTTTTACATTTTTAACAGACTGTTAAAAAACAAAAAATGAGAGGAAGAATACACGACAGAGACCATGTGTGACCTGCAATGCCTAAAATATTTACTATCTGACATGTTACAGAAAATGTTTGCCAACCTCTGCCCAGCACAGTCTGGCCCCTTGATGACTCTGGGTTCATCTCCTCCCCTTGCTCGCCCATCCCTGGCACTCACCTAGCTCCAGGCAGACTGGCCACCTGGTCATTCCTTGCAGTTTCTTGCAGTTACTCCAAACAGCCAGGCACGCCCTTGTCCTGAGGTCTTTGCTCTGCCTTTTCTCTGTCTGGAATGTTCTTCCCCCAGTTAGCTGTCCAACTCCTCTTCCCTCAGGTCTTTATTTGAATGCACCTTCTCAGTGAGGCCTTATCTGACCACCTTATTGAAAATTACTATCCCCCTGAATCCCTAACTCTCTCTGCTTTATTTTTCTCTATATCAGGTCACTGTTGAATATGTATTTTTTACTTTTTGTTGCATTGCTTATTTTCTATATTCTCCCACTAAAATGTAAATGTGTAGACAGAAATCTTTGCTTTCTTCACTGATGTATTCTCAGTGACTAGAGCTGTTCCTGGTGCATTGTGGGTACTCCATGTGTATTTCTTGCATGTCCTTATGAGTCATAAAAACAATCACATCCCTCTGTTTTCTGCATAGCACTTGTCACCAGCTGCAAATGCCACGTCGTGGTCTGTCCACGAACTCCATGAAAAGTGGGACATGCAAAGCAGTGCTCAACAAATATCAAGTGTCCAATGTAGTATTTATTCCATAAATAAATACACATCCCACACAACTTTTTTTTACAACTTTTTTTTAAAGTTTATTTATTTTGAAAGAGAGAGAGAGAACCCCAAAGCAGGCTCCAGGGGAGGGGCAGAAAGGGAAGGAGAAAGAATCCCAAGCCTGCTAATCCCAGGAACTGTGAGATTGTGACCTGAGCCAAAATGAAGAGTCTGACACTTAACTGACAAAGCTACCCACGAACCCCATCCCACACATCTTTTAAAAGAGTGAATGGGAGGGGCGCCTGGGTGGCTCAGTCGGTTAAGAGTCTCACTTCGGCTTAGGTCACGATCTCGCGGTCCGTGCGTTCGAGCCCCACGTCAGGCTCTGTGCTGACAGCTCAGAGCCTGGAGCCTGTTTCAGATTCTGTCTCCCTCTCTCTCTGACCCTTCCCCATTCATGCTCTGTCTCTCTCTGTCTCAAAAGTAAATAAACGTTAAAAAAAAATTTAAAAAAAAAAGAGTGAATGGGAAGTGAGGTAGAAACATAGTAAGTTAACAACTTTTTTTTTTTTACTTTTTTTTAAAATTTATTTATTTATTTTGAGAGACAGAGCATGTGGGGGAGAGACAGGGGCAGGTGCAGAGAGAGAGACAGAGAGAGAACCCCAAAGCAGGCTCCACGCTGTCAGTACAGAGTCCTATGTAGGGCTCAACCTCACAAACCGTGAGACCATGACCTGAGCCAAAATCAAAAGTCAGTCGCTCAACCAACTGAGCCATCCAGGCATCCGAAGTCAACAACTTTTTCAAGAATTTTGCTGTGAATGGAAGTGGAGAAATGGAATGGTGACTGGAAAAGGATATAGGGTCAAGGGAGGGTTACAAATGGGGATAAAAGGAATAATCCAGACTGACACATACATTATTAGCATAGGAAAACGAAGAAGATTAGGGAAACAGTTCTTGAAGAGGTAAGCAACAGGATGCAGAGCATAGGAGGAGAGGTTGGCTCGTAATGGGCAGAGATCTTTCCTTCCCTTGAACTAACATGTGGGGGGTGAAATTAAGGGGTGGGTGGGAGATTGGAGATTTGAGAAGAGAAGGCAGAAGAGTGTGGAGACACAGACCTTCCTAGGGAAATGTGAAGGGACAGCCAGGCAGTCATCGAGGGCTCATCTGGGGTCAATAATAATGAATTTCAACAAAAGCAGTCACCCCATTTGTAATCTTTCTTAAGCTGCATCCAGCTACTTGGTTGCAGGTACAGAGAAGACAGAGTTAGTTTCAGTCAGGGTGACTGCAGCAAAGCAGTGATTCTCAGTGCATGGTCCCCAGACCAGCAGTGTCAGAATCATTAAAAGCTGGTAAGAAATGCATATTCCCAGACCTCACCCCAGACCTCCTGATTCAGAAACTCTGCAATAGGGCTCAGCAATCTGTGCTTTTAGAAGCCCTTCAGATGATTCTAATGCTACGACCAGTCAAGGCTGATCAGCACTGCAATAAAAGGAAAGAAGAATGAGAGAGCTAAGGATTCTTCTAAGGGAATAATTATAATGGCAGGCTATAGAGTCTAAATTGTAAAAGAAAATAAGGCATGAGGGGGCTGATCAATAATGATAAAGTGGTGACATCAATGTCTTAAAATATAATAAGATAAATAATTATAATATGGTGGATTTATGTTCTATTGCTGCCATAGCAAATTACCACAAATTAAGTGGCTCAAAACAACAGCCATGGTGAGACACCTGGGTGGCTCAGTTGGTTAAACATTTGACTCTTGATTTTGGCTCAGGTCATGATCTCACAGTTCATGGGTTTAAGCCCCATATCAGGCTCTGTGCTGAGAGCTCAGAGCCTGGAACCTGCTTCAGATTCCGTGTCTCCCTCTCTCTCTGCCCCTCCCCTGCTAGTGCTCTGTCTCTCTCTCTCAAAAATAAATAAAAATAAACATTTTTTAAAAATCATCTCTTTAAACAGGAAACCTATAGTAAGGCTTTGTGTCTTCCCCTGCTCTATACATATTTCTGTTAGGTTTGAAGCGCCACATTGGAAATGGGATAACTTGGCACATGTTGAGGTGTTCCAATTTAGATATATGTAGAATGGGTCCCAGGAATAATCCCAAACTTTATTACTTCTTTCCGTTCCAGACTGCTGTTAACGAATGGGCTGCTTCAGAGGCAGAATCCTGTGAGAGCAAAGCAAAGAGAAGTTTGGTAGGAAATACTAAGAGTGGAAGCATCTTCTATCATCGGGGTAACAAACTCAGGGCAAGGCTCTCTTGCCTTACCTAGCCAGTCAATTTAGATCTAGAATTCAGGTGACATGTGTTTGATGGAAACACATGTGTATTGAAATCGAAAAAATAAAGCCTGGGGACACTTGGGTGACTCAATCAGGTAAGCATCCAACTTCAGCTCAGGTCATGGTCTCACAGTTCATGGGTTCCAGCCCCACATCGAGCTCTGTGCTGGAAGCTCAGAGCCCAGAGCCTGCTTTGGATTCTGGGTATCCTTCTCTCTCTGCACCTCCCCAACTTGTACTCTGTCTCTCTCTCTCTCAAAAATAAATAAACATTGGGGTGCCTGGGTGGCTCATTCAGTTGAGCGTTGGACTCTTGATTTTGGCTCAAGTCATGATCCCAGAGTTATGAGATCAAGCCCCAAGTTGGGCTCTTTGCTGAGTGTGGAGCCTGCTTGGAATTCTCTCCCTCTCTCCCTCTCTCCCTCTGCCCCTCTGCCCTGCTTGCACAAACTCTGTCTTTCTCAAAAAAAAAAAAAGATACAGTTTACTTTTTATTTTTTTAATGTTTATTTCTGAGAGACAGACAGAGCGCCAGCAAGGGGAGGGACAGAGAGAGAGGGAGACACAGAATCCAAAGCAGGCTCCAGGCTCTGAGCTGTCAGCACTGAGCCTGACATGGGGCTCAAACTCCTGAATTGGGAGATCATGACCTGAGCCAAAGTTGGATGCTTAACTGACCCAGGGGCCCCAGAGCATTTTATTTTTTTTAATTATATTGGCAGGGCACCTGGGTGGCTCAGTGGGTTAAGTGGCTGACTTCAGGTCATGATCTCGTGGGTTATGAGATCAAGCCCCACGTCGGGCTCTGTACTAACATAGCCTGCTTGGAATTCTCTCTCTCCCTCTCTCTCTCTGCCCCTTCTCCACTGTGCTCTCTCTCTCTCTCTCTCTCTCTCTCTCTCTCTCTGTATCAAAATAAAAATAAACTTAAAACAAGTTATATTGGCAATGCATATTAAAATTAATATTTTTAGGGGCGCCTGGGTGGCGCAGTCGGTTAAGCGTCTGACTTCAGCCAGGTCACGATCTCGCGGTCTGCGAGTTTGAGCCCCGCGTCAGGCTCTGGGCTGATGGCTCAGAGCCTGGAGCCTGTTTCCGATTCTGTGTCTCCCTCTCTCTCTGCCCCTCCCCCGTTCATGCTCTGTCTTTCTCTGTCCCAAAAATAAATAAACGTTGAAAAAAAAATTTTTTTTTAAATTAATATTTTTATGTTCCAAATTCTGAGTATATTGGGTTAAATAAGATGCCTCTATGAAAGAAAAAGATACAAGTAACATTAATTTGTTAAGTCTTGGTAAAGCCTTTCTTGGTATGTTTCCCAGAAATTGAAAAGTGAATGAGTTTAACTGGGTAACAAATCCTTTTGAAAGTCAGGTGGTTTCCAATTCCTTAGCTTTCAACAAAACTGAAAATTGAGTTATTAGCTGATAGGTTATTAAAATTAATTTTTGATAATAGGTTGCCATGTGATTTTTGGCACATAACTCAGAAGGGGCACAAATAATCGAGAAAGACTGCAATAATAAAACCCTTTCCATTCTCATTTACTTATTATTTTATTTATTTTGAGAGAGAGAGACAGGGCAAGCAGGGGAGGGGCAGGGAGAGAGGGAGACAAAGAATCTGAAGCAGGCTCCAGGCTCTGAGCTGTCAGTACAGAGCCTGATGTGGGGCTTGAACTCACTAACCACAAGATCATGACCTGAGCTGAAGTAGGATGCTCTCAACCAACTGAGCCACCCAGGGACCACTCATTTACTTATTTATGTAAACAAGGTAATATTTAACCACCAATACATGGGCTAATAAAAACACAGGCCCAAGAGAGACATTTTCACTAAAATTTTGTTTTCTTGTTAATAATTATTTATAATTTATAATATATTGCTTTGATCAATTGTGTACTAATAATAATTATAATGCTATTCAGTCCAAAAGAAATTTAGCACCTGTAACCTAATGATCATAGGAAATTTTTTTTTATTTCAAATCTTATGTATTTTGTTATTACAAACAAGAATAATAAGGTAATCAGTAAAAGACTTTCAAGGATAAGAATATGTTACATCAAGATAAAATATTGTGGGGAGAAGGGCAATGGATTTTACAAACTCAAGAAAAAAATGGCACAAGATAAAATTCCAACTTTAAAGAAGAACTTGTTTGTCTGTTTTTTTTAAAAATGGATAATGGTAGGGGTGACTGGGTGGCTCAGTCGGTTGAGCATCCGACTTTGGCCCAGGTCATGATCCCACCCTTCATGGGTTTGAGCCATGTGTCGGGCTCTGTGCTGACACCTGAGAGCCTGGATCCTGCTTCAGATTCTGTGTCTCCCTGTCTCTGCCCCCCCACTCTGTCTCCCAAAATAAACATTAAAAAAATTATTAAAAAAAAATGGATAATGGTAGGCACTGAGCTGCCATGGTATTTAGATTCTTTTTTTTTTTTTTTTTTTTTTTTAAGTAGGCTCCATGCTCAACATAGGGCTCCAACTCAGGACCCTGAGATCAAGAGTCACATGCCCTGCCAACTGAGCCAACCAGGCACCCTTACGATGGTATTTAGTTTCTATTAGATACATTTTTTATTTAAACAAAATTTTTTTATATTTATTTATTTTTGAGAGACAGAGCATGAGCAGGGGAGGGGCAGAGAGAGAGAAGGAGACACAGAATCAGAAACAGGCTCCAGGCTCTGAGCTCTCAGCACAGAGCCCGACATGGGGCTTGAACCCACGAACTGTGAGATCATGACCTGAGCCGAAATTGGACACTTAACCGACTGAGCCACCCAGGTGCTCCTCTATTAGATACATTTTTTAAAGGTTTTATACCAATTTTATTTTATTTTAAAAAAATTTTTAATGTTTATTTTTGAGAGAGTCACAGAATGCAAGTGTGGGAGGGGCAGAGAGAGAGGTAGACACAGAATCTGAAGCAGACTCCAGGGTCTGAGCTGTCAGCACAGAGCCTGATGCAGGGCTCAAACTCAAGAGCCGTGAGATCATGACCTGAGTCAAAGTAGGATGCCCAACAAACAGACACCCAGGCACCCCTGTAATAGCAATTTTATTTTTTTTATTTTTTATTTTTTTTTAAACATTTTTTTTTTTAACATTTATTTATTTTTGAGACAGAGAGAGCATGAACGGGGGAGGGTCAGAGAGAGGGAGACACAGAATCGGAAACAAGCTCTGAGCTGTCAGCACAGAGCCCGACGCGGGCTCAAACTCATGGACCTTGAGATCATGACCTGAGCCGAAGTCGGCCGCCCAACCGACTGAGCTACCCAGGCGCCCCTGTAATAGCAATTTTAAATGTCAGTATATGAAATAAGCCAGAAATTATTATATCCTTTGAAATTATTCAAGCTTATAATACAAATTCTAAAACTGATTTTGGAGAATACAGAAACTCGAAAGTTCAAAGACTGCTGGCTGAAGACAATAGCAGGAAATATCTGGCCTATAGGTGCATCAATGTATCTTTGCTGAATTTAATTAGCAGCAAAGGTAAGACTAGAGGCAGGAGACCAATAGGAAATTGTTACCATAGTCCATTCACTCTGAATATTAATTGATGGCCTGACTGGCCAGTCTGTGCTGGGAGCTGTACTATGCTCCTGACATCAAATAATAACCATGGCCTTGCCTTCAGGAGTTCACAGGCCTGGAGAAAGAGAATGAGGGCTAAACATGGCAGGAATATCGAGGGTGGAGTTCAGCAGACAGGTGTCAGCAATACTGACACTGGCTTATCTGCCATGTCCGTGTTTTTACCCATATTTTCCTTTTTCTTAAGTTTATTTTTGAAAGAGAGAGAGAGAGAGAGAGAATGCATGCAAGCAGTGCAGAGAGAGAGAGAGAGAGAGAGAGAGAGAGAGAACCACAGCAGCTTCCCAGCTGTCAGCACAGAGCCTGATGTGGGGCTCTTAGATCGTGACCTGAGCTGAAATCAAGAGTCCAACTGAGCCACCCAGGTGCCCCAACCACCAATTTTTTAAAAACAAAAATAAGTCCTGCTCATTTTAAGAATTCAAATGACACCAAATATAAAAAGTGAAAGGTCATCTTTGTCCCACACCATCCTTCTTCTGCAACCACAGTTACATAACGGGATGATTTTTATGATAACACACCCCAAGTAGGAAAGGATGTGGAGTAAGTTATGCACACAGGCACATGCTCAGTGTAGGTTAAGGATGAAACTGCTATACCCTTTGTGTGTCCAGTTGCTTCTGGATTCCGGGGCCCAGTGAGCTTTGTGCATAACCCCTGAAGGCAGATTTTTTTCCTGGGGAAGTGCTAACCCTAGTTCCAATTCGTCTCACCCCTTTCTGAAACTTGCATGTTTGAAAACCCTGCTGGTTAACCCAGTTGAATCCCTAAATGGTCTAATTAGTAGGTCTTCCCAGCACCCCCTCCAGGGGCCAGCACGTCCTGTCTCAGAACTTGACAGACCTCAGTTCACAGGAGGTGAGGGAGGGAAGGGAAGGCTGAGTAGGCTCTCAGTCTACACAGCTGCACTACAGAGCTGTTTGGGAAGCTTTGAAGCTCGAAGCTCGGAGCCCACATCTGCTGCCCTCCTGGGCAGGAAGAGAGCAAGCTGTATTGGCCAGGGGAGGACCAGCCATTCACTTCACTCTTTTTTCACTTTTCTCACTTCTGAGATGTTTGGCAGTTCATACAACAAAGGCAGATGATAAAGTGTGCCTATAGAGTGGAAAAACGTGCAGCCATTAAAAACACAGATTGCGGAAGCGCCTGGGTGGCTCAGTCGGTTAAGCAGCCAGCTTTGGTTCAGGTCATGATCTCCCAGTTCATGAGTTCAAATCCCATGTTGGCCATTTGCTGACAGCTCAGAACCTGGAGCCTGCTTCGGATTCTGTGTCTCCCTCTATCTCTGCCCCTCCCCAGCTCGCACTCTTTCTCAAAAATAACAACAACAACAAAAAATTAAAAAAAATAAAAAACGCCGATTATGAAGGCAGTAAAATGTTTATGGTATGCTAAGGAAAGTAGTAAATTGTAAGAACAGTTCTTAATATACAATTACTGTAATTACTATACTGCTACAATCACATAATCCTATGTGTACACATAAGAGAGCTGATATTAAAAACAAAATTAGTTATTGTTGTTAGGCCTATTAGTGGGATTATGAGTGGTTTTGCAGGTTTTTTTCTTCACACACACACACACACACACACACACACAACTTGCATTCTTTTTTTCCTTAAAAGGAACACGTTTTAACTTCCTGGGCACATCGGCTGAGGAAAATCCCAGCCCAGTGAAGTCAGCACCTAAGTTCCCCCAGAGACTCCGGTGCCTGAAGGGAGAGGTCCTGGGCTAAGCATGTGCAGAGGGCTGCCCCAGAGGCCGAAACCAAGTGTAAATGAGACATGTGGTATTTGCATGACTAACCCAGGGAAAAAACCCACCAGAGAGTTATTTCTATTTAAGCACAGAAAAATGCAGAAGTAAATCTCCTTGAACCTAACTTGACTTTAAAAGGAAACCAAACTTGCCCCTGAAGTTTTTGCTAGGTGGGGGGTGGGAAGACCTTTTGTAAGGAGGGAGAGTCAAGTTCAGGCTCCAGCGACCTTCACCAGAGAACCAGACTCTTTCAAGGGGGGGTCTAGATTCCTAAGTTTGTGCAAACGGTTCTGAGTTCATAAACCCACTGAGCCTTCACTTTAGACCAGCCCTGCTTAACCAAGCTAAGTTTGTGAACTTTGGTAATCATAAAAGCTACAGAACTTCTTCCAGAAAAGTGTACATCAGCCCAAAAATTTGAAACAATTTCAGGGTTTTCATTGATCCCACTCCCCAAAATCCTAAACAATCCTACTTATCCCCCAGATTAAGAACCCCTACTGGGCCCGAGTAAATACGATGTCTCACAAGTATCTAACATGAGTGCTATGTTTCAAGCCTGTTAATAGGACTGTAATGAATAAATACAAATTCATTTAAAAGAAATACTGGATTCAGAGAGTTGTTGTTATGTTTTCCAGAGAGACAGTAAGTGGGTAGGTCCAGGAGCATGTTTAAAGTGTTCTCCTATCCCAGGTGTCCCTCATCCTCCAGAAAGACTGTCTCTTGCTAGCGGGTCCCCTGCCCCAGGACCCAGGCATTGGAGGGCGTGGGACTCCGGATCTCAACCTTGGAGGATCTGCCAAAGCAGACCCTGGCTTTTCGGGATTTTTTTTGGTTTTGTCCCACCGAAATGCTGCAGCTGCTGGTTGGTTCACATGTGTTTAAGTTTTATTCTCCAATTATGACCGGGTTTTCCGGACGTGGACTGTCAGCCCGAATCCAAAGAGTTACAGGCGTGGGCCTGAGCTCGAGGTGCAGCCACTGAGGTCGCTGCGGGCGAGCACCCCGGGGTGAGCCGCTAGGGGCCCTGGCGTGGGCGGCATGTCCTGCCCGCGAGCTCCCTCCCCTGGGCACACCGGGGCGCCGGGCCCTGACCCGGGGAGTTCACCGGCTTCTTGCCGGAGGGGCACGCAATGCGGGGCAGCAATGGCGCTGGGAGCTCTGGCTCCAGACTCGCCGTGACCTTGCGCTGGACCGCGCGGGGCCCGAGGCTATGCACTCCCTGAACATCCTCGATCTCCGCGGCTGGCGGATTAATGGGAAGAGGCAGGAGATGGGTGCATAGCGCAGCCCATTCCCCACTGCTGCCAGCTCCAGGACCATCACCCCTTCTGGCTCTGCACTCATTTCCGGAGACGTTCAAAGACCCTGTTCAGTGATTTCGACACTGGCAACCAAACAGGGCTGGTTCTAGGCGCCTGGGGCTGGCTCAGTACGGGGCTCATCTGACAACAGTATCTGGCACACAGTTAAGTCTGTGCATCTGTTTAATAAATCAATTATTTTATTTTTCACGTGTGAACTGTGTCTGCTTCAACAGCACTTCCAACAGCGAGCCCCCTGTTAGGAGTGGGTATAGTCAGTGATGTGCGAAGAAGTGTGAGGAAACAGCTGGGGACGTGGAGGGAAATGTGCGGGCCCAGAGAGCAGCTTCTCAGCGCGCCCGAAAAGTCAGCTTCCACAACCTGTCCCGGCTTTGCTCCTCGGTGCGGCAGACCTGCGCGCAGAAAGTCCGAACAGCAGGCCGCCTGTCCTGCGGTCAGGGGGGTGGAAAGATGCACAGAAGAGAGGCCCAGGGGTGACACTCCTCACTCGACAGCAGGGTACAGGTCCGGCTCTACTGGGTACTAAAGACGTGGGATCGGAGAAGCTCAAGGCCAGGAGTCCTGGACAGAAGGAAGCCCCAAATCTTCCCGCGGGGTGCAGAGCGACACTTCCACTTGGCTGGAAAGGCAGATACCACAGTGGTGAGCGCCCTTGCTGCCCCGTCTCCGGCTTCCCTGGTCCTGGAGGACAACGTCCGCCTCCAGGGGGCGAAATGTTCCTTCCTTTCTTCTGCGCAGGGGTTGAGATCTAAGTTAGAAGCTGAGCTCAACGGAAAAGAATGAGACTGAGCCAACAAAATGTGTATATACATAATCCTGATGGGACAAAGAATAAAGCAGTACCACCAAACACGGCAGTGAGGAAGGATTACTTAGTAAGGAATGAAAATTGGGCGGGGGGGGGGGGGGGGAGACCTAAGCTCCACATTATGCATCAAAATAAACTCCAAGAGGATTAAAATGCGAAATATTTTAAAGAACATAGAAAACACTACATTAAGTGGGATAAAACAGTTAAGTTTGTGGCTAAACGTCAGCGTTCTCGAGGCTTTGTAACAATAGAAGAAACTTCAAAAGAAGACTAACGTTTACAAACTTAAAACTGGATTTTAAAAAGACAAAAGCTTGAGAAAAAAATGTTTGCACCAAATAATAATCAGAAAATGCCAAAAATGTATAAAAGCTTGTTTGAATATGTAGAAACAATTAAGATAACAATAAATAGACAAAGAAGGTAAATAATGCAATTCACAAGGAGAAATAGAATTAGTACTCAAGAACATGGGGAAATGTTTGTGGTTCTTGACAATCAAAAATTATACATTTAAGGGGCCCCTGGGTGGCTCAGTCGGTTAAGCACCAGGACTTCCGCTCAGGTCATGATCCCCCAGTTCATGGGTTCAAGCCAGCCCCACGTTTGGCTCTGTGCTGACAGCTCAGAGCCTGGAGCCTAGTTCAGGTTCTGTTTCACCCTCTCTCTCTGTGCCTCCCCCACTCACACCGTCTCCCTCTCTCTCTCTCTCTCTCTCTCTCTCTCTCTGTCTCTCAAAAATAAATAAACATTAAAATTTTTTAATTTTAAGTTTAAATTTTAAACTTAAAACAACCTTGACATAGTACCTTACATTTACTAAAGTAGCAAAGATGTTTAAGACTATAATGCATAATATTAGCAAAGTGGTAAAATTAAACAAAGTCATGATAGCTTCATACAGTTCTTTTGAACAGCAATATGATGATCTTCATTCATCCAGCAAATAGCTATTGAGGAGTAATGGAGAACAGACAAGAAACATACACTGCATGAGGTGGTGATCACTTTAAGAAGAAAAACTGCTAGTGATGGGACGTGCTGTTTGAATCTGGTGAGGGTAGACTTCTCTGATAAGAGCATTTGAACAGAGACATGAACAAAGCAAAAGAACAAATCTCGTTCATATTTGTGGGAAGAGTGCTCCAGGTTAGAGGGAACAGAAAGTACAAAGCCCCTGAAGCAAGAGCATATGACTGGTAGGACACCATTTGATTCCTTTTCAATCATGCAGAAATACTTGAAATATTTTAAAAATTGGTTTACTTTATATACATATTACAGCAATGATGAATTCATTACACTGAGATGATATATATAGTAACCAACAAAACCTTAGCCTCCATGGAAGCTGACATTACAAAAAGATTGCCTCACCCCCATCCTCTTCCATAAGATACTACTCCTTCATTTTCAGTACACTCAGCACTTTTCTAAATGAAGTATCCAAAGATATGAGTATTGCCACAGTTCATGGAAAAGCTCTTCAAAGTAAAAACAAGTGTTCTTTTTTTTAATGTGTTTATCCTCTGCCCTGAATTCCATACTCAAACATCTGTCTGTCCACTTGACCTCTCCAAACGGATGCCACACTGAAATGTCCAAAACTGACCACCTGTTCTCCATCCCCCCATCACACGTACTTCCCCCACACACACCACAAAGAAGACTTTAACAGTCTTCAAGTCTTCGTCTCAGTTAATAGCAAGTTAATTCTTTCATTTGCTCGACCAAAAACATGGAGTCATCCTTGACTCTTCTTTCCTTTAAAATCAAGTCAGGCCATGTCAGTCCTCTATTTAAACCTGTTCTTGTCTCCATCAGATGTAAAAGCTGAAGTGCTCACCATGCCCTAAAGGCCCAGTCACCTTTCTGACCTTTTCACCGTATACTCACTAGCCTTTCCATCACTCCCATCTGTCAGACCAGCCTCCTTGCTGCTCCTCAAACACACCAGGCGCATGCCTACCTCAAGCCCTTTGGACTTGTTCCCTCTACCAGGAATGCTTTTCCCCTCCAGACTCTTGTGTGATCAGTGCCTCACTTCCTTCAGATCTTTACTCAGAAGTCAAAGCAACTTTCTCAGTGAGGCAAACATACAAAAAACACCCTGCTTTGGATCTTCCAGTTTATCAGAATCTAAAAATCTATCTATATCTATATCTATATCTATATCTATATCTATATCTATATCTATCTGTTTTTTCACTGACATATCCCCAGTGCCCAGAACAGTGCCTGCCACATGATAGGTGCTTGATAAATATTCACTGAATAAATGAGAGGGGGAAGGGAAAGAAGATAACAGTGTGGTAAAGAGACAAGGAGAAACATCAACAGAAAAGTAACTTAGAGATACGCTTAAGAATACAGGTTGATAGTGCAAAAGATTCTGCAAAATATAAATGAATGCCTGGGTCACCAAGATAAAAGCTATGAGCCATATATTCTCTGACAAAGATTGGCTCCCTCCCTGGCTCCTAGTTTATTTACATCCAGCTCCATCGTCAGAATCACGGTCTTCTGAGGGGTAAGAACACCAGAATCTACACCATGCCCTGCCCCACAGACACACATTGGCCCTGAAAGGTCATGTGGCAGAGCTGATGGGACAAAGGGATGCCCAAGATTTGTAACAGAAAATTCAACTCAAATTAGTTTAAATCCTAAAAGGCCTTTATTGTCTCAGAAGCAACCAGTACTTGACTAATGGTTTGATCCAGAAATTCCCAACATCTTCAGGAGCTTGGACTCTCTTGAGACTCCCTCAGTTCTGCCCTCTGCTGTGTGTTGGCCTTGTCCTTACTCTATTTTTCCTACGGGTACAGAAATGGCTGCAGTTCTTTCAGGTGGTACATCCTTATACCACACCATCCATACAGATTACTGGGCTTCAATCTATTTGGGCCAATGTCTGTCATGTGCCCATCCCAAAGCAACTGCTGTGGCCAGAGAAAAGCCAACAGGCAGAGAAGGGCAGAGCTGGCGTAGGTCCTTCCCTGCACCAGTCAACTGGGCGAGGAGAATGAGGTCTCTCTAACTGGTTAAGGACATACTGTTGGGGCTGGAGGTGAAGTCAATCCTACCTAAAAAGCGTGGCTCTTCTATAGACAGGAGAAGGTGGCATGGATGAGGGACCTGCCACAAGATCCACAACAAAGGCATATCCATTCAGGGCTGGAGGTGCTGGATACCACTGTCTATTTCTATTCTTACTGGGGTCTAATTACCCATCCCTTCACCAGGGCCAAGCCCTGCAAAGGCTCCCAAATAATGTCACTAAATTTCTTTTGGGAACCTGGTACAAATCCCTAAATAGCACAATATGGAGGTCATTTCAATCATGGTCTCCTTTGGTTCCTGGTCAATCAGTCGCACTGTGCTCCTTCCCTCCCTGTCATCCCAGGCTAACTCTCCAAATACAAGTGAGTTCAGTAACCTAGCTTCTCCTGCACTCTTGGGCTGATGCTGCTCCCTGCCCTGCCTGCCACTACCCCCAGCCTCCTGAGCCTATCACCTGGAACCTTTGTTCACCTACAGAAAGGAGCTCCTTCTACTTTCTGCCTTAACTGAAATCTGGCTGAAGATATGGCTTCCCTTGCTGACCTCTTGAGACATCCCAACTCATTCCAATAGCCCACTTTCCATGGGACAAGGATCAGCATCCTTCCACCCCTCACTGCCTCTCCTGGATCACCACTCTTCTTTGAGACTGCCATCTCTTCCTTGGCACCGCCATCTACCTACCTCCAGATATTCACCAAGGACTTGAGCCCCTGGCTCTCAGAGTTCTCGGGGGAAATATTGCCACCATCTTAGATGACTTAGTGTCTCTGCGGATAACACATTCTACATCTTAATTTTAAAGTCTCTGACTCCCTTGTCTTCAACGACCTTTGCCCTTCTTTCCACTTGGGGCACTTATCCCCTTGGCCACACTCTGAGCCTTGTCATCATTTAGAAGTGCTACGCTCTCTGTCAAAATCCCATTCTCCAAACATAGTTGCTCTTGCAGCTCTCCTTTCCTTACTTCACTGCCTCATTTGTCTCCTTTCCTTCCAACTTCTTGTCATCACATAACACTGAGCAATAGTGGGGAAAATTTCATCCACCTCTGGACTGGGGTCAGGGTCTCCAGTTTCAGCCCGCTCACATTTGGATTCTCTCTTTACTATATCCCTGAAGCTACTCTTTCCAATGTCACCAGAAACTTCATATTGTTAAGATAGAGGGACACTTCAAGCCTTGTCATATTAGTCCTCTTCTCTACGTTGACCAGTTCCTCCTCATTCTTGAAATTCTCCTCTCCTGCACTACTGAGACACCAGTCACTCCTCATTTTCTTTTATCTTCTTAGAGGCTCTTTCTCCATCTTCCTCACTAATTCCTTTTCCTCCATCAATCCCATAAATATCGCTGTTCCAGGGTGTTGCCCTGGGTTTACTTCTCTCATTTTACAAATCCTTGTCAGCTTATCTCACAAAGGTTTCAATAACCACTCACTCAAATACCAATGATGCCCAAGTCTACACCTTTGGCCTTGCTCCATAGCTGATTGTCCTTTGGATATTGCTACCAGTGTGCCCCTCAAAGAACCTTAAACTCCACATGTCCAAAATTGAACTTTCTATTCTGTAACTTCAATTCCCCATTCTCTTCACTAAAACATCAGACCCTGTGTGAAATAGCAGAGTCTACATTAAGACCAGCAGGTGCTGCCTCTCCCCTGGACAGAAAAGGAAACTTGAACCATATCCATTATTATGAATTTAAAATGCATTAAAATGTCCCAAACATTCTTTTTAGTCAGGAGGTCGGTAAATATAAAACATGCATAATCCTGAGTTTCTCAATTGTGAATTCTTCTCCCATGAATGATTTCAGAAGGAAACGTTCTGCCGTGGCCAGCTACCCATCTTGGGTCAGCAGTTGACCCAAGTCATGAACTGTGGAAGATGACCTAGGTGAGCAGGTCCAGTGAAATTGTCTGCATGTTCACAAATGAGTTTTGCTTAATAGTAAATATTAACCTTTCTATGAGAAGAGACTGGGTCACACATAAAGCTAAAAATAGATGGACACTCCAGGAAGGTGCCTAGGTTTCTGGGTTTCATAGCCTCTCCTGAACTGTAGATTTTTAGAGTAAGGGACCAGCTTTTACATAAGTGAAGTTTCCTAGAAATGTGGATGCCAGCTCTGGTAATGGAGCTCCCAAAAATGGCTGGAGGGCAAAACAATCCCTATTGACATGGTCCCTCTGACAGATGCAGTGTAATCTGAGGTCTGAGGATGAACAAAGTTTTGGACAACATTAATTTAACCTATTTAATTTGTCATCTGCGTGAGAACTCTTGGTGCATGATGCAAGAAACTAAAATCTAACCAACTGCTTTAAGAAAGAAAAAACAGGATCATTGAGTGTTTCAAGCATCAACTAAACTAGAGGAATGGGAGTTTGACCTTGGTCAGATACAACTGGCACTGAAGATTCAACATCTGGTTCTCTTCACACCCTAGGTTCAACTTTCCTCACTACAGATTGGATTCCTTGGTGTGACTGACTGCCAATAGCTCCCAGGCCTCTCTCACATCCCATCTGTCCCCAGCAGACAGGGACTAGACTATTCTCTCTTTGCTCTGAGGAAGGATTCTGGCCTGGCAGAGCCTGCTTGGGATTCTTTCTCCCTCTCTCTCTGCCCCTCCCCTGCTTGCTCGTTCTCTCAAATAAATAAATAAACTTAAAAAAGAGAGAGAGAATAGCATCTTTGACAGAGCAGTATTGTGTGGCAGACAGGCAAACAAGCTGTACATTTTAATTATTGCCCAAATCACCTGGCTGCATACGCCCCTTTAGCTCTTAATGGAACCATGTGATGTAATCCTGTTCAGTAGAGGTCAAGTTCTATCAGTAGAATTCTTTCTGGAACTGCTGTGGTGTTACTTTGCACAAAGTAGTTATTAGAAAGTTGATGTTCTCACCATAAGGAACCAGGAAAATGAAGCAGGTCAGGAGGAAATGCTGGGAGTCTGCTGCTGCTGTCATATGTCAGTCTTGACACACCAGGAACCTCACAAAGGGATTAATCCAGGGACCCTAGGATCTTTGGCATACATTTTGCAATCACACAACACCTAGAATATTTATGGCTGCCAGTTTAGAGAAAAACGTTGCACCAGTTAAACTCTTAATTGCAACCAATACCTCAAACTCACCTCAAAATAGCTTACTATTTTGTAAAATTGCAAACTCACCTCAGAATACCTTGGAACCGAACCAGGATTGGCTTCAGGGATTGATACACTGTCAGATCATACTGTCTTCCTTTCTCAGTTCTATTTGCATGTTGATTCACTCTCTTCTCCTATAGATAGGCCTTTTCTAAGCAGTGGAAAGCTTGACCAACATAGCAATTGGAGCATCTGCAAGGTTCCAGGGAAAACTGCATTTGGCCCAGCCCAGATCATATAAATGCCCCTGTATTCAAGGGAGAGGTCTTCATTACCAGAAATGTACAGGGATGATCACTGGATGAATCTTTGCCAGGTAGGTGACTTTTCAATTTGTGTTGACTGCCTATTATCAGATATTTTTAGGTTTATTTTTTTCTGATTATAAAATAAAGGCTCAGTGTTTAAAATCCATAAAGTTCTGGGGCACCTGGGTGGCTCGGTCGGTTAAGCTTCTGATTTCAGGTCAGATCATGATCTCGCAGTTTGTGAGTTCAAGCCCCGCGTCAGGTTCTGTCCTGACAGCTCGGAGCCAGGAGCCTGCTTCTGATTCTGTGTTTCTCTCTCTCTCTCTGCCTCTCCACCACTCACACTCTGTCTCTGTCTCTCTCTCTCAAAAATAAACATTAAAAAAATTTTTTTAAATACAAAAGTTCAGAAAGGAAAAAGGGGTGGGAAATATCCCATAATTCCACCACTTAAATGACAGCCAATGTTAGCCTTCTGTTCTTTGGTTTAATGCTTTTAAAAAAATCGCTTATATATAATTTTGCTTCCTGATTTTTCACTTTAACATGCATTTCCCCAAATCATAAAAATTCCTTGAAACATTGCTTTAAAGAGCCATATCCTATACTCTGAAAACTTTTTAACCACCTCATTCAGAAGGAAAGAAGGCAGTGGAGTGAGTCAGCATTCCTCCCATACATGAGCTCTGTCCTCAGGCACTTCAGTTCATAGGATTCAGTTCTTTCAGAAAAGGAGCCATCATACTGGAATTCCCTTCCCCCATTTCCTGCATTCCTCTAAACACTTTCAAACTTGTCTCATCCACATCCATCTGCTCTAGGCTTAGAGGATTTCCTATGAACTTGGTTAGTGGTTCAAACACTTTATTTACTTTCTTTTTCTTTAATGTTTATTTTGAGAAAGAGAGTGTGTGTGTGCAAGAGTGGGGGAGGGACAGAGATAGAGAATCCCATGCAGGCTCTGAGTTGTCAGCACAGGGCCTGACACAAGGCTCCATCTCAGGAACTGTGAGATCATGACATGAGCTGAAATCAAGTCAGACGCTTAACCAACTGAGCCACCAGGTGCCCCTAGACAAACACTTTTTTATTTTTTTTAATGTTTATTTATTTTAGAGAGAGAGAGAGAGGGAGACAGAATCCAAAGCAGGCTCTGCACTGTCAGCACAGAGCTCGACCCAGAGCTCAAACTCACAGATCATGAGATTGTGACCTGAGACAGTCAGATGCTTAACTGACTGGGCCACCTAGGCGCCCCTTAATTTTTTTCTTTATGATGCTTTATATTTTTTTAATGTTTATTTATTTTGAGGGAAAGAGTGTGAGCAGGGGAGGGGCAGAGAGAGGGAGAGAGAATCCCAAGCAGGCTCTGAGCTATTAGCACAGAGCCCAATGTGGGGCTTGAGCCCACAAACCATGAAATCATGACCTGAGCTGAAATCAAGAGTCAGAGGCTCAACCGACTGAGCCACCCAGGTGCCCCCCAAGGCAAACACTTTAAATTTGAATCCTGAAACTTTGTAGCAATATCATCTGGGAAATTCCTTTTACCTATCTAAATATCATGTGAAAAATGGGGATTTTGTCATAGTTTTTATGAGGATTAAATTATATGTTTGTAAAACACTTAGCACATAATAGATGATCAACAAGTGGTAGTGAAAACAGCAAAACCCAGTTCTCCTCTAACTATAGTCCTCTCCTCCCTTGCCCTTCTCTCTCAAGCCATATTCCTTGAAAATCATTTATACTTGTTGTCTCTATTTGCTCATCTCCCATTTATATCCCAATTCACTGTAATCTGGCTTTTGTTTACCCCTCTACTGAAACTGCTCACCAAAGATCTCCACTCTAGATGCCTTCAGGGAGCTTTGAGTCACTTCTTAATCTTTTCTGTATATAGTCACACTTAATTTCTCCTTCAAACTTCTCTTTTAGTTTCCATGACACCAGACTTCCCAATTTCCCCAATATTCAGACTGCCCCTTCTTTCTCTTTGTTGCCTGCACTCTTTCTTTTAAATAGTATTTATCAACTTCCACATGTCTTGAAAAAGCAGGCTTCTTTGCTATAACGTCTGAGTCAGAATTCTGTCTTTTCTACTTACCAAACTGAGTTCCTAAGTTATTTAACTTACCTCAGCCTCTTCATCTGCAAAAAGGTGACCTCTCTCTGGATAATCATCCTAATGGAGGCATTGTACACTGAACTTCCCATTGGCATAATGGATTGGTAGGCATAAATTGGAATTCCAGACCTGGAAACCCGTTTCATAAAAATGTCAAAACTCAAAACAAATATAATGCTCTTCAAAATATTTATTAACCATATGAAACTAAACAATATGAACTATGATATAAATGTTCCTTGAGGTATTTTTCTTCATAGGCTGGACTGGCCGAGGTTTCTTAGACTCTTAGTTTAATGAAGTTTGGACAGAACATGTCATCTTTTCCTGGTAAATCTTCCTAGAGCATACATAGATATTTTTCCTTACTCCAGAGACCTTTGAACTGCATTGAAAATTAGGGTCATCTGCCACAAAGAAAAAAAAAGTTCAATGATGTTCAGATGAATGCTCCTCAAAGTTTTTAAAAGCTTAATGTTGGGAAAGGGTAAGTTTCAATGATGTCTTACTCCTCCAGTTTTACAAAAATCTACCTTGCTGAGCTTCTGAGAGATTTCTAACAATACAACCAGGTTTGCAGGAGAAACTTCTAGATCCACTCACTCTGCAATGTCAAATCAGTTCATTGATGCTTTTTACGGTTCTACAAATGCCTTCAAAATACTGAATGAGGCAGGTTCCTCCAAATTCCTAGTTTCAGGCTTCACTTAGGATTTTCACAATATCCAAAACACTTTCAAAATTCTTTTTTGATCCATCCTCCTTGTCGACCGCTTTCATTGGCCTTTAAAAATTTCACAAATAAATATACCTTAAGGATGCAATGACTTATTTGATCTGTTGGCTAAAGTCAGGGAGATGCTTTGTGGAGATAACTGGGGAGGAAAACTACTCTAATGTCAGGATGCTGCTTCTGCTTTAAGAATTAGAAGACAGCTTAAAGCATTAAGCTGTTAGCAATATTTTAAATACCATTATTTCTTGACCTCTGGAACAGAGTGAAAATGAAAACCAAAGCTTCAGCATTGGCCCTTCAAGACATTAGCTCACTAATTAAAGGGGACTGCCTTGGATTCGTGGCAAGTTAATGTAAGGCAACAATTCCATTTGCACTCAACTGCAATGTAGGATTCCTCCTACCCAACTGCATAGTCAATATTTAAAATGCTTCTTCCTTACTAAAGTAAGCTTTCCAAAACAGTTTTATCTGTTACATATGTCTCAAAAAATAACAGGCATTTAACTTTGCATTCCAGTTAACTTTTCTGGAAAATTCTTCAATGCTTCAATATTAGCAGTTGTAGCTTCCTCCTGGTGTTATGCTAACAAGTTCTCATTCTGTTATAAAAACAAACAAAACCTGTTCAGTGTGCAGTGTTCCCAGCTAATGAAAACCCTATTCCCATGTGTCCATCCACATGTCCATCCCATGTGTCCTAGTTCAGGCCCTCTTTACTCTTACCCTGAGTCAGAACAATAGCTGTGAAACCAGTCTACATGTAATCCCCTGCATCTACTCACTGCTCTACCACCAGCATCTTCCCAAACTATGGAATTGTTCTTTGAGCTACCACTCTACCTGTAGAATCCCTCCAACATAGCACTTACTACATTTTACTGTCATTTTATGTTTACCTGGGTCTCCCCTATTTTATCCTGAGTACCAAGGGGCAAAGACTATTTTTTACTGGTCTTTGGGCTACTAATTAGCACATAGAAGGCACTCAATGTAAGTATCCTGTGGTGAATGAATATAAGCCCAACTCTCCTCAGCTTTCAAATGGTAAGAATTCCTTCTTAGAAAACCAATTTTTTCCTACTTAATCTAATATTCTTAAACAATATGTGAAAATTTTACTGCAAATATCAACTTGATGAAAAGCACCTGATTTTTTTTCTTTGAAGCTAGTGCACTTGAAAAATGCACCTTGACTTTGAGTGATCCCAATATACACCAATTATACTTTTTATAGCTTTGTCAGTGACTACTGAAATGTGTTACCTACTCGTCTTTGCAGCTTTTTAGGCTGTCACCCACACTGATCAGCTTTCTTCTCTACTGTTCCTGCCTACACTAATTCCTTTCACACCTCTAAAATGTGCTTTTTAGCATGCCATAGGCTTAAAAGCTGAATAAAGTTATTAGAAATGTTTATAGTGGGAAGAAATAGACCCTAATCAAACAAATTGTTTACCCATGATCAAAAAGCACAAGGATCTTGTAACATCTTTTTTTGTGTGTGTGTGACCTTACTCTGGTTCTAATCTACATCAGAAAAAGATGTCACGTAGAATTAGCACTGTTTATCACTTGAATCTGCACTCTTAATTCTTAAAAAATCCAGCCTAGTTCAACTGAGTTACAACCTCATTTTAAAGCTCTCTTCTGTGACTCAGCTCAAATTAGAAAATTATGAGTCATTACATCCACTTAATAATCTAAAGCTATTTTAACCTACATTATATTACATTTCTAGCAGATCAAATGTATAATATACAATGTGATGAACAAATATTAAATATGACAAATGAAAAACATTTATGATTGATGGACAAATTTTTCTTCAATCACAAAATGTAACTGATGTAGACTAAAGCTCATCATTAAACAATAAATGTTTCATATTCTATCAAAAATGTGTCCTCTGCTTTTAGTACTTTATATACATTATACTCTAAATGTTAAAATGTGATAGTAGACATAAAATAGTAGAAAACAGGCATCACAAGATTTAGACAATTATGGTAAGCTCAGAGTGACTTTTAATATGCCAATCAATGTTAGTAAAACACAAGTCAAGCAGACATGTGCAAACATGTTTCAAACCAAAATTAATAGGCAAACATACGACAGACAAATTCTATGTTGTTTTTGCTTCTGTAATGTCTGGTTAGCCAGTATTATTAGTCAAATGGCTAATCATTGATAAAATATATTTTGTGAAAAGCTTGGAATAGTCAGAAGTCATTCTGGCATTACAAACAGCTATGTACACTATCGCCAAGATTAGTTTATATACACAAATATTGAAGAGAAACCGGGGAAAACATTTAAAAACAGACTAACAATACAATCAAGTACAAAACTTGGGTGGAGGGAGAGAACATTTTTAAAAAGGGTCAGGGAAGGGCATTATCAGGAAAAATTACAAAACCAGTAATAATTATACTACATTAATACAGCAATCCAAAAGGGAAAAAAAGGTGCATTACTCCAATGCACTAGCTTCAAAGTTCAAAGGAAAAAAAGGCAAATAGCTGCTTGTCATCAAGAGCAGCTACATATTTCACATAATTGTTTTCCAAAAAAAGCCTATTAACAACAATGATTGTTTAATGCTACAATTTTACAGCAAGGACAAAACTAAAATAGCAGCAAATTCACAAGGCAATACTTCCACAGAATTATCATTCCATGGTTCATGCAGTGCCTACAAAGTGCTCCCAGTTGGATATACAAGTATAATTCACAATTAAAAAAAAAAAAAAAAGAAATATAAGATTGACACACAGGTACACTGAAGGCTGAGTAGTACTGAGTCTCTTAGCATTTCCCTTTTCAAAGGGAGAATATGTTTGTAATAAAGCCCTTGAGTCCTTTTTACAGGTCACTACAGGGAAAGTCACCTTTTATTACAATGCAACAGCAAACCATAAGCAGCACACCACCACAGTGGTTAACCCTGGAAAGGCTGGTGTAACATCCAACAGTGACTGACATCCTACAGAAGACAGACTAGTAAGACTAGACGAAAGCCTGATATAGCACTGGTCAAAATACAGCTTTCAACTGTAATTCACAAGTAAAAGTCCTAAAGGTATTTCAGTAAAACTACTGACACCGACTGAGAAAGTAATTTGCAAACTGGATTCTAGCAGTGATTTCAACCTAGCTTCCTCTTGTCACAGTTTTTTGGGGGAGGTGGGAAATGAGTAGTTCAGTATATGGTAAGGCTGACAGAGCGGTTCATTTTCTTTCCAATAAGTCGAGATGTTCTATTACTCTGGGTGGTGGACCTAGTGGTCATCCGATCAGTGAAGAGTGCTCTTTCCTCAGCTGCAGCTTTTGCCATCTGGGCTTTCTTGAGTTCTCTAAGAACATAAAAATAGGAAACAAGACTTTTCACCTATTGTTTTAATCCCAGGAAGGGATCATAGGAGGCCAAACATATAACTATATTGTCAGTTGGGAGATCTTAGCATGTCATCATTATTCTAAAGATATAACTGAGGAAAAAACTACAATATTAACTTTGCTTTTGCTCAAACAACTTAAATTTATGATTTTATTTTGTGCTTTCAAAATTAAAATATCATATACACTTGAACACAAGTAATAAAAATGCTAATAAAGAGGACACTGAATCTTAAATAATTTCAAACAACACTACTAATTCATATTGTGAAACTATATATAATAGAGATAAAAGGAAAATTCTACTTCCTATTTGTATGAACTATGATGGCTATCAAACTAGTGGCAAATAAACCTTTTAATATTTCAAGACAGTTTTATTAGATTAAAATCAGCAATAAAGCAAATGAATTAGAATTAACATTCCAATCATTTTAGTGAAAATATCAAAGGTCATTCAGATCAAATATGAGACTCATTTACTAACCTAATTGACATGAATTTAATCCTTTCATAAAAATAAATAGAAAAAATGAAGGAAAATGTTGATTTATGGTGAGCGTTTAGGGGGGAAAAAACCTGTACAGGCTCACTTAGCTTTTGCCAAAGGGATTGGGGATTATTACCACTTGCAAATACTTGCTAGTCTTAAAAATTTTTAAGTCCAGGGGTGCCTGGGTGGCTCAGTTAAGCATCTGACTTCAGCTCAGGTCATGATCTCACAGTTCATGAGTTTGAGCCCCACATCGGCCTCAGAGCCTGGACCCTGCTTCGGATTCGGTCTCCCTCTCTCTCTGCCTCTCCCCCACTCACACTCTGTCTCTCTGTCTCTCTCTCTCAAAAAATAAAATAAAATAAAATAATTAAAATTTAAAAAATTTCTTAAGTCCCTAATTTCAAAGTTGAGGAACAATACAAATTAATAGATCACAAACACTAATTTAAGGCAGAAATCCCCAAATTTTAACTGTATAGCATACCAGACCACCAGAGCCTTCACTGACAAAAAGCCTAAGTCATCTCAGTAAAATTTGAAAATGAAAGTTAAAACATTCCAAAAAACCCTCACTTACTTCTGCAAAAGTGAATTTTTGAATTTTTCAGCATTCAATTCTATTCGTAATTGTTCTGCACTTTTTCTAGAAGCAGATAGCAATACTGAATGTTTTACCAGTGCCATTGCTGAAGGTCTTTTCTCTGGGTCTGGATGAATCATAACCTTAAAAAGAGAAGTAAAATTAAGGTAAAGACAGGCAATTTAATAAAACATTAAACCATTTCAATAAAAAGTGCTTTATATACAAAAAAAAAATGCTCACTTTTAGCAACTCTGTAAACTCTTGGGAAAGCACTTGTGGAATGCGAGGTAATCTACCCTGTCTGATTTCATGCCATTGATCTCCATTTCTAGGAAGAGGTTCAGCACCAGCAGCACATACCACTGTGAGGGCAAGGGCAAAAATATCCGCTTTTGGTAGATGGGTATAGTTCTGTAAAATTAAAAAAAAAAAATTTTTTTTTAATATAAAAATACCCAAAATAAGGTAAAATTACAATGATGGCTTAAGTGAGAAATAGAACTAAATTGAAATATCCAATGCCACATTTAACTTTTAAGACCTATTCAGAGAAAAAGCTAAATTTGAGGAGTTTTTTTTTAATTACAAAGTAATACATACTTTGGGAGGGGAGTGGTAAATACATTTCTAAAAGTAAATGCCTTCTCTTTTTCAGTGGTTTGATTCAACTCTTAGAAACTCCTATCCTTCTGGGGGCATTCATATGAAAACACAAAACACGTATATATGGACAGGTTACAAATATACATACACGTATAAAAAGAACAATGGGATCGTACAATTTATCTGTTCTACATGTTCCACTTGCATTCAAAACTCTTACCACGAAATATTTTGTCACTTTTTTTTTTTGGTCACACTCTTTTTGAAACAGTACTATTAACTATATGTCATTATTTATTTTTGTTCCCTTACTGCTAAACACTTACTTACATTGTTCCCAAATGGGAATTCTGGATCAAAGGGTACAGGATTTTAAAACATTGATACAAACTCTTTGATCTCCAAAAAGGCTATGGCATTTTATAGTTCTAATAGTAATGTATGAGAAATTCTCTTTTACCACAACTCCACCATTGTTGAATACTATAAATCTCTGCCTTTACTGAATTTTGCTAAATTAAATACCCAGCTAATGGTTTTGGCTTTTTTTTTTTGACCATTTTACCTATTATTAGCTTAAAAATTTAATGTCTGCATTGTTATAAAGCAAACAGGATTATTAAAGAAAAAAAACTACCTCCTGCAAAACTTCATTAGCAAGAAAACGGCTATCACCCTCTTCAACTTGTGGACTAGAGATCCTTGTTACATGACCAAGATCACCTATAAGTATTAAAAAAAATAGAGTCAAGAGTTAAACAACCTCTTACTTTATTTTAAGGTGATAATCTGGTCATCTTTTTTTCTTACCTATTTTAAACATTACTTTGTTTGATGCCCAGTCATCTTCATCTCCTTCTTCAGAGGCAGCATTTGGGATTGAGGTTCGAGATATGAAAATATTACCTGTCAAACAATTAAATATGTAAGCTGCACTAACAATTAATACTATAACCAAAGCTCAAAAAACAAGGCCGTGCAACAGAATCATCGCAAAAGCTTTCAAATACAGATTCTCATATGTTCTACCCCAAAAGCCAATGAGAGTAAGAATTTCAGGGGATAGGAACTGGGGTTGTATTTTCTAGGAACATATTTTCTTGCCTAGTACTGATCTTTGAACACTTGGAAACTACTGCATTAGACCCTTGTCATCTACACATTGATCTTCGGCTTTAACTACTTAGAAACAATACAAAAAGTAATAATGTAGTAATTTGTGATGCTACAAAATTATAAATTTTAACCTAATGCTACAGGCTGGTGCAAAACATACAAATAATGGAACTTGAATTTGGCTAACCATACAGCATCTACATCCCAATGTAGCTCTGTGGTTCATTTCTGCTGTACACATATTTTTCTTTAAATTCTAGTAAGTTTATGATTGACATAAGTTTCAGTGACAGTTTTCACTTTAACAGTTCTACCAATGTAATACTGAGTTCATAAATGTTATATTTACTGAAGTCGTCTTTCCAACTTCACTTTATTTATAGGACAACTTACTTTACGATGGTATTTGTGAATTTGAAATTTTAAAATTCACATGCCTTAATGTTTTCAACTTTTGGTACCTATAAGGGTCCACTGTGTTCGTCTGACACTTAATACAAGGTGTGAGTGATTTAAATCTTACTAATTCATATTTACTGCCTTCAGTCCAAATATTATATTTTCCCTTTTGAAAATAAAAATCTGAGTTGTTTACACATAGGTAAGAAATTCTTCATGTAACTTACAGAATTAAAGTAGGTTGTGTAAAATGATTTAATTTCTCATAAATCACACATTTCCACAGACAAAAAAACAAAAACCAAAAAACTTCATTAAAGTCAACTTAAAAACACCTAGCTATGGGGTGCCTGGGTGGCTCAGTCAGTGAAGCATCAGACTTTAGCTCAGGTCATGGGCTCATGAGTTCTGTGCTGACAGCTTAGAGCCTTCCTTGGATTCCGTGTCTCCCTCTCTCTCTGCCTCTCTCCCACTTGTGCTCTGTCTCTCAAAAATAAATAAACACTGGGGGTGCCTGGGTGGCTCAGTCGGCTAAGTGTCCGACTTTGGCTCGGGACACGATCTCACAGTCTGTGAGTTCAAGCCCTGCATTGGGCTCTGTGCTAACAGCTCAGAGCCTAGACCCTGCTTTGGTTTCTGTGTCTCCCTCTCTTTCTGCCCCTCCCCTGCTCTGTCTCTCTCTCTCAAAAATAAAAACATTAAAAAAACTTTAAATAAATAAACATTAAAAAAAAAAACCACACACACACATCTAGCCTAAAATTCATACTTGAATTCATCAACCTTTTATAACTTCCACTTTGTAGGAAATACAGAGGAAAGAGGAATAAGCTAAATGATGCAAGGGAGGGGCACCTGGGTGACGCAGTCGGTTAAGCGTCTGGCTTTTGGTTTTGGCTCAGGTCATGATCTCATGGTTTAGGGAGTTCAAACCCTGCACTGGCTCTGTGCTGACAGTGTGGAGTCTTCGTGGGATATTCTCTCTCTCTCTCTGCCCCTCCTCAGCTCATGCTGTCGCTCTCTCTCAAAAATAAATAAGCTTTAAAAAATTATAAAAAATTATGGCGCCTGGGTGGCTCAGCTCGTTGGGCATCTGACTTCAGCGCAGGTCACGATTTCACAGTTTGTGGGTTCAGGCCCTGCATCTGGCTCTGTGCTGACAGGTCAGAGCCTGGAGTCGGCTTCTGATTCGGTGTCTCCCTCTCTCTCTGCCCTCCCCCATCCACGCGCTCTCTCTCTCTCTCAAAAATAAACATTAAAAAAAAAAAAAAAAAAAAAAGGATAGAAGTAGATGCAACACATAGTCCTGAAATGGATACTAGTATGGACAAATCAGCCATCAAGAACCTGCGACACCTGGGGAAAATTTACGCATGATCTGGGTATTAAAGGAGATGAAAATTTACTGAAACAAAAAGGTAGAGGTGACATATGACAAGTTTTAAAACAGTATGTACATTAAGAGGTTATTTTAACAAAATGAGAGGGATTTGCACTAAAATGCCATTGTAGCATGCACTTGCATCTTTTTAATGTAAGATAATCATACTGCATGTGCCATTTGTTTTCTGCATAATACAGTAACACTTTCATGGTATATAGGCTAGAAATACCACCATGTTTGTATAGCACTTAAGTTTCCAAAAACATGTTCACATATCTCATTTGATTCTAACAACCCCATTACCAGTACCAGCATTACTTTAGGATTATGGTTCATAGCCTAGCAGAAGAGAAGGTCTTTAATTTTTTTTTTAATGTTTATTTATTTTTGACAGAGAGAGAGAGAGACAGAGCATGAGCAGGAGAGGGGCAGAGAGAGAGGAAGACACAGAACCCGAAACAGGCTCCAGGCTCTGAGCTGTCAGCACAGAGGCTGACACAGGGCTCGAACTCACAGACCGCGAGATCATGACCTGAGCCGAAGTCGGACGCTTAACCGACTGAGCCACCCAGGCACCCTAGAAGAGCAGGGCTTTAAACAACAGATTCTCAGTCTCCCAATCAGAGTACTACCTAGTTCATGACTATACAGTTCCCATAAGACGTGGCAAATTTTTCCAACTTTTAATAAAAATTAGTTTATTGTCTCAAATATTTTGGGATAACAAGGGAAAAGGTGTCTGGAAATCATAAAATACTTACATGTGGCTCAAAGTTCTTTTAAAACTAACAATGAAAAAACACAGTAAGATATATGTATATATACACATACATAAAGTTTATTTATTTTGAGTGAGTGAGAGAGAGCGCGAGCTGGGAAAGGGCACAGAGGGGGAGAGAATCCCAAGCAAGCTCTGTGATGACAGCGCAGAGTCTGATTGTGGGGCTCAAACTGACAAACCATGAGATCATGACCTGAGCCAGAATCAAGAGTCAGATACTTAACCAATTGAGCCACTCAGGTGCCCCATGGACGTGTATGTTTTCATGTTGTTTTAATGAAATCATTTATTCTCTATAACACTAAAGAACACAGGTCAGAGAATTTGTAATACTTACTAGGCTTTATATCCATGTGAACCAAAGACATTGAATGAATATACCTCAAGCCCCGGCCAACTTGCAAAAGGAGATCCTTCAACTCTGCTTCTGTAAAGTAACTCATGCTTCTATAGTTTTCACTTATGGCATCAGCTAAACTTCCACCTAACGAACATGGAAAAAATTAGCAATTTCTTCTTTCTGAAATATTTTTCTCCATCTTTACTGAATGGTCACAAACTCAACAAAGTGACATTTTATAGGACCTATTCCCTCCTCCTTGTTTGTGATATCAAAATCTTACTCTTTCAACAGGTAATATACTCACATAGGTACAAAATATAAAGTCTCTGTGTCATCCAGATACCCCAGCATCCTACCTGGTTCTTTTTCCCAGAATAAACCAATGTTATTTGTTTCTTATATATCTTTTTCAATTCCTTTTTACACAAATGGTAACATTTTCATGATCTTGAAGATCATTCTTTACTAATACACAAAGACTACCTTGTTCTCTCCTAAGTCTCTATACAATTCCACTGTATAACTGAATGGTAAGGAACTAACCAATCTCCTGAGGAGCATTTTAAAATAATTTCCTTTGCTACTATATACTACGGTCTAAGAAATAACTTTGTACATTGGTCATACAACATACATTTAATATATCTCATAGAAAAAAAAACTACTGGCTTTTAGAGTATGTATAATCATAAAATAATACTAGTATGTGGCTCAAGCGTGTGTGTGTGTGTGTGTGTGTGTGTGTGTGTGTGTGTGTGTGAGAGAGAGAGAGAGAGAGATACTATCTTATATACAGGATAAATTTTTATAGCTAAGAGGGTTTTGGAAGACAAATCTGGGGCAATTTTACTTACACACACACAATCCCCCATAGAGAAGTCTGTACTAATGTACACTCCCATCATTAATATATGAGAATACTTGTTTTCCCACACCCTTGACAGTAGTCTATAAATTTTATAGGTAAAAAACAGTGTCTTAGTATAGTTTTAACTTGCTTTTATAGAATCAAACCAACCAGCTAATTTGTTTATACTTTTTAAAAACTTTGTAAGTTTATACAAGTTTTATTAAAAACATTATAAGTTTATAACTTATCTCAAAGGAAAAGAGGAGTTATACAAAGCAAAACAAAACAAAAACCAAAACAAACCACATCTGTTTAAAGCTTAGTTAGGAATAATAAAATCAGAGCCAGGGTAATAAAATCAGGGAGGTATACTGATACATGTTGTTAGTCAGGAAAGGCTAAATAGCACAATGTCCAATGTGTTTTAAAAATAAAAATAAATCACACACCTCGATATTTTAGGCTTAAGTATGTTCTCCATACTTGTACAAATTTTGAACTTCAGGAAAAAGAGGGCTTAGAAGAGAGGTCAATAAGCTTGTCAGACAAGTGGGCTTGAAGTCCTAGACCAAGTTTAATAAGATAGAATACAGCTGCTTTTTAGTGGGTCCAGCACCTATAGCTAGGCCAGTTCCTTCTATCTCATTGCTGAAAGAAAGAGAGAGGTGAGAGAAGAGCAAGACACTCAACTGATATTTCAGGTTCTCTTCCCCTATCCATCAACATTTTTCCACACTTGTTTACCATGGGTAAAAATTTCAGTCTCTCACCAAACCCAGACAAAAGACTTAAAATGCAAATGAGTGTTTGAGATAATAAAGAAACTTAGTCACGGTAAAGGATATCAGTTAATCACCATGTACAAATGAAATAACAGAATCATTTCCCTGTGAAACTATGGAAAAGGATTTGAAGATCAGGTCTATTATTAGGACATTCAAAGTTTTATGTGGAGAGAAGAATGGTGGCAAAAGGACACAAAAAAAGTTTACAAATGTATCTAGATCGCCTTATTTGCTTTCATCTACATAGAATGAACTATACTGAGGCAATCCTGTTTCACACAGGTCTATTTATTTTTTAAAGATCTGTATATTCTTTGTTTTATACTGTTCCAAAATAATAAACTACTTCAGAAGATTATTTTATAATTTAACTTTATACCAGGACAAAGTTTTGTTTTTGTTAGGACAAAGTCTTCATAATGAGAGGTTAGCAAGACAACTCACCTCTCCCTATCCCCCCAGGACCAAGAGTTTTCTCAAAATTATTTGAATTACACCACCACATATTTATTTGGTAGATTGTTACAAATTTGTGATCCCGGACTGCTACGGAAATCCTTGTTAAGAGGACCAGCCACATCAAAGTGAGAGAAAGAAACTAGAAGATGGCATCTAGCAAACACGGAGTAGAGAAGACATGGTCAGACAGCCCTATATTAAGTACAGTAACTGAAAAATGAAGGTTAAAAACCGGAAGAGTCCACAAGGCCATGAGAGACAGATACACACATATTTTGATGATATGAATAGAAACATTTCAAGAGATGTGTGAAACAAATTAGCAGCAATGCTGTATACTGAGCACTTAATTCTTTCAAGTGTAGAGAATAAAATGACAGTTCAGTAAATAAGGCATGAGAAAAGGCTCTTTTACTTCTGTTTTGTTCAATGTTTTTAAATACTGAAAATCTGAATCCACTACCTACACCACTTATTTATTCACAAGCTATGAGATGGCTGGTCTTATTTAAGGAAAAAATAACGAAAGTCAACAAAAATAAGTAACACAAACATAAATCATTGTTAATCACCTCTCAACTGTTCACTAAATTCTAAATTCTCTACTATTCAAATATACAGAAATGGAAATCCAGTGTATATAATGTTTTACCTATTTAATAACAGGTATTTACAAGAATCAGAATTGAGACCAGGGTTTTGACTAAGGTTTAATGAAAAAAGGGGGAACCAAGTTGGTCCTTGAAAGACTTGCTGAAATCGAAAGCTCTCCAGAAGTCCAAAATTGAACTTCTATAGATGCTTATTTTGTTGGTTTGGAGGGGAAATGAGGGAGAGAGGCGAACGAAGCTAGAGAACTAAAAGAGTTTAACATAATAAAAAAAGTCTGAGTGGATTCTAGTGGTACACTAGGCTGGATAAACGGGAATGGGGGCAAGATTATAGAATACTTTGGACAAATGGCTGAAGTTAGAACAATGGAGAGTCACTGTCACTGGTTTAAACCAGTATCAGTTTTAATAGCACATAAAATGAAATGGAAAAGGAAGACTAGATGCATTGAACCTGCGTTATTAACTACTATATCCCACATACACTATGCTACATGCTAGGGATGCTAAAATACATATGGCAAGTCCACTGTCCTCTCCAAATCAGTGTGACTAACATGCACACAATATGCACAATTCTACTACTGAGGTAAAAGGGACAACGTTTACAATTTTTACCTAACATCAAGGTAGGCAATGAACTTGAAATTCATGTTAGGCTCCTTGATCTTTGCATTTTAATAAAAGGGGGGAGCGCCTGGGTGGCTCAGTTGGTTGGGTGGCCGACTTCAGCTCAGGTCATGATCTCACGGTTTGTGGGTTCAAGCCCCGCATCGGGCTCCGTACTGACAGCTCAGAGCCTAGAGCCTGCTTCGGATTCTGTCTCTCTCTCTCTCTCTCTCTCTCTCCCCTGCTCGCACTCTCTCTCTCTCTCTCTCTCAAAAATAAACGTTAAAAAAAATTTTTAATAAAATTTAATTTAAAAAAATTTATAAAAAAAGAAATAAAAGAAACACAGAGTTAAAGTAGGATTTCAGATAAAAATAAGCATTTCCTCGGTGTTCATTTTTCTGAACTCACAAGTTTCAAACAGAACAATGTATTACTCACCATTACAATACTCATTCTGTATAAGCATATGATCATCTTCTGCCCATGCAGAGAAATATCGAACTACATGAGAATGTTGTCCAAGCACTGCATGGGCATACACTTCCCTCAAAGCGTTCTGCCTAGGAGAAATTTGACATTGATAGAATGGTACGTCATTTTTATTCAAGCCTAAACTGAATTAATTTATCTGAAACTTCATAAAAGAAACTTGACTTGTTATCTATCATTATGCTGAAGAAATAACTTCCTTGAGAGGGAGGGTGTTAAGACTCTGTACCAGATTTTTCTAAAGGCTTCCATTAAAGAAAAATGCTAGTTACAAAGAAGGAACCTTGCTGGCCCTAGGACTCGGGAAAAACAAAACTCCATTTTACTGTGAATTCATGGATGCTCCCAGAAAAAAGAAATCTAAGTTAGCCTTCAAAATCAGACTACTCATATTATTTTACCAAGTTCAGTAAGAATTAATGGCACAAAATGAAAAGGATCTGATTAAATTATTATGGCTTCTCAAAAGTGAGAGAATTAATTTCACTACTTGGTTATGTAAAATCTTAACATTTGCAACACCACAGGGAATAAGAGTAAAAGACAAAAATTTTAATACGTACTCATCAACGGAGCCAGCCAATGGCTTTTTTGATCGCTTAATGGCATAAACGCATCCATCCAGCCTCTTCACACACTTAAACACAGAACCAAATTCTCCAGAGCCAATTTTCTCTAGCTCATGAAATTCTGTTGTATACCGTGACTTCATATTGCTTTCAGTAATTGTGATTCTCTGCAATAAGGGGTATATTCACAAAGACATGAAAATGATTTTTTGCTATAATAGCCCTATGTGTGAAATTTAAAAATCATTACGTTTTGTTTGAATGCGTATTTAACATGTATATATGGTTACTTGTTAAGTAAGAAGTCGAAAATGAAATTTCAGAAACAATAAAAAAATAAAAAGCTATTTACTTTAGCAGGTCTTGTTTCATCTTCAAACTCATAATCACTGGCTTCCATATCTTCACCACAAGAACTGGAAAACATTATGTATGTTTCCATCAGTAGATCTGACAGACACATCAACTAGAGATCCAAAACTTTATCTGATAGATGTACAGTGAAAATGCATTTTAATGAATAAAAACAGACAAGAAAGCACTTAATTTTGTAATCACAAGATATACCTCAGCTGATTAAAATGCTGTCCCTACTGAAAAAAAAATGCAGATTAACTACAAGCCAATACCACTGCACATATCAAAATTTAAGTCTTTCTAAATAATAAATAACTCTCTTTGCCTGCTTCATTTTGACACCAGATTTCCTACAAGCCATCTAGGCTTTTTATTCCTTCCTTTCTTACACTACTTCTTCTCCACAGCTGATTACTTCCTACCTGCCTCTCCTGGGAAGCAAGTGCTAGTAACGAAAAATTTCAATTTCCATGTCATTCAGATGCAATTAAATTTTGATAAGTACCACAATCAACCTTGGATGGTTAGGGAACCAAACTAAATAACTTACTCATTCCAATGTGTTCGCTTTCTTCTACGACACTGTCCTGAGGAATGAAGTAACACAGAATCTGGGGTAAAAGGATTAATATTCACTTGAGGAGTCTGTCGCATGTCAAATTCCCTTTTTCCTGATTTTTCTGTATCCATGAACAAAGAACCACCTCGGAGTTTAACAGAGCTGGAATCGATTCCTCGAGCTTTGGAGAGCAAACTCTAGGGCAGGAAAAGTAAAATTTTAGTATCTAAATTCTATAGACCGCTTTCTCAACCCAACCTTCAACAAGCCTTTCTCATGGCTGATAGTGTAGGTCAAAGCAACACACAATCCACCACATCTCAAGCAAAATAAACAGTGCTTAACTTGAACAGTGAAAGGTGGATACCAGTCACCTTTTCTGAAAAAGACAGCCACATAAAATAGGTCTCTAACACTAGAAAGAATAGAAATGCAGACTAAAATTAAGTTTATTCTAGAGTCTAAAAGTTAAACTCTTTCAATCCATCTAAAAATACAAAGCAGTCAGGGAGCCCCATAAAAGCTCCCTCCCGCCGCCCCCCCCCCATCCAAATAGGGCTTTCAAAACCAACTTCGCTGGACTCCTTCCCACGCTTCTAAAGGGATCTTGCCTTGGGCATGTCCTTAATACACAAGATCACTCAAAAAACAAAAAAACAAAAAAAACCACACTTCTTCCCAAGGTCTAGGATTAACCGCACGGAACCCGACTCACTTACAAGGTCCATTTTCCATATTACTCTTATAAACATGATACTTGTCCTCATTTCAGGTAGGGTTCATTTTAAAATCTGTTACTTCTCAAGTTCCACAAGTGGCATCTGCATACTCACTTGCCACTCAAAAACAGGTGCTGAACACCTCCTTCATTGTGATACGTTATCAGCAGTTTGAAAGCACAAGGGTCCAAACAACACCACCACTGCTGGCTTTAACAGTTGGGTTGTCCCCAGTCATTAGTCAGGCTGACCACACATAGGCACTGCAAACCCAAGGGTGTAAACAAACGCTTACCCGATAAATATGCACGGATAGATTCTTAAAAGCTACCCTGAATTAAGGAATCTTTACGACTGGAAATGCTTGGAAGGCCAGCCTTTCCTCCCAAGTCGAAGCGCAGTCACCCTGCATACCTCCAACTTAACCCCTTAAGGCCACATGACACGAAACGGTAAGCGCATGAAAAAATTTTTTAACCGAACTCCTGAGTGTGCCGCCCAAATTACAGGGCCCCTCACTGCGTTTAAAAGGCACCATATGGCTGCCGCCCTCGGGAGTGTCAGGTGGCCACGCCAGCACCGCTCCAACATCTTTCCAAACCACGTTATATCAGGGCCACACGTTATATCAGTGCCACACTCCGGGCTGACACGCTCGGCACGGCCCCGACTCGACCGGCGTGAAATCGTCAGCCACCTGGACGGCGCCGATCTTGAAAGATGAAGAAGTTCCAGAAGAGGCCCATTGTTCAGTTACATAATCTTAACGGACAACTTCTGGGCAGGGCCAAAAAGAGGGGCTGCCAACTTTTTGTTGCGGCTCAGGGGAGCGAGTGGGGGTGCGGCCGGGCGGTTATGTAACCGAATCCGGGGAGCGCCGCGCTCGGCTCCTGGCGCCGCGGCCTTTTTAAAAGGCTGGGCGGGCGCGGGCTCGGGGCACCCGGGCCCCGCGTCCTCTCACCTTGGGCGTGTGCGGCGTGTCGAAGAGCCGCAGCTTGCGGAAGGTCTTGTGCGGCGGCGTGCCGGGGTGGTCCGGCGGCGGCGAGCAGGGGCCCTCGCTAGCCCGGCGCGCCCCGCAACCGCGCGGGGACGCGTCCCCCGAGCCGCCGCAGCGCACCGGCGAGAACGAGCTGCCCAAGAAGTAGGCGGCTGCCGGCGACTTGACCGGCGATGAGGAGCCGAAGCCCTCCTCCTCCCATGAGTCGCCCTCGGCCCCGCCGCCCGCCGCGTCCGCGCCCGGACAGGCGCCTCGCAGCAACATGTCCTCCTCCAGCTCCCCGGGGCTGCCGGGGGCCGGGCCGGGCGAGCGGCGGCGCTCGGGCCCGGGCTCTGTGGGGCTCCGCGCGGGCGGCAGTGGAGAGTCAGGCTCTTGAAAGGCCGAGTCCTCCCCCGTGCTGTGGCCGCTGCCCTCCTCCTCTTCCTCCTCCTCCTCCTCCTCACAGTCGCTACAGGGCGAGAAGATCAGCTTCTGCCGCAAAGTGCAAGAAGCCCCGGGACGGCGGGGCGGCGGCGGCTGCTGCCGGCTTAGGAAGCTCATCTCGCCCTGGGGCCGGGGCCGAGGACCGGAGAGCCGAAGCCCGCGGAGTCTAGGACTCGGGACGGCCTAGGGGGCGGGTCCGCCACGTGCGACTGGGCGCGCCTGGTCGCCCCGGTGGCGGACTTGCGCGGCGGCGGGCTGCGGCTCCGGAGCGCTCGGGACTGCGGGCGGCGGTGGCGGGGGTCGGCAGCGGCGGCGCGGACTGTCCAGCGGAGGCGGGGCGGCCCGGGCGCCGAGGCTGGTGTCCCCGCAGGTCCAGCCGCAGGTTCGGGCTCCGCGGCTTCCCGCGACCGTTAACCACGTGAGTGCCCAGCCCACCAATCCCCGCCCAGCCCGGGGTTTGAAAAAAAAGGAGGGCGCGACGTAGCCCGCGGGGGAGGGATCAGCTACGCGATTTTGGCGCGAACCCGCTGGCTCCGCCCGCCCTCTGCGGCCCGGCCTGGGCGGGCGGGGCGCCACGGGCCTATGAGGGAGTCCGACCTCCGGGAACCCAGCCGGGCACCGCCCGGTCAGGGCCGGACGGGGCAGCCGAGGCGGCCCTCTGGGAGGAGCGAAGGGTGCTAGGTTCGACTAGGCCCAGCCGAACGCCACCCTGGAGGCGGCTTGCTCGCGGTACCTCAGCGCTCTCGGGTCTGAGGTGGGGGCCAGGGAACACTCCTGGGTTCCTCCGGGTCGGGGCGAGCCGGAAACCACCGTGGCTCTCCTGCCAGTCCCGTGTCCTTTCGGTGCGAGCCGCTGGGGGCGTTGTAGGCGTGGCTGTAGGCAGTCACGTTCCCCGGTAGAGGTTTGAGCCGGAAATGGTGACTCGGGCCTCTGGAGCTTTGCGAACTGAGCGCGTTGCTTAGGCCGGACCCAGAAATCAGCAGGAAGGCCCACAGACGAGAGTCGGAGGCGGGGAAACGGCTGTGGGGAGGGCCTGTGGAGCCTCAGTTTCCCCCCAGGGTGGCTGTTAGGGTCGGGTGTGTCCCCAGCGAGGTGAGTTCCCCCAAGCTGTGGCAGTCCACCCGAGAGTTGTCCAGAGTAAATACCAGCGGCACCAACAGTCGGCCCCAGCACGAAACCAAGTGCTCACCACGCGGCCACGGTGTTTATATTTGTTTGCCAGCACGTGGGCAAGTGTTGGCAAAACGGATTGGCCCACCTCACAGCAAACTTAAATGCACCTTGAGAAGAAATCACTCTAGTGCCCGGTCAAACTGTGATCTCGTCTGCCCTTTAGAGTCGCACAGGAAAGTTTCTGGAATTTTTCAGTTGTAAATAACCCCGTGATGAATATTCTGACTCCTCGCGTGGTTTTTTGTCTCTGTGTTCTTTGAGGTTTTTTGTTGTTTTTTTTTTTAAAGATAGATTCATAGAAGTGAGAATTACTAGGTCAAAGGATATAAACTGCCAGACTGACCTCCAAAAGAAAACAATTTACGTTCTCATTAGCAGTGGATTAGTGTACGCTGCTCATGAATTCTGGACATAAGTGGATATTTAATGTTTGTTAATGTAATTTTTTTTAACGTGTTGTTGTTTGTTTTTTGAGAGAGAGAGAGAGAGCAGGGGAGGGGAAGAGATGGGGGACACAGGATCTGAAGTGGGCTTTGTGCTGACGGCAGAGAGCCTGACTCTGGACTTGAGCTCTAGCCGTGATATCATGACCTGAGCGAAGTCCATGGTTTAACTGACTCAGCCATCCAAGCCCCCTAATTTTGTTGCTTTGACTCATATGGTTGGACAGTTTTCATGTGCCAGTGGCCACTTATGTTTATTTCTATTGTCTGTTTTCTTATTGTAGCACTTTATGAATATTAACACTTGAACATATATGTTGTTCTAACACTTTTCAAAGACTGAACTCAAGCTGAATTTTTAATAATGGAAACACATTTTAGTACTTACCACATGGACCAAGAGCACAGTGTATACATTGTATGTTAGTCAATTTGACAATAAAGTGTATTTAAAAAAATACCACATGGGAAATTCCCTGATACCACATACTTGAAGGTGCAGTGAGGGGAAAACAGCTGTCTTCTCCAGACATTTGCTTTTGTGTCTTTTTTGTATGTTAATCCAAATTTATAGTTAAGCTCTTGAAAGACTGGAACTCTACCCTTTTGTTATGTTTCAAGGGGAGGCATTCTCTGATCCCTGGTGGCCAAACCCAAGGAATGATTTTTAGCACTCTTCCTAGAATACCGCCTCTTCCTCACTCCTCATGGCAATATAAGCCTTTGATGTGGATAGTTGACCATATTGAATTGCTTTTCTTAATTTCATGTAAGTGTAAATAAAAATAACTTTAGGGGCACCTGGGTGGCTCAGTTGGTTGAGTGTCTGACTTTGGCTCAGGTCATGATCTCACAGTTCATGAGTTCAAGCCCCACAACGGGTTCTCTACTGTCAGCGCAGAGCCTGCTTCAGATCTTCTGTTCCCCTCTCTCTGCACCTCCCATGCTTGTACTTTATCAAAAATAAAACATTTTAAAAAATTAAAAAAGTAACTTCAGAAAACTACTCTTTATTGATCATTAGCATGAGTTGTATGTAAAACTAGTGTGTTTCGTAAGAACTTTAAGGGGCGCCTGGGTGGCTCAGTCGGTTAAGCGTCCGACTTCGGCTCAGGTCATGATCTCACTGGCCGTGAGTTCGAGCCCCGCGTCTGGCTCTGTGCTGACCGCTCAGAGCCTGGAGCCTGTTTCAGATTCTGTATCTCCCTCTCTCTCTGACCCTTCCCCATTCATGCTCTGTCTCTGTCTGTCTCAAAAATAAATAAATATTAAAAAAAAACTTAGGGGCACCTGGGTGGCTTGGTCGGTTAAGCATCTGACTTCGGCTCAGGTCATGATCTCACTGGCCGTGAGTTCGAGCCCCGCGTCGGGCTCTGTGCTGACAGCTCAGAGCCTGGAGCCTGTTTCAGATTCTGTGTCTCCCTCTCTCTCTGCCCCTCCCCTGTTCATGCTCTGTCTCTCTCTGTCTCAAAAATAAATAAACGTTTAAAAAAAAAAAAACTTAAAAAAAAAAAAAACTTTAAAGCCCAGTAGATAACTTCTCCCCAACTAGAATGTTGCTTCTAAGCCTGTTCTATGTAGGAATTCTGTATCCTCTGAGGCTATCCATGCAAGCTCACTTCCCCTCCCCCCTCACTCTTTCACAACACCCTGTTATTTCCTTAACAGGCTTATATCTATCTCAAAGTGTGTTGGTTGTTTATTTACTACTATCCCCTTCTAGAAAATGAGTTCCCTGAATATAGGAACCTTTTCTATTTTGTTTATTGCAGTATTCTAACATGGCTTACGGGCTCAATATCTTCTGAGTGATAATATAGCCCTTATTTAAATATTTGTTGATTGGCTTACTTTTCTATCTCAATATAAATTCAAATGGTACAGAAGTACCCCAGCTACCTCTTCTTGGAGGTAAATACTCTTTTAACATTTTTTTTTCGACTCTTAACCATGCCATCTGTCTGCTTCCTTAAACTGGGAGGTCCTTGAAGTAGATTAGAGCAAAAGGGCCTGGCTTCCAAACGGGGAGGGAAGAGTTCTTGGTCCACAGAGCCAGTACTTTGAATTCTTGGCACCAAGTTCTGCCCACAGAATGGGAGAGGTAAATTTCCATAGAATGACTGAAGGAAAGAAAGAATTTCTTTAAAAGTTGGAAACAAGATTCAGTGGGAGAACGATTTCTTCTATAAAGCCTTTTCTTAAGTTTCTCCACTTCTAGGTAAAAGAGACACTCCAGGAACCAGGTTTTCTAACCACACTTGGCATGGACTCTGTAACAGTCTTTGTTTACTGGTCTGGCTTCCCTTCCACCCAGGGCTGAGATCAAGTTTTATTTGTCTTTAGAGCACCAGCGACCAGCAATGTGCCTTGGCCCCTGAGAAGGTACTTAATAAATGTTTCTGGAATAATTGAAAAAAAGCTGGTGTTCTTTAAAACAAAAGTGCCAAAATGAGTACGAAACCAAGGCCCTACCTCCTCTAGCTGAGAACATGGCACAATGTTATGGTTTAACTGCAGCAATGCCCTAACTGAAATTCTAAATGATTGTCCTGATTTTTTAAATTTCATGCTTCTCTGAGTACAGCACTCACTGTACTGGAGGGATGGAGTTATGCCCACCTGCCCCGGGCATATCTAATTCAAATTTCCTGTTCTTTCACCACCCAATGTTCCTAACTGTAATGTTGCTAGGCAACCTTTGCAGAATCCACAAGTTTGTGGTAATGTTGTAATAACTGAGTAAAAATCTTGCCTCTAGGTATTGGGAGAACAAACAACCTGTTTATCCCCTTTAGACAGATGACTTAGCAAGTATAAGGCTTTAATGCCACTATTGTCAGCCCATTCACCTCCCTTAGCAGCAAGATAAGCAAGATTCCTGCCTTGAAGATTTATAATTGAGATTCTAAATCACCCTCTCAAATAGTTTTTTTTTTTTAAGTTTATTTATTGATTTTGAGAGAGAAAGCTCAAATCCTGGAGGGCAGAGAGAGAGCCAAGAAGGCTCTGCACTGTCAGCACAGTTTGGGGCTCGAATCCACCAACCATGAAATCATGACCTGAGCCGAAGTCGGATGCTTAACCTACTGAGCCACCCAGTTGCCCCTCAAATTCTTTTAATATATGCAAGTACATAAATATATGTTCATATTCTTATTAACATAAGTCTTGCACTTTGAACTATCTTTTAGTTCTTAGAGACTAATTTTTCACAGTCTGCAGACGTGTTTCATGAGAATAGCTAGGCTTTACCCAAAGCTGAATCTTTTCTAGTTTATGCTTTTGATTCTGGAGAAATAATAACTCTAAGTAGGAGCCTATTCTGATAAATTTCTAATTTTTTTTAAAAAGAAGCCATGTTGGTCAAATGTGTTTTTCACTTAACAAATACTAGCAGGGGCAGTGGGGGGGTTGCAGGGGTTGCCTGGGTGGCTCAGTCAGTTAAGTACCTGACACTTGATTTCAGCTCAGGTTGCAATCTCTAGGTTTGTGAGTTTGAGCCCTGCACTGGGGGCTCTGGGATTCTCCCTCCCTTTCTCTCTGCCCCTCCCCCCCTCCCCCTACATCTATCTCTCAAAGTAAATAAATAAAATTTTAAAAATCCATATTAGGGATGTGTCTGGCTGACTCATTTGGTAGAGCATGTGACTCTTGATCTTGGGGTCATGAGTTTGAGCCCCACATTGGGTGTGGAGTCAACTCAAAAAAAAAAAAAAAAGAGTCAACCAGGTGCTCCCCAGACCAAATCTTTAAAAAACAAAACAAGAACAAATACTATGCTAATAAAGTCCAACTGTCTTTTCTTCATCTTCCTGGTTATCTTTACTTTTTCCCTTCCGCTGCTTCTCTCAGCAAACTTCACCTTACTTCCACCCAGCTCTAACTGCCTGTTGGCCCTGGCAGTCCAGATCTCAGGCTAGAATGTGGTACTCCTATCCCTGCTCCTATTTGACTTCTCAGGTCTAGGTTAGCTTTCTCTACTCTTGTCACTTGCCTTCCTACCCTCTGATGGATAACATTGTTTGAATGTTTTACCACGTGTTCATTAGCTCACCCTGAGAATACAGTATAATCTAATTTAATTTGTCTTTAGTTCAATGGGTTAAGTGTGAGACTAGTGCTGTCCCTTACAAAGAATGTTCATACAAAGAGTGTTCAATAAATGTTATGTGTTGCTTTCAATTATAGCAATGTTGTTTGAGACTAATCCATACTTGTTAATGGCTTTATAAATGGTCAGTAAATGGAACATGTAACTCCTGATGTCCCCAAAATAAGTTTGCTTAATATGGATAGACAGTTGAGATTATATACAAATCAAGTCAGGACAGATATAGTACAGTTGATCCTTGAAGAACATGGAGGCTAGGGGTGCTGACCCCTTGCAGTCAAAAATCAGTATATAACTTTCGACTCCTCCAAAACGTAACTAATAGCCTACTGTTGACCACAAGCCTTACTGATAACATAAACAGTTGATTAACACATATTTTGTATTCTATATGTATTATATATTATACTCTTACAATAAAGTAAGCTAGAGTAAAGAAAATGTTTAGAAAATTGTAAGGGAAGGGGCTCCTAGGTGGCTCAGTTGGTTAAGTATCCAACACTTGATTTTGGCTTAGGTCATGCTCTCACAGTTTGTGGGTTTGAGCCCCGCCTCAGGCTATGTGCTGACAGTGCAGAGCCTGCTTGGGATTCTTTCTCCCTTTCTCTCTGCCCCTCCTGTGCTCTCTCTCCCTCTCTCTAAATAAATAAGTAAACTTAAAAAAAAAAAAGAAAGATTGTAAGGGAGAATACATTTTCAGTACCATATTGTATTAATAGAAAAAATCCATATATTAGTAGACCTGCAGAGTTCAAATCCATGTGGTTCAAGGGTCAACTGTATTGATATAATAAGAACTTGAGAAGTATGGCTCAGGAATAGTGGCCAGTTGAAAGCTTATATTTTAATGAAATAAACATTATTTGTTGTCCTGCCTAATTAATCCTTAATGACTACTAACATACTATTTCTGTTTATGCTTTTAACATTTATATAAGGTAGATCAAGTGTAAATTTAATTATATCCTTTAGGTGTGGATTATATTAATTATATCGGCTGCATACAAAAAGTTTGAGGACCTAAGATTTTCATTCAGTTTTTGCTTAGGGTCTTCAGCTGTGAGAGACCACGCTGGGGCACTCAAAAGCTGTATCTGCATGTATACAATACCTTGCCTATGACCAGCCTTCTTAGTGAAAGCAGCCTTCAGGCCTACTCCCAGTTATTTTAGCCCTTACACAGGCTTCCTAATCTTGAAAGAATTGATAGTCCCCTGCAATCAGTCAGGCCTGTGGCAATGATACTAACTTCAAGACTTTTCCCAAGAGAAAATACCACTGACAGTATCATCCCTAGATAAGAAAGGAGTTCTCAGTTAACATATTTAAAACTATAGTTCTGTAAAGCAGTTAGCCAAAACATCATGCTTCCTCTTTGATATTTTTAAAACTCCTTTCTACTGGGATGGAACTGAGTAGCAGCATTTTCTCCAATAATGCTTTGTTTTTCCTTTACAGAGGCACAAAGCACTGCTTTTCTCTATGCTCTTAGTGAGTTTCAATAACTGAAAAGGTCACTTCACAGAAATGTTATAAAAAGGAGAAATCATGAGTGCCCAACAGAATGCTGGTGCTCAATACACATTTGAGTAATTGATTAATTGCCTCTTGGGTTAGTGACATACTCAGGAAATGACCTGGATGACCACAAGGACTGCCAGTTGTTTGCTGACCACACTGTGATTATTTAAACCAGCTTTCTTCTTATTACTGCATCACAAAAGATGTGATGACTCTTCTTCAGTGAGTCAAGGGGTTCTGTCTCATTAGGAGAGGGAAAGGAGGAGATAAGGCAGACATCCCATGCTGCTCTTTTGTGTAGCAACAGAAGTGTTTGGGTATTGCTGTTTTGATGACTCAGTAGTGAGTCACTTTTAAAGTTCTGTAAAAGGCCATGTTCAGCTCAGACAGAATTAAGATGAGCTCATTGGGTAGAGAGTACCCAGTAGTGTGTGATACCATCAGGTGATTGGTGGTGTAAATATGAATGTGGAAAAATCATACCAGCAAAGATGAACTAGTTCCTGAATGCAGAAATCAACTGTACTTGGCAGTCATCTTTTCAATGCCTACTGTGTTCAAGCACCATCCATGGTTCAAGCACCCACTCCCCATTACCTTTATAAAGGTCAGAATATGATAAATGTCTTCAGTGCTACAAAGATCTGGGGTACTTGAAGGAGCTGGGAAAGGGATACTGCCAGCTATATGGTAGGCACTGAGCCAGATGCTTTACATATTTATCTTATGTACTCTTTTTTAAAAATATTTATTTTTGAGAAAGTGTGAGCAGGGGAAGGGCAGAGAGAGGGGGAGACAGGATCCAAAGCTGGCTCTGTGCTGACAGCAGAGAGCCTGATGCAGAGTTCAAACTCACAGACTGCAAGATCTGTGAGTCACCCACAGTCACCCACCCAAGATATCAGCCAAAGTTGGGTGCTTAACCAACTGAGTCACCCAGGTGCCTCTAACTTATTTAATCTTTAAAGGAACCCTTTGAGAGAGGTATTTTTACTCACATTTTATAGAACAAAATGAAACCCAGATAGGTTCAATGTCTGCACATACAGCCATAGGGCTAATATTCCTGAGACTGTATTACTACTGGCTTAAAGATTAGCTCTTTCTACCCCAGCAAGAATGGGGTAAGGTGAGAGTGATAACCAATTGGAAGACTTGTTGAAGCAAGGTTGCTGGACCCAGCTGATGGGCCAGACAGTTACGTAGTGTGATGCTAGAGTCTGGACAGCAGGGCACATTATCTTGTCTGGTGGGAATGAGGGAAGTGGGATCCAAAGAGAGTTAGACTTGTGCCTTTACTTTTTTGTTTTAACATAGAAAACCCACATGTATTTTAAATTCTAAAATCAAGAAGAAATGTTACAAAAATTGATACTATTGTATGTTGTAGAGGATATGGGGAAATGCATTCTTGTCTACTATGGGGGTGGGTGTTAATTGGTACCATTTTTAAAAGATTAGTTTGATGTTTTCTGTTATAATTTAAGTATTTATACTCTTTGACCTAGCAGTTCTACTGAAATGTTTATATAGATCTGCAAAAAATATGTAAAAGAATATTTATCACTGTATCGATTCATTCAGTGAATACTTAGGGAGAGTCCTCTATGGGCTTGGCACTCCTCTGGGCACTGTGTGAAACAAAACAGTGAAACAAAACAAAGTCCTTTCAGAAAACTTTTGAGGCCTCTGGTGGAGACAGACAAGGCATATAAATAAACAAATGTACAAAAAAATATCAAGTAGTGATAAGTATAAGTGCTGTTAAAAGGGGAGGGGGTAAAGGATTATGAAGTGGTAGAAGGTTGGAGGGAAGTGCTATTTTAAATAGTGTCATCTGGGAAGACCTTTCTGAGGAGGCAACGTTTGAGCAGGAACCTGAATGAAGTGAAGGAATCAGCCAAATGGAGATCTGGAGGAGGTGTATTCTAAGCATTGTTTATAATAACAAAAATTGGAGGCCATCCAAGTGTCTGTTAAATACTAAGTAATCACAGTCTGAAAAATAATAAGAGAGCTATATGTACAGAATGAAAAGATATTTAAGATATAATGAAAAAAATGTCACAAAAACTGCATAATAATTCCATTTTTAAGAAAGTAGCCTAAGCAAATATATTTATCAGAGGGAAGACATCTAGAGAAACACACAAAATGCCAAAAAACCTGTTATGAAAGGTGCCTGGATGGCTCAGTTAGTTAAGCTTCCGACTTCAGCTCAGGTCATGATCTCATGGCTTGGCTCGTGAGTTCAAGCCCTGTATTGGGCTCTGTGCTGACAGTGGGGAGCCTGCTTGGGATTCTCTTGCTCTCTCTCTCTCTCTCTGTCCCACCCCCCCACCCCCAAGCTTGCATGTGATCTTTCTCTCTGAAAATAAATAAACTTAAAAAAAAAAAGTGATTTAGAAGCTACTAGAAGGTGTGTGTGTGTGTGTGTGTGTGTGTGTGTGTGTGTAATGCATCTTCCCAGGCTGATGCCAGCAGAGGTATACTATGGGGTATGGCAACCTGGGACCTCGGGCCTTGGGCCTGAGGGAACCAGTGGGATTAGATGGTGCTGGAGTCACACCACTGGAGGGGGAACACTGCACAACCACACTCCACACTGTCTTTGGAATGCCATCCCATTTCTGTGACCTCCCTCTTGTCCCCAAGGAGTCACAGGGTCACAACCTATGCAGGACAACCATCAGACCAGACAGCAAGCATCCTTATTAGCTCCTTAGCAACCTTCTTCCGGAAAACTCATAAAACAATAAGCACAATGAGGTCAGAGCATCTGTCCATCTCAGTCATCATTACCTTGGGAGCGAGACATGTAGGGTTGTCTCTGCAAAAGTTGGGGGAATATAGAGTGAGCAAAACAAAAAGCCTGCTTAGTCCTGTTTTACAGACACTGAGATGGATCTGGAGAAGGAAGGGGATGGATGATGATAATTTGCTGAGGGGCACCTGGGTGGCTCAGTGGGTTAAGTGTCTGACTTCAGCTCAGGTCATGATCTCACGGTTCGATCCCCACATCAGGCTCTGTGCTGACAGCTCAGAGCCTGGAGCCTGCTTCAGATTCTGTGTCTCCCTCTCTGTCTTCCCCTCCCCTGCTCGCTCTCTCTCTTTCTCTCTCTCTCTCTCTGTCAAAAATAAATAAACATTAAAAAAATTTTTTAGGGGTGCCTGGGTGGCTCAGTCGGTTGGGCATCCGACTTTGGCTCAGGTCATGTTCTCACAGTTCTTGGTTCGAGCCCCGCGTCGGGCTCCGTGCTGACAGCTCAGAGCCTGGAGCCTGTTTCAGATTCTGTGTCTCCCTGTCTCTGGCCCTCCCCCTCTCACGCTCTGTCTCACTCTCTCAAGGACAAATAAACATTAAACAAAAAAATTAAAAAAAAATTTTTTTAAAAACCTGTTACGAGTGGTTGTATGGATTGAATGAGAGAACAAATCAAAGTGCCTAGGTGCCAACTGAAGAGAGAGTCAGGAGGAAAGCCTCTGAAACAGGATAGGGTGGACAGAATTATGACACAAGTCCTGAAGTCCCATACCTTTGCTTTTTCTGATGTACTTGGAGCTCTCCTCTCAGGTCCCTGATGTCTGAACCCTCCTTTTTCCTTGCTTCCCCACAACCCTATCCCCCTCCTCTAGTTTTGCTCTTGAGAAAGGAGCCTGCGATTCTGTTTTCTTAGCCTGGTACTCCATCTGGACTGGTTTTCCTGCCCCTCCCAGACAAGCAACTTTATGCTCTGGCTGCAGTCTGATGAGGTGCTGATAAGGAAGAGGGCTTCCAGAACCCCTCTGATTTATTATAGGCTCACTTCTAAGTGCAGAATAAAAAGGCTTCATCCTTGGTTACCAGCTTCAGAATATTAACTGAGCCAGGGGCTCAGGTCGGGGGATAGGATTGCTCACACACACTCCCACCAGTGTTGACCGAACCACCTGCCTTACCATCAAGGTTTTTGAAGCAGCTAAGCTGTAAGTGTTTGATGCCCACCCCTACTCCCACCCACCACTACCAAACTCTGCTGACTTCAGGGCCCTGTGTATCTGTATGCTTGTCAATCAGTTGTTAGAAACAACACAAGAGCACAGAGAAATGCCCAGTAAAAAATAAATACTCAAGAAGTCAGGGTGCCTGGGTGGCTCAGTTAAATGTCCAACTTCAGCTCAGGTCATGATCTCACGGTTTCTGGGTTCGAGTCCTAATTCAGGCTCCCCACTGGCAGTATGAAGCCTGCTCGGGATTCTTTCTCTCTCTGTCTCTGCCCCTTGCTCTCACATGCACTCTCACGTGCATGTGTTCTGTGGTCTTACATAGTTTCTGATAATTTTTCAGTTAATTATCTTGGATTTCTAGGTAGATAATCATATAATTTATAATAATTGTCTTCCAGTATTTAGACTTATTTTTTATTGTCCAATTGCATTAACTAGCACTTTCAGAACAATATTAAATAATAAAAGAGGTGTTCAATGGCCAGTTAGCTCAGCTGGTTAGAGCATGGTGCTAGTAATAGGAGAGGTGGTGAGCAGCCTTGTCTTGCTCCTGACTCTAATGGGAATATTAAGAGTAATACCAGGAGCAGGTTAGGTGTCAGGCTGGCTCAGTAGATAGAGCTTGCAACTCTTGATCTTAGGGTGTGAGTTCAAGTCCCATGCTAAGTGTAGAGCTTACTCAAAAAAAATAAAATAAACATGGGGTGCCTGGGTGACTCAGTCAGTTGAGCATCAGACTCTTGATTTTAGCTCCAGTTTTGTTTTTTTTTAATTTTTTTAATGTTTATTTATTTTTGAGACAGAGATAGACAGAGCATGAATGGGGTAGGGGCAGAGAGAGAGGGAGACACAGAATCGGAAGCAGTCTCCAGGCTCTGAGCCATCAGCCCAGAGCCTGACGCGGGGCTCGAACTCACGAACCGTGAGATCGTGACCTGAGCCGAAGTCGGACACTCAACCGACTGAGCCACCCAGGTGCCCCTCCAGTTTTGGAATAGAGCCCTGTGTCAGGCTCTGCACCAAGTGTGGAGTCTGCTTGAGATTCTTTCTCTTTCTGTCTCTCTCTCTGCCCTTCTCCCCTGCTTTCGTGCTCTGAAAATAATTAAAATTAAAATTTAAAAAAGTAAAGACAAGAGTAATACTGGTTGATGAATGTATGTGTGTGTGTGAGTGCACACGCACAGGATTTACACCTGTGTTATGTTAAAAAGGTCTTTTCCTTTTATCAGAATATTTATGAGGAATGAATATTAAATGATATATTTTTAATGTTTCTCTTATTTATCCTTTTTCCTCTTTTGATTTATCTATATGGCGAATTGGATTAATGGATTTCCTTATGCCACTCTATCCTTCCTGACATAAATGTGCTTAGTCAAGTTGTTTTCAAATCCTGCAAAATAATGTTAGTATATTTCAATTAGACATTTTGCATCTGTAGTTTTAAATCGGACTGGTCCATGAAGATTGCTGTACAATCTTTATAAGATTTTGGCTTTGTGAAACACTGGGATGTTTTACTTCTTTCTCTGTGCTTTAGAATAGCTTTAATAGTAAGAAAATGATTGATTTCCTGAAAATCTGAAAGAAGTTGCTCATAAACATATCTAAGTTCTGCTTTTTTTTCTTCTTTCTTTCTTTCTTTTTTGGTATATAGCTTTTGACCACTTTTGTCCAAGATTATTTATCTGTTTAGATTTTCTACTTACTTTGAGTCTCTATTGGTCATTTATATTTCCTTCAGTATTGTCCATTTCATTCAGATTTTAAATAGTATTAGCATAGGATTGGGCAAATGTTGATTGAATCCCCTCCCTTGTATTTCTCATCATTTCTTCTGTACCCATCTGTAAACCCTTTCTCATTCCTAATTTGTATATTTAAATTTATGTTTTGCCTTTCTTTTTTATTATGTTAGCTAGTGGCTTATCAGTTTTGTTTGCTTCCTCCCATCCCAAAGAATAGATCTTAGATTTATTCATCAGTTATGTTGTTTTCCTGATTTTGAAATAATTCATTTTGCTTTGTTTTTAAAAACTTTTTTAGGGGCGCCTGGGTGGCTCAGTCGGTTAAGCGTCTGACTTCAGCTCAGGTCATGATCTCACGGTTCGTGAGTTCAAGCCCCGCATCGGGTTCTGTGCTGTCAGTTCAGAGCCTGGAGCCTGCTTTGGATTCTGTGACTCCCTCTCTCTCTGCCCATCCCCCACTCACGCTCTGTCTCTCTCTATCAAAAAATGAATAAACATTAAAAACATTAAAAAAATCTTAAAAACTTTTTTAACGTTTATTCATTTTTGAGAGGGAGAGAAAGAGAGACAGAGTGTGAGCAGGGAACGGGCAGAGAGAGAGGGAGACAACAGAATCTGAAGCAGGTTCCAGGCTCCTAGCTGTCAGCACAGAGCCCGATGCGGGGCTCAAATCCACGAACCATGAGATCATCATCTGAGCTGAAGTCAGACGCTTAGCCGACTGAGCCACCCAGGAGGCAACCACCGTGGGATCTTTTTAAGTGCAGGGCCCTGTGTACACACTCATGAAGCTGGCCCTGCCAGCATGCCTCTGGGCCCTGTTCCTATCCCTAACTCACCTCCCCACCGAAGGTACCCACCCGCCTGACTTCAGATAGCAAGAATAGCTCTGCCTGTAGTCTTCTGTGTCTAACTCCTATTGCCTAGTATTATGTTCGTGAGGATCATCCGTACTTTCACATGTAGTTGAAGTTTATACATTCTCATTGGTGTATGGTTACAACTATGTAATTCAGTTTTGTAATTCAGTTTTGGTTTCTCACTGACTGAAGAATTGTTTAAGACAACTTGAAAACTTTTCTACTCTGAGCACACTAGGCCATGGATCAACTTCCTAGTTTCAGGCTCTTTTCCTCTGAATGAGTGGGTCCTTACTCATAGAATATATAGGATGAATAAGAAACAGTGAGCTTTATTCCCTCCTCATGTTCTTCTGATACACAGTGACAAAGAAAGAAGAAGTTAGCTGAATTCATTTTAACATTTACTGGCGTCATGATCTTTTACAACACTGGAGAGGATTTGGAATGGTGAAGGTGTGTTAGGAGAGCATTTCAAACCTTATGTGGTATTGATCCTCTCTCTCTTTTAAAGAGTAGCCATTCTCCTTTTCGTTCAAGGCTGCCATGAATTTGGAGAGTGAGATGTAGGAGATCCTGAACATTTTGCCAGTGAGCTGCTTGCTTTCACTCTTTCTCTCTTCAACAAAATGAGTAGTTTCCCCCCCCCTTTTTTTTAAAGATTATTTATTTTTAAGTAATTTTTACACCCAGCATGAGGTTCGAACTCACAACCCCAAGATCAAGAGTCATAAGCTCTTCCAGCTGAGCCAGCCAGGTGTCCCCAAAATGGGTAGTCTTTTTATTTATTTTTATTTCTTTAAAAAGTTTTTATTAATTAAACATTAATTTTTAATGTTTATTTATTTTTGAGAGAGAGAGACAGAGTATAAATGGGGGAGGGTCAGAGAAAGAGGGAGACACAGAATACCAAGCAGGCTCCAGGCTCTGAGCTGTCAGCACAGAACCCAACACGGGGCTCGAACCCATGAACTGCGAGACATGACCTGAGCCAAAGTCGGATGCTTAACCAACTGAGCCACCCAGGTGCCCCCAAAATGGGTAGTCTTAGAACAATAGATAGGTGGGAGGCAACGAGCAAGCATCTACTCACTCCCAACAGAAGATGGCTCGTCGTGATAAACAGCGGCTAAGTTACAATGGCTACAGAACACCCTGAGAGAAGTGCACAGTTCAAGGCAGATGGCCTCCCCATATTTACTAACACTCTGTCCTGGACAGGCACCCTTCATTTAGCGGATTGTCACCAGGGCTGATCAGAGAGTATGTGTGTCTTCTACTCCTAACCCAGGATAAGCATACATACCTTCAGTGGAAGATGGCAGCAGATATACAAAGATGGAAGCAGGAGGATACATACCTGCAAGAGAACGAGTGGTAGCAGTGTTATCACATGGTTCAGAAAGTGAGAATGTCATCAGATGGTCTGTGGCTGTAGTTCTGCATCTTTCCTCAGTTCTACTCACTACTCTCTTGCCTCAGACATAAGGCTGTCCATAGCTAGTGCTCCAGAATAGGAAATATCACACTGAACTGCACGGTGCAAATAAAACTTCTATTTTATGATCCTGTTCTTCCAAAAGTAGAGCATTTTTTGTTTTTCTCTGGCCTTTTTTTCCTCCTTGGTTTTAAAATTAGAGTTATGGGGCTCCTGGGTGGTTCAGTTGGTTGTGTCCAACTCTTGATTTTGGCTCAGATTATGATCTCATGGGTTTGTGGGTTCGAGCCCCACACTGGGCTCTGCACTGATGCAGAGCCTGCTTCAAATTCTCTCTCTACTCCTCCCCCACTTGTACATGCTCTCTCTCTCAAAATAAACAAACTTAAAAAAAAATCCGGGGCGCCTGGGTCGCTCAGTTGGTCAAGTGAGTGACTTTGGCTCAGGTCATGATCTCACAGTTCATGAGTTTAAGCACCACTCTGGCTTGTCTGCTGTTGGCACAGAGCCTCTTCGGATCCTGTGTCTCCCTCTCTCATCATTCCCCTGCGCTCTCTCTGTCTCTCAAAAATAAATAAAGCATTTTTTTTTAATTAAGAGTTATGTGCCTTTCTGTTACTGTTAATATACAGTCTCATTTATATTTTATTTTCAAAATCAATAGTTTTCCAGTCAAAAAATAGAGAACAGAGTAGATAGATCCTGTTCTCTTCGTCTCTGACAGGGAAGAGAGAAGAGCAGATACATGACATGATCAAAATAGAGCACTAGTGGAGGACAGAGGAAGGTCTTTTGTGCCTTTTCCACTGTGCTGGCTCCTACCAGGGCATCAGCACTCCCGGACCGTCAAGGGAGAAAGTACATCTGCAGGAGGAAGTCACTACCTGATCATCCTCAGAGTCCCCCAGCTGGGAGGGTGGCCTCCCTCTTGCTGGGAAGGACTCTCGTGCCTCAACTTGCAAAGAGAGGAAGACCATCAAGCCAGAGCACCTATGTGCTTTAGAACTCAACTCAGGGACCAGAAACAACAGGAGTCCGAGGAAATCTCTGTAGAAGGTACAAATGCCAGTGGGCCACTTGATAGTGTTGCGCTTGTGAGAGCTGCCAGTGTGGGTGGGGGCCTTTCCATGCCTTTTTGTGAACTGATCCTGAGTAGAAGATCCTGGTTGCTGTTTCCTCATAGCCTGGACATCTGTGGTATGACTTCTCTGTTGACTCCCTTGCTCCTGAAGGAGCTCCAACGCCAATGCCAATGAATAGATGAGGATGAATGGGACATGGAGAACCAGAACAGGGATGGAGTTTCACCTCTAGTGGGCACTTCTCTTAGAAACCCTCCTGGTCCCTGGGCCGGGTTTGGCTGGACCAGTGGCTTTGAACTCTCAAGGCTAAAATACCCTGTGTATTAGTTTCCTGTTGCTGCTGTAACAAATTGCCACAAACTTCTGGTTTAAAATCACACACACACACACACACACACACACACACACACACACTCACAAAGACACAAATTTATTCTATCATGTTTCTGGAGGTCAGAAGTCAGAAATTAGTTGCCAGGGTTAAAGTCAGGGTACATCAGGGCTGGTTCCTTTTGGAAGTTCTGAGGGAAAAAATCCATTTTCCTTGCCTTTTTCAGCTTCTAGTAGCCACCTGTATTCCATGGCTTATGGCCTCTTTCTCCATCTTTGAGTCACATCACTCCAATCTCTGCTTCTGTCACCACAGGACTTTCTCCTCTGTCTCTTCCCATATTCCTCTTATAAGGACCACATTGGGTTCACTCAGATAATCCAAGATTGCCTCCCCATCTCAAGATCCTTAATCACATATGCAAAGTCCCTTTAGCCATAAAAAATAACACTCACAGATTCTGGGGATTAGGACATGGTGGGGGGGGCATTATTTAGCCTACCAAATCTTATGACCAGTCCACCCCAGGAACTCCCAGAGCACCCCACTCAGAAGCCTCCCGCTCAGTGCTGAGGCTTGGAGGAGCCTGATACAAGACTCTCCCATAATTTATCTAAGTGGTCCTCCATTAAGCTGTTTTGAGACTTTTGCTATTATGAGCAATGTTGCTTCAAGTATTCTTGACATCACTTGACATCACTTCTCCACACGTGAATATATCCTTAGGGTACATTATTAGGAGTAGAATTGTTGGGTCAAAGGACATGTGCACTTTAAACCTATTTCCCTATATCCTTACCAATAATAAATCAACTTTTTAATATATGGGGTACCTTAATGTCTCAGTCGGTTAAGTGTATGACTTAGCTCAGGTCATGATTTCACCGTTCGTGAGTTTGAGCCTCTTGTCAGGCTCTGTGCTGATAGTTCAGAGCCTGGAGCCTGCTTTGGGTTCTGTGTCTCCCTCTTTCTCTGCTCCTCCCCAACTCATGCTCTGTCTCTGTCTGTGTGTGTCTCTCTCTCTCTCTCAAAAATAAACATTAAAAAAATGAAAAAAAAATTTATTTGGTCAATATCATTATAAAGCCAAAAGTGGCTGTCAGATTGGGCAAGGAGATAAAACTAGTCTCCCAGGTCTGATGTGGGCATGTCTTTCTCAGTATCATCCCAGTGACTGAGGGAGGCAGTCAGGGTCCTTCTCTTCCCATCACTCACCCTGTTTTCTCCCAGCATGAAATAATTTCCTTCCAGGTAGAGAAAAGAGCACCTCGCCCTCTACCTCCAGCCCAGGCACAGCTGGTTGAGTCAGAAGGAGGTGGTGAAGTAGTGTATAGTTGTGGATTGCTCCCTGGACCTACATAGCACCTCCTGCTGGAGACTGACTTCAAGGCTTATCATAGTTCCTTTAATTCATTAACTAGTTGCTTTCTTTTTGACTCTGAAATACCCACAATAGCAAAGCCAGCTTCACAATAGCGAAGATCATTTTTGCATTAAAAAAAAATGGTCCACTTTTCTACTGTTCCTGATTTTCTGTTGAAAAGAACATTAAGCAATTTCTGGATGTTAGGAAAGCCCTAAGACAGCTGAGAGGCTGCTTGCTTGATCAGTTTATCTGGGTAAAAGATCTGGTGAATGTTAAGAGCTGCTCTCAGGACGCTTATCGCTTGTCGCTTAAAGCCTGCCACTGGCTTGGAGCAAAACTTTCCTATTTAAAAAGATAAGACAACCTCCTTGCCACAGCAGAGATTTTACCCCTGCTTTCTCCATAGAATTGTCTGGCTGCCACGGGGACTGAGTCTGTAACCCAGGTTAGAGCTGTTTTTCACAACCCTTTGTTAGGCAGGGTTGTACCTAATGAAGCAAAATGAAACCCCTGCTTGGGGACTGGAGGGTTCTCTGTGCCTCTCAAGCCAGGTGAGTTTAGAGCTGGAGGGAGCAGCTACAGGTCACCCACTGCTCTGCAAGGCCTCCAGGAGTTATGGGGGAGCCGAAGTTCCAGGTTATACTAACGGAGCCCATGCTCTAAAAGGAGAAACAGATAATATATTTCCAAAACACAAGTCATACCTCTTGTGTGACAGTGAAAAGAGAAGGATTGATGGAAGAGCTTTCCCCAGTAGGGCAGGCTACATAATCTGTGGGACTCCGTGCAAAAAGAAAATGTGAGCCTCTTGGTCAAAAAACAGGAAAAAAGTTCTGTTAAAAGTATCTATAAAGCCAGACACAAAAAGACAAATAGTGATGCCACTTATATGACATACTGAGAATAGTCAAATTCATAGAAAGTGAAAGTAGAAGGGTGGTTGCCAGGGGCTGGGGGTGGGGGGGAGGTGGGAGTTCTTGTTTCAGTTTGGGAAGATGAGAAAGTTCTGGTGATGGGTGGTGGGGATGTTTGCACAATGATGTGGATGTGCTTAATAACACTGAACTGCACACTCAAAAATGGTTGAAATGGTAAATTTTATGTTATACGTATTTTACAGCCACCGCCCCCCTGAAGGAATGCATGAGCTTTTTCCTTATTTTGAGGTCTCTCTCTCTTGACTTGTGATGGTGTTTTTATTTGAATTTTACCTTTCATCTTTATATTATGCAATGCCAGGGTTTTGTTTTGTTTTGCTTTATTTTGCTTGTTTTTGAGAGGGAGAGAGAGAGAGAGAGAGAGCGGGGCAGGGGCAGAGAGAGAGGAAGATAGTCTGTGCTGACAGCAGAGAGCCCCATGTGGGGCTCGAACTCACGAACCATGAGATCATGACCTGAGCCAAAGTCAGACCCTTAACGGCTGAACCACCCAGATGCCCCTGTAATGCCAGTTTTAAATAAAAATATCATAGTGTTGAACTTGTATTTGAAATCACTGAAATTACATGATTCAAATTTTGTGGCTCCTCCTAGAGGGCACCTCAAGCTGGCTAGAAGGATCAAACACCAGCCAAGCTCAGGAAAGGTGGAAGGAGGAAGTGAGGACCCCCAGGCGCAGAGCCTATAGAAAGAGTCCTATGGGTCATGGGACTTCACAGGTGCCTGAGGTGGTGCCGGTCTGGGCCTGACAGCTATCAGGTCCCCGTTCCCACAGGCCTACTCCTCCAGCCCACAAGAAACAGGCTACTCCCAGGGATCTTCAAAATTCAGAACTGGGACACACTCAGTACAGGGTGTGCACAAGGCCTCATCCCTGTCAGGACTTGGCTAATGTCGGCTGCCCACCTCAGCTCTGTGCTGCTGCCTGCCTGGAGTGAGGATGGCCGCCACCACGCCTGACTCCACAGGGGCATGTGCCTGACACTGACCTGTTGAAAGCACAGGGCAATTACAAGTTGAGGGAGAGACCAGGTCAGGTAGGGGAGTGACAGAGAACCCATCCACAGAGGCTGCAGGTGGGACTGTGTCCCATTGCTCCATGAGACTTCACCTGCAGAACACACATTCAGGGGCACCTGTGTGGCTCAGTCGGTTAGGTTAGGCAACTGACTTCAGCTCGGGTTATGGTCTTGAGGTTTGTGAGTTCAAGCCCCATAATGGGCTCACTGCTGTCAGCCCACAGCCCTCTTTCGTTCCGTTCCTCTGTCTCCCTCTCTGCCCCTCCCCTGCTTGCATTCTCTCTCTCTCTCTCTCAAAAATAAATAAACCTAAAAAAGAAAGAACGCACAAAGATAAAACTATTAAGAATTCCAAGACTGCAGGGGCGCCTGGATGGCTCAGTCGATTAAGCGTCTGACTTTGGCTTGGGTCATGATCTCGTGGTTTGTGGGTTCAAGCCCCATGTCAGGCTTTGTGCTAACAGCTCAGAGCCTGGAGCCTGCTTCAGATTCTGTGTCTCCCTCTCTCTCTGCCCCTCCCCCATTCACGCTCTGTCTCTCTGTCTCAAAAATAAGTAAACGGTAAAAACAAAAAAACAAAACAAAACAAAAAAAAGAATTCCAAGACTGCAACCACAGTGCATTAAATCCCAAGTGCAGAGTCTGGTCAACTGTACTGGTCACAAGTCCATGAGCCAGCCTTGTTTCTCAGTCAAAAGAGAAGAGGGTATTTGGCTGGAGTATTCTTTGTAAGATCTCTGAGGAAACCTAAGTATAGAGAGTGCTTAAGTGGAAGGGGCTGAGGCAGCCTTTTTGCACTTCCCACATGCTCCCTTTCCTTCCTTGGCAACAGACTCCAGCTGTGCCCCTTTCCTTTTTGCCCTCTGCTTTCTTACTGTTGGGATCTACTGATAGTTGACTGGTCTATAGTCTTATATATATATATATATATACACACACACACACATATATATATGTGTATATATATATATCTTTTTATATTTATTTATTTTTGAGAGAGAGAGCATGACTGGGGGAGGAGCAGAGAGAGAAGGAGACACAGAATCCGAAGCAGGCTCCAGGTTCTGAGCTGTCAGCACAGAGCCTCATGTGGGGCCCGAACTCATGAACCCTGAGATCATGACCTGAGCCAAAGTTGGATGCGTAACCGACTGAGCCACGCACATACCCCAACTGGTCTACAGTCTTATGTGAGCTAGGAAACACTGGAACACAAATTCCTTGGAGTCCAGTCCATTTTAGTGCTGAATGCATGGTTTCCCGACATTACTTACCTAGTCCTGGAGCTGCCGTGCAGGAAAGGCAGCATGTGATATCACCCACATGACCACCCCGAGGTGGAGGGGCACAGAGAGCTGTCCGGCCTTCGGGGCAGCTGCCACCTTTGGAGAGTTGAGGAAGCCAAGTTCTTCTCTTACTCTATTTCCTAAATTCTTAATGACTGCAGACTGTAGGCAATGTTCTTTTCCTCTGTAGTGGCCTCAGGTTGTGTCTGGGAGAGTGAGGGGTTTTCTTAGACTAAGTTTTGCCTTGAGCAACTGCCTGGATCCCATTGCAGTTATGCTCCAACAGGCTCCATTTGTAAAGTACTTGTGTTTCATCAAGGGTCTTTGGGGACTTTCCAACTTTGGAGGGCTCCTTTATGCACCCTACACTCTGAAGAAACCCTGCACCAGCTTAACTAGCAACTGCACATCAGCTGGAGTCTTCCCTTGGGGGAAATGTGCCACCACCCATCCCCAGGAAGGCAGGAAGGGGACAAACCAGCAGCGTCCCTCTGCCCTTTTCTCTGGTGCCGGTAGGAAGGCATTTTCTTTGGAGCTGAGGGATAAACAGGCCTGCCAGCAGAGTCCAGCTCAGCCCTGTCCAGTCTAGCTGGCAAAGGAGCTGGGGTGAGGGAGAAAGCCTGGAATCTGAGCACAGGCAGTAAGGGGCCCAGGGAGGCTGATAGCGTGGGCTTGGTCCTGGGAAGCACAGCAGGCCTAGCTGGGCCCGGCAGAGGAGCCCCGTCAGCAGCCAGGACTGGGGCTGGGAGGCCAGAGCACCACCCTGTGACTTTGCAGATCCTCTTCTTCCTCTGCCTCCCCATACCAGCCCCTTTCTGAGCCTTAGCAGGCCTTAGCTGTGAGTTCTTTGTGTGCTTTAAGGTCTCAGGCAAGAGAGAAGACAGGATCTGTGTGTGACTAAGACCCTTTCTAATGTTAAATATCTGTGAAGAGCTTTGAAGGGAAAGCAACCAGTCGCCTGCCCAACCCTGAAGGGTTTCCCATTTCAGATAAGTAAGTCATGACCCTTTTTTAGCAAGACTTCAAAGAACCTCATCAAAGATAACATTTGTATTAAATACAACAGTACATTTTTTCCTTTTTTTACCATAAAGCTTGAAATGAAACATGAGAGCGGCATTTCAGCTCTCTGGCAAACAAAGCACAGTGAACACGGTGAAGGAATGATTACTGCAGGGCAGGCCTCCCCATCCTTTCTTTTTTGGAACTTGGTGGACCCTAAGCTAAATTTCTGACATTAGACATGGTTTTTCGAGTGTTCTGGTCATTGGGCAATCAGAAAATACCAGAGCTCATCTTGATAATCTTTGCCGCCAGCATCATCTGAGAAGGCAGTTGTGGTGTGGTGAAAGCATACTGGACATGGGGGTCAGACTGTCTGGGTTCTCTGGGGTGCCTGGGTGGCTCAGTTGGTTGAACATCCGACTCTTGCTTTCGGCTCAGGTCATGATCTCCCAGTGTCGTGAGTTTGAGCCCTGCATCGGGCTCCATGCTGACAGTGGGGAGCCTGCTTGGGATTCTTTGCCCCTCTCTGCCCCTCCCCCACTCATGCGTGTGGGCACTCTTTCTCTCTCAAAATAAGCATTTAAAAAAAAAAAAAAGCCTGGGTTCTCAAGTCTTTGCCTTGCCTCTTCACAGTCGGAGGGCCTGGGTGGAGACACAACTTCTTTGGACCCTCTGTTTCTCCTTGTATAAATGGGGATAATGGGGATAATAAATCCCGTATATCTCACAAAATTGTTAGAAGAGCATAACAATGTATGAAAAAATACTTATTCTGTGCTTGATAAACAATATACTCTCAATATATGTGTGTTGGGTTATAACTGATGGCATTTGTGCTCTTTTCTACCACAGTCTCTCCCACACCCATACCACGTTAATAAAACAAATATAAAGGTAACATTTTAAAAATTGCTGTATTCAAAATTAATAATAAACTTTAGGGTAAATAAGCTTTAAAACAAAAGTACATAAGCAAAAATAAATAATTTACACGGACCCACTAACCTAATTTTCAGAGGAAAGCCATGTCCAATTACAGCACTATTATCCCGGGCTCCAGCCTATGGTCAAACTTTGATAGTTCATTATTTTTAAAAAACAGTAACAAAAAAAACTGAACGCTAAGTAAAATCTTTAACAAAACCAAAGCACTGGATTTAACTTTTTAATTTTAAATAACCAAACTTTGTTATTTTATACATAATCCAATGTAATGGATCCAATTCAATATAACTAGCATTTCAGCTTGAAGAGTTGGTATTTTAACAGGGATGGAAAACTATAATGAATAGTTTTCAAACCGTGAGGTACAAAAAAAACCAGACACGTATACAGTAGAACAAAAACTGCAGACACTCTATTAACTTGGGGAAATATTTGAAGGCTTTACATCCTTTATTATCCATGATGGCTTCTGGAATTGATTGTTTGAAGTATAGAACCTTTAACATTTTAGATACAGCCTTTATTTTATTTGTCACAGTAAGTTAAAAATCCATCATAAGACTCCATAAGACTTTGCTGATCTTGCATGTGGACTCTAGGAGTTTGTGAACTGATAAAAGAGTAACATGAAAATTTACTGTATTGCCCTAATTTCATACATCCTTGTACACAATGAATCAGTTTGGGAATCTATTCCAAGGGTTATATACACAAAAGTGTCAAGAATAAAATGTTCTCCACTCTTGCATAAAAACGTGTACAGTATTTCAGGAATGGAAAAATTCTAATTTTCCTGGGCCCGGGTTCCTGGGTGTCTGCTGCCCGAAGGTGAAAGGCTCCTCCTGCTGCGATGCTCCACTGTTCTGAGGATTAATCATCCAACCCTGGTGTTTCTCCTTGTTGGATCCTAGATGCTATTCTGATGGCTTCTTCCAGAGATGGCTGTTCTCCAAGCTGAAACAGGAACAGACACAAAGCCACAGTCAAGATAATACCGAAGAAACAGTATATGCCCGAAGTAAAATCTCTGTAATTCTGACACCTGGACTCGTTAAGATACGACTGCTGATCCAATCGTTAAGAGCACACAAAAAATTCTTGCAGGAGAATAATGTAGTGTCTTACTTTAGGATTTTGCAGCTTTGTTTTGTTTAAGTAGGCTCCGTGCCCAACCTGGGGCTTGAACCTCATGACCCTGAGACTGAGAATTGCATGCTTTACCTACTGAGTCAGGCAGGCATTCCATCTTTCTTTAGGATTTTCTTTTAAGCTTATATTATTTAAGCTTATATCTTTTAAGCTTATATATTTATTTTGAGAGAGAGAGAGAGAGAGAGACAGCAAGGGAGGGGCAGAGAAGAGGGGAGAGAGAGAATCCCAAGCAAGCTCCGTACCATCGGCCCAGAGTCCCGACGTGGGCTCGAACTCACAAACTGTGAGACCACGACCTGAGCCGAAATCAAGAGTCAGATGCTTAACCAACTGAGCCACCAGGCACCTCTTCCTTTAGGACTTTGATAAACCTTCACTCATGCAATGGACAAAAGATGCTCATCTTTTCCAATGGAGGTATTCAGAGAGCTTCCTGAGTCTTTAGCTTCTATACCATAAACTAAATTAAAAACAATGGTTGGCATTTTCCTGAGTGTGTTCTAACTCTTTTCCAAGTAAATACATGAAAAACAACTCTTCCCAAGGAAAGGTAATCTGTATTCTAGACTGTCTTCCTGAATCCAGTGACTTCCCCAAGAACAGTTTCTTCTGTCTTCTGATGTTCCCCCAACATAAAATGGGGCTGTGCAGTGATTCTCAGAGGACTAATTTGGGTCTACATTTACACTAGGTTCATTTCCAAGTGCTTTACAGAATCCTGCTTAATTAGACTTATTTTGAAAGTAAAGATAGCTGGCTGGGTGCATGCTGGGATGTATACCAGAAGCTTTATTTTTCTTACTATAAATTCCCCTAAAAAACGTAAAGATAATAGCGAACAAAGTGCCAGTCTCTTTGAAACCACCTCAAACACAGCAATTTCCTTCTAGTGGCCAAGTGACACAGATTAGTCTGTCCCCAGCCTCCCCTAAAGGTTCTGAATAAAGCACAATGTGCAAGGTTGAGAGCTAGGAAGTAGTCTTCCTGTGACTGAGGACAGCTGCTACAGAACTCACCTGAACTGCAATCTGGGTGCCATTGGATGTTGCCACTAAGGTCAGAGGTCTGGTTTCTGTGGTTACTAAATGATGGCTGTGCTGTTGATGCCCCATTTCTGATGAGGCAGTATGGAATGCTGCCAAGTCCTGAGCCACAATTGCGACCTTAAACAAAAAATACACAAAATAAAGCTATGATTAAATACATTAAACTCCATTTAATGCAAGGGACTGTCTTGAAATTTGAAAGGAAAAACTCCCTTCTGACCACAGACTTGTAGAAGCCTAAAGTTGGAAGAGAACTTCTATATTGTCTATCTTAGACTCTTTTTTGTTTGAAGAAGTTGAGGCTCAAAAAGAAGGCATTTATCTAAGCTTATGTGAACCAATGACATAACAGGGTAGAGGACAGTTGGCAGGTAGGTCTGCCACACCAGGCTTCATTAACCAGGACAGACGTGACCATGCTTAGGATCTCCTACCCTAAGTGGCTGCTTGGTACGTTACACATGTAGAGTAATTCATATCTCAAATGTCTATTTATTCCTGAGTTGGGATCAGTGAAACATAATATATACTATTTTCTCTTGTTTACCTGATGCATTTTTTTTTAATTAAAAAAAAACTTTTTAAAAAATTTTATATAGAGAGAGAATGAGCAGGAGAGAGGAGTAGAGGGAGAGAGAGAATCTTAAACAGGCTCCATGCTCAGCACAGAGCCTAAGGTGGGGGTCAATCCCACAACCCTGGGATCGTGACCTGAGGTGAAATCAGGAGTCGGATGCTTAACCAACTCAGCCACCCAGGCACCCCTACCTGTTGGGACTTAAAATTAGATTTCCATTTAACTAGGAAAACTGAAAAGACTAGGGATTGACTGGAAGGGATGACAAGGGAACTTTCTGGGGGTGATGAAAATGTTGGGGATGCTGTTATATGCATGTGTATGTGTAACAACTCACTGAATTGTATATTTAAAATTTGTACATTTCACTGTAAATTTTACCTCAATTAAGAAAAAATAGATTGTGAGTCGATCTGAAAAACATGTTCAACCTCGTTAATGATTAAATGAAAATAAAATAGAATTCAACTTCTGCTTGTGAATTATGCAAATATGTTAAAAATCTTCAATGCTAGCAAGAAGAGTACAGTGAACCAAGAAAGCTTTTAGATCCATGGTGCAATTGTTAAAACTTTTTGGAAGAAAATTTGGCAGTATGTAGCAAACATCTTAAAATACTTTATATCATTAATCCAGTAATTCCATGCTAGAGTTTGTTCCTATGAAGATAATCAAAGGCTTATACAACAATTTATGTTTGTGGAATGAGTTAATGAGTTCCATTTGATAGATTATTTTACAAATGATAAGAATCCTTTTACAAGAACATTTAATTGGTATGAGAAAGTGCTCAGAATGTAGTGTTAGATGGATGACAGGCATACAAAATTATAACCCTAACTCTGTATACACACACACACACACACACACACACACACACACACGAAGTAAGTAGTCCTAAATGTTGAGACTAGTTATTATAACATCAAAAGATTATAGCTGATTTTTAGTTTGCATCTCTATTTTTAATTCTTCTGGAAATATATCTGCAAGTGGTATTAGTGGATCATATGTAGTTCTATGTCAACTCTTTTTTTTTTTTTTTTTTAATGTAGGCTCTAAGACCAATATGGAGCTTGAACTCATGACCCCAAGATCAAGAGTTGCATACTGTACCAACTGAGCCAGCCAGATGCTCACTATGTTCAACTCCTTGAGGAACTGCTATATTGCTTTCCACAGTACTGGCACCGTTTTACATTCCTATGAGCAATGCACAAGATGTCTCTGCATCTTCGTCAACACTTGGTACTGTTTTTTGGATAACAGCCTAAACTAATGGGGGTGAAGTGGTATCTCACTGTGGTTTTGATATGTGTTTCCCTAATAACTAATGATGTTGAGCATCTTTTCATATGCTAATTGGCCATCTGTAAAACTCCTTGGAGAAATGTCTATTCAAGTCCTTTGCTCATGTTTAAATTGGATTGCTTGTTTTTTTGTTGTTGAGTTATAGGAAGTCTTTATTCTAAATATTAATCCTTATCAGATAACATAATTTGCAAATATTTTCTCTCATTATGTAGAATGTCTTTTCACTCTCCTGGTAGTAGCCTTTAATGCAAAGTTTTTGATTTTTAACAAGTTTAATTTATCTATTTCTTCTTTCATTGCCTCTGCTGTGATACATAAGAAATAACTGTCATACATAAGAAATATTTCCCAATCCAAGATCATGAAGATTTTCATCTATGTTTTCTTTCAAAAAGTTAATTTTTATATATGATATAAGGTAAGGGTCCAACATCATTCTTTCTCATGTGGATATTTTTTTTACCAGCACCATTTGTTTAAAAGACCATCCTTTCCCACTAGTCAAATTTTAATTGTTGAGATTTTTTTTTTTAATTTTTTTTTTCAACGTTTATTTATTTTTTTGGGACAGAGAGAGACAGAGCATGAACGGGGGAGGGGCAGAGAGAGAGGGAGACACAGAATCGGAAGCAGGCTCCAGGCTCCGAGCCATCAGCCCAGAGCCCGACGCGGGGCTCGAACTCACGGACCGCGAGATCGTGACCTGGCTGAAGTCGGACGCTTAACCGACTGCGCCACCCAGGCGCCCCAAATTGTTGAGATTTAATGGACTATATATTTGATGGTTTACTTCTAGACTCTTTATTCTATTACATTAAGAATATATATTACTTTTATAATCTGAAATTAACAAAAAAAATTAACAAAAATAGATACTGTCTGTACCTGCTAACTAGGTTTTCAGGGCACCTGGAAAACTGAGGCTAAGAAATCCAATGACCTTAATTTAAAAAAAAAAAAAAAAAAAAAGGCAGGGAAAGACCACCTGCTTTCTTCCTGTGCATGTAAAGAAATAGGTAATTTAAGGGTTACAGATAATTCAAAGGTGGTGTCTGGACACCCCAAGTGGATAGTCATCAGTTGCCCAATGGCCTACAGTTGCAGCAGGAGATGTGGCAGCAGCTGGTCCTCAAGGGAAACCCCCACTCCTGTTGTGATATCCCTGCTTGCTGAAAGCTGCCTGCCTTCATTCCAGCCCTCAAAACCGCCTCTCCTAAAATTTTCCTAGTCCCCAGGCTACAGATAAGCTACAAAAGAATGCTTGGTTTAGGGCCACTATTCTTACAGACCTGCAACTATAACTGGTACAAGGTGTATTTACCCAAGCTGTGTCATACACCCAATCCAGGAATCCTAGAGCCATGGAAATGACTGGGACCATTCTGTAAGACAGCCTGAAAGCTAGTGGCTGGGTTTCGAGTTTGTTTCTGTTTTTGCATCGGGCATAATTAGCAAACAATAAAAATGCATGAATCTTTAGGTGTTCTGTTGAGTTTTGACAGTTAGATACATCTGTGGAACCACCACCTAAAACAAAATAGAGAACAGTTCCTTCATATTCCATTCCATCAATTTCCTTCCCCCAGTCAAGCAGCATTTTTTGATTTCTATCACCATGGATTTGTTTGGTCTGTTCTTGGATTTCATGTAAGTGAAATCGTATAATATGTATTCTAGTGGAATTGCTGGGTCGTGGAGTATAAGAAACCACCAAACAGTTCTCCAAAGTGGTTGTATCATTTTACACTCCCACTAGCATGTACAAATATTTTAGCTGCTTCGCATCTTTACCAAATGTTAGTCAAGTCTTTTTTATTTTAGTCATTTTGAGCACATTTTTGTGTCATTGGCCGTTCTTGAGTCTTCTTTTATGAGAGGTCTGTTCAAGTGAGTGGTCAAATGATCTGCTCATTAAAAAATTTTTTATTTAGGGTGCCTGGGTGGCTCAGTCGTTAAGCATCTGACTTTAGTTTAGGTCATGATCTCACAGCTCAGGAGCCCATGCCCCGCTTCGGGTGAGCCCCACTTCACTCCCTCTCACACTCTCTCTCTCCCTCTCTGCACCTCCTGGGATTCTCTCTCTGCCCCTCGCTCACTTGTGCACCCCCCCCGCCTCAAAAAATACATTTTTTTATTTAAAAAATTTTTTTTCAACGTTTATTTATTTTTGGGACAGAGAGAGACAGAGCATGAACAGGGGAGGGTGAGAGAGAGGGAGACACAGAATCGGAAGCAGGCTCCAGGCTCTGAGCCATCAGCCCAGAGCCTGACGCGGGGCTCGAACTCCCGGACCGCGAGATCGTGACCTGGCTGAAGTCGGACGCTTAACCGACTGCGCCACCCAGGCGCCCCTCGAAAAATACATTTTAAGTTAATTTTGCTCATTTTTTATGGCCTATTATTCATCTTTTAATTGTTGATTTGTAGAAGTTTGTTATCTATTCTAAATTCCACTGATATATATAGCGTGAATATATTTTTCTCAGTTTGAGGCTTATCTTCTTCTTAAGAGGCTTATCTTTTTCCCAGTTTGAGGCTTTTCTTAATGGTGTCTTTTGGACAGCAGAGTTAATTTTGACGAAGTTCAATTTATGTTCTTTTCTCTCCTTGGTAGTGCATTGTTAGGAAATCTTTAGCCAAGTTTGCAAAAGTATTCACTTCTCTTCTAGAAGCTTTATGATTCTGAGTTTTGTATTTCAAGGTGTAGAAGACTTTCTTTCAACCTTGTTCTTTTTTCTTGTTTTGTTTATCATAGGTCCTTTGCATTTTCATGTATATTTTAAAGTGAGATTATTTAATATCTTCAAAAAAGCCTCTGGAATTTTGATTGTGATGGTATTGAATTTATAAATGAATGAATGAGAGCTACTAATTTTGACAGACTCTTTCATTGAACATGGTAAGGTAGCTGCAGTGAATCTCAACATTGCTGTCAGCATAGTACAAGAAGATGTAAAATGTATTAATATCATGGATTTTAAGGGAAATGAAAAATTAAAACTACAGAGAGATACATGAGATTGGCAAAAATCCAAAAGTTTAGTACCTTTGTATTGACTATACAGAAGGAAGAGGCGCTCTCGAATGCTGCTGGTGGTACTGTGGACTGTACAACACTAGAAGGGAAGCTTGGCACTACTTACCCCAATTACAAATGCATGTATCTTTTCACCCAGCAACTCCTCTCTAGGATTTACCTGGCAGACATACTCACCCATATGCAAAATCACATGAGCACAAAGTTACATGTTTGAAACAGCACAAGACTTCGATTAGGGTGTTCATAGAGTAAAATATGAGACAGCTTTAAAAAAGAATGAGGAAGCTCTCTACATAATGAAATAGAAACATTTTCTAGATGTCTCATTAAGTTAAAAAAAAAAAAAACCCAAGGTGAAGAACAGTATAGTTTACTACCATAAGAAAAACAAAAGTGGAGAAGAGGACTATTTCTATTTATTTGTATATGCCTAATGAATGGCTGGAAGACTACACAAGAAACTAATAACAGTGGATTATCTCTATGGAGGCAAGAACGAGGCTGATGGAGGCAGGGGTAGGAGGGAGACTTTTCACTGCATACCTGTATATACTTTTTGATTTTTGAACTATGTGACTATATTATTCAAAATACTAAATAAATTTTGCTGATGAATTTTTCCTAAGTATCTGGTGAACACTTTATGAACCATTAATGAACCCTTAATATATACCTAGGCTTTATATTAAGTACTATGTACGTATTATCTCATTCAATCCTTATATCAACCTCATGGTGTAGATGCTACAATCACTCCTGTTTTACAGAGCAGGAAAACCTCAGACTCAGAAGGTCATGTGGCTAATAAGCCGTAAACCTGGAATTCAATCCAAAGTGTGTGAGATTAACCACCACACTACCCTGTATATCTATGAAATAGTTTTGATGATATATGTATTGATTAATATAAAAAAATAGCAATCACCTGCTGCCCTTCTGTGCCCTCAGCAGTAACCATAGCAACAGAGTGCGTTCCTGCCGAGGAGATGACTGCGTCGTGAGCTGGGACCGTGATGGGTGTGCCATCCTGCGTTACCATCGTGATGGTATTGCCAATGGCTTGCATGTCAGCTTGAGATATGTTGACCTGCAACACAATGCATTTTACATTATCAGTCTGTTTCTTGTTCTATTTGGCAATCTTTAGTAAGGACTAGGCCTAGTCCTTAAATAAGTCTACTCTGTGGAGCAAATAAGAATTCTATAATGGAATAAACTCTTTAGAAAGAGATCGTCAGAAAACCTTTTTCTTTTTTAAAGATTTTATTTTTAAGTCATCTTTATGTCCAACATGGGGTTCCAACTAATAACCCCAAGATCAAGAGATCAAGAGTTGCATGTCCCACTGACTGAGCCAGTTAGGTACCCCCAAACTGATTCTTTCTTTCTTTCTTTAAAGTAGACTTCAGCCCAGTGCAGAGCCTAACACAGGGCTTGAACTCATGGCCCTGAGATCAAGACCTGAGCTGAGATCAAGAGTTGGATGCCTGGGGCACCTGGATAGCTCAGTTGGTTAAGCATCTGACTCTTGATTTTGGCTCAGGTCATGATCTTATGGTTTCGTGGACTCGAACCCCGTGTGGGGCTCTTTGTGCTAACTGCATGGAGCCTGCTTGGGATTCTCTGTCTCCTTCTCTCTCAGCTCTTCCCCTGCTCATTCTATCTCTCTCAAAATAAATAAGTAAACTTAAAAAAAAAAAAAAAGAGTTGGACGCTTAACCGATTGAGTCACCCAGGCGCCCCAAAGCTATTTCTTAAATGCACTTCCTCCTCTCCATCTCTACTGCCAATTCACACCCTTACTTTTTCCTTGTCTGACTTTCCACAATAATACAACTTCTTTTTAGGTACCCAGTCTAACCCTTTCTTAAGCCATCCTCTACCTTGACACCTTTTTAAAAGAACAAATTTCATTATGCTCCCTGTTCAAATCCCCAGGGACCCCCATCACTAGAGTTTAGACTTTTTACATGGTATTCATGACCTTTTGCAATCTGGCCTTTAACAGCATCTCTAGACTCATCTTCCACTACTTCTAAACCAGCATCTGGCATTCCAGCCACAACTAATCATTTGCAGTCCCAGAGTGTCATATTCTCTTCTATTTTCCTGGCTTTTCCCTTCCCTTCACTCTGCCTGACAAATGCATGAAAACTTCTTAAGATCCAACTAAATGGGGGGCACCCGGGTGGCTCAGTCAGTTAAGCATCCAACTACAGCTTAGGTCATGATCTCGCTGTCCGTGAGTTCAAGCCCCGCATTGGGCTCTGTGCTCACAGCTTGGAGCCTGGAGCCTACTTCAGATTCTGTGACTCCCTCTCTCTCTGCCCCTCCCCCACTCGTGCTTGGTCTCTCTCTGTCTCGGAAAAAATGAATAAATGTTAAAAAAAAAAAAAAAGATCCAACTAAATGGCCATTCTCTAAAAGGGTCTCCAAGATTCCTTCAGGAATAATCATTTACTCCCTCCTCCAGGCTGCCACTGCACTTTACACATTCCTCAATTACATACCCATCATAAGAGGTTATTGTTCATTTAGAAATATCTCCTCCTTGACTATGATACCCCCCCCCTTCCTATATTCCCCACATTAAGCCAACCAAAGTATCTGGCATTGGGTAGACATTCCATAAATGTTTGCTATTTAACTGACTAAAGGAATGGAAGAGAAATCTAATCCCTGAAGGAAATGGGAAGGTTACATCTGGAGAAAATACATCGGGATAAGGAAAATAGCTGCTCTGGAACACATGAAGAGGGATGAGGCTCACTTTATGTGGTCAGAGAGGAGCCAGGAGTGGCTGACATAGCAGGAGGTTCCAGTCTGATAAACATTAGAATTACCCAACAATGGAACAGGCTGCTTCTTTTGAAACTGCCTTATCTGTTTGGGGGCTCCTGGAGAGGGGAATTCTCTTGGGAGGGAGTGAGGGAGGTTACATCACATTACTTCCAAAGGGCCTCTGTCTGTGATGATCTAATTCAAGAAAAAGTCTTAGGATTGATGCTAAATTAAAACCGGGTTAGTAAATATGTTTAATCTTGCACAGCAATCAGTGGACAAAGAATACTGTGAGGGTGAGGAATTAGTGCCATCAAAAGTGAGGGGGAAGGGAATGAATGGGATGGTACAAGCACTTTTAATTTTCCAATCCTGAATATGTGCTGCTTCCTAGTTAGCATCAGCATGGTAACAGTTATCAACACAAAGGGCAGATTCATCATGGGAGGTAAGCTCTGAGACAAGTAAGGAGAGAGTTCTCCATGGAAGAGACAATTACAGGAGGATAAAGAACCCCATATGCTCATTTCTACCAGGTACTAAGACAACCTTAGTTGGAGCCTAAAAATAAAATCAAGTCTGGATTATTTTAGGCTAGTGGCATCTAGAAACGTTCAGAGAATAACCATTATACTGCTTTTCCTGGGGAAATCAAGATACCTTTCTATGAATTCTGGGAGATAAGTTAAGTGAACTTCCATGACTCCAGGGAGGGAGAGAGACACACTTTGGAAATTTTATAAGTTTTGCCCATCACTGACTTCCCAGGATCTTTTAATGATCAACCCCTCAGCCAAGGCTCTGTTGGTTTCTCAATCTCACCTCCTGGATCTAATCAGCTACTAAATCCTATCCTTTCTCTGAATTATATTTTCACACAGATCCTTTACTTTTCAAGCCCTCCATTTCACTGTGGTTCTGACCTTTACCACCTCACCTTTGAGCTACGCCAATAACACCATGGGAATGCTGGGCTCACAACCATCCTGTCTCTCCTAATGTTCTTGTATGTAGCCTCTTTCAGCAGATTACTAGAAAGCCTTCAGGAGATCTAGCATTGCTTGCAAGCTGATATTCAAGGCTTTCCTCGATTAAGGCCCAACCTGCCTTTCATGCCCATGTTCAGAGAAACAATATTTAACTTGTTTGGCTTTTGGTGGATACTTACATGCTGAGTCCCATCCTGGGATATGAGTGTAACTTGTTGACTCAACCCAGACTGGGTTACTGTGGCTACTTGTGTAGATACAACATCATCCCCTTCTACACCTGTAACATACGTGATCTGGGACCCTTTAAGAACATCTTCACTTTGACCTATTTAAAACAAATGAGTCATTTATTTGACCAACCAAGCAAGCTGTTTAGAAAACAGAGGATATTTTCTTTCTTTCTTTCTTTTTTTTTTTTATCACTTTGAATATTTACTTTTCCCCCAAGTTTTTAGTTTAATTCCAGTTAACACACAGGGTTGTTATTTGTTTCAGGTGTACAACACAGTGACTCAACAATTCCATACATCATCTGGTGCTCATCATGACAAATGCACTCCTTAATCTCTATCACCTATGTAATCCCTCCCCCAACCCATCCACCTGTCCTCTGGTAACCATCAGTTTGGTCTCCAGAGTTAAGATCCTGTTTCTTGATTTGTCTTTCTCTTTGCTTGTTTTGTTTCTTAAATTTCACATATGAGTAAAATCGTATGGTATTTGTCTTTCTCTGACTTATTTCACTTAGCATAATACTCTCTAGCTCCATCCATGTCGTTGCACATGGCAAGATTTCATTCTTTTTTATGGCTGAATAATATTTCAGTGTGTTGGTATAACACTCTGAATTAGTGTTTTTGTATTCTTTAGGTAAATAGCCAGTAGTGTCATTGCTGGATTAAAAATAGCTCTATTTTTAACTTTTTGAGGAACCTCCATATTGTTTTCAGAGTGGCTGCACCAGTTTGCATTCCCACCAACAGTGCACAAGGATTCCTTTTTCTTCATATCTTCACCAACACCTGTTGTTTCTTATGTTGTTGATTTTAGCCATTCTGACAGGTGTGAGGTGGTATCACATTATAGTTTTGATTCGCATTTCAAAAACAGAGAATACTGTAAATATGACAGAGACATTTATACAAATTAAAGTGTATACATGTTATAGTCCAAATCACATGGCTTCTAGCACCTCCTTTTAATTCCTCTACCTTTACTTTTGTAAAGCCAAGCCAAATCAAAGCAGACCAAACCAAACCTTTCCACATCAAATTTAAATATTCTAATTTTGGGAGACCACTCTTATTCTTAATTGGAGTAATTATGTGATACTGTGCATGTGTGCTGGGGGCAGGGGGAGTACTGAACAGGAAGACTGCCTGGCAAATAACCCTTCCAACATGGCAAGTATGCTAAGTTCTTGCAGTCACTTAAGAAGCTTTTAGATATGATAACACAATCTTCATAAACATTAGCCACAAAACCAGAACGGTGTGTAAACAGAACCTACTAATACTAAATTACTTACTCTTTAACACAAGTGATTGACCACAAGTCATCAGTACACAATGACCACATTGTGTAAAGACAATGTAATGGCACATTATCTGGGGAGAGGTTAATCATTTAATAAGGGACAGAACAGGAGCACCCATCCACTTCCTTAGGTCATGAAGAACCAGCAAGTAGCAATTTCAACAGTCCATTAGTGCTATACTTGGCAACCAGGAAGTCTGCTGATCTATTTTTTCATCACTTTTCACCTCCCAGGAAGCCAGAAGGAGGGTAAATATGTTTTTTTCTTCCTTCAAAGAAGGACTTATGCTAATTTAACAGTACTTCTCAAAGTTAGTGGCTGATGCATGCACTCCTATGGCTATGGTCATCATGGTAAAATCTCCAGTCATTATTTCATGTCTTTTTGTTCTGTTTCACAGCTATTTATATACCATTATTCCAATGGGCTACCATACCTAGAGAATTGTATGAGAGAAAAGGAGTACAAATCCATCCCTATTCTTGGAAAAATAATCTTTATTATTTTTTAAATAAAATCTGTATCATTATATTACAGACTTTCTAAAATACAAGAAATTCAGACAGTCTGAAAAATCAGCACTAAAGGAAAAAGACTGAAGAAGCTTTAGAAAGGAAGAATTTCAAAACCTAAGCTTGTCCAGCCTATTTAAAAAAAAAAAAAAAAAAAGCCTGCTTTCTAACTGCAAGGATTCAGCAGTTGTTGCGTTTTCTAACCATGCCCACTTACAGTGCTTTGGCTAGAAAGTACAATAGCATTCAGGACTGAAGGAATTGTTATTTTCTCACCATCACATGACAGATATCTGAAAAAACATATTAGAACTACAGGGAATCATTTCAGCAGGGAGTGAGTGATCTGTTCTTTCCCTTACTCTCTAACACTTCAATATAAAAATGAGAAAATATGATTTCTTTTAATTTTTAAGTCTACTTTGTTTAGGAGGTACTCAGTGAAACAGTAGGATGGCCCAGGCTTTGTTTTATTGGGTGTGTGTGTTTTTTTAAGAAAACCTACTCACTTACTTTACCTATTTACCTATGCTAAGTTACTTACGTGACATCATAGAATGGGATCCTCTAAAATATTTTTTCCCCCAAGAGTTTATTCTTATGAAATGAATGTTTTTGTCTCCTTACAACAATACCTAATAGCACATAAATCAACTAAAAGTTATTTGGGAGTGCTCTGCCATATTCATGCTTAAGATCAACATCCTTAGGGCACCCGAATAGCCTAGCTGCCCCTACCTTGCTCTCCAGCCTCATTTCATACTGCCTTCCCAGGCAGAAGTGCCACACTGGCCAGGCTTCTTTTAGTCTCTCCAATTTACTTTGCTCTCCCCAACCTCAGGGCTTTTTGTATTTGCCATTCCCTCTATTCAGAATGTTCTCTTACCTTTGCTCCTTATTTCCCCTCCCTGTGAAATCCCTGCATCTCCACCTAATTAACCCCTATCCGCTCTCTAGATCTCTCGTAGTAGCTGTTACTTTAACCTATGTAAGAAGTGTGTCTAGCTAACCTGTACTGAATTTAAAAATACCAGAAGGCTCACACTGCTTTTGCAGGGGATTTATTGCAACTATTTGCATTCACATCCAATTATACGTAGGGGTCACTTTATTAAGCAGCAAAATAACTCACATCACTCAACTTCAACTCAAACCAAAGCCCAGACTGCTCTAGACAACAGGGGGGCAGTGGGTAACACGTGCCCTGCTCTGCCTCCAGGTGTGCCAGGGTCCTCTGCTCCTGCAGCTCAGGCCACTGTCACTTGAAACACATGTGATCTCAAAGTTGGAAGGTTCCAGGGCTTCTTTAGGGATAATTACAGCTTTTCTTGCCAAACGGAAGCCACATTCAAGAGGCAAAAACCCCTTCATCACGTATGTAAGCATGACCGAGGTCTGGCACCACAGCCTGGCCATTTCTCAGAAGAAAAACAGCAATTCAAGCTGGGTCTCCTAAATCCATTTTATTCCCATCTTTCTGTTTCTTTAACAAGAGGAGAACTAAACAGGGGTAAAAAGAAAAAGAACCTCCCAGGCTAGATTAACTTCCCTTCTTATACATCCCACAGCACCAAGTACCATTTTTTGCTACCACTTATTACAGTTGTAAATTATATATTTGTGTGATTATTTGAATGAAACTTTATGATCTGAGAAAATGCTATGCATCATAAATGATGGTAGCTGTTGATTCCCAGAGAGAGATTTATTGGAAAGAACACTTACCTGGGGGAGGCTCAAAGAAGGCTTCCTGCTCCTCCTCGATGGGCTCAGTGTCATTGTGGGCCGTCCGTTTGTGCATGGCCAGTGTGGAGATCTGCTTGTAGGTCTTCCCACAGTGATTACAGTTGTATGGTTTGGAATGAGTGTGAACAACATGATGTTTGTACAAACTGGAATATTCTGTAAACCTTTTGTCACATCCAGGGACTGTACAAACATATGGCTTTTCACCTAAGTAAAGAACATACACACATACACACAAAAATCAACTTTTACATATATGAAGTTTTTACATATATATGAAGGCATAATCAATCCATTCCTCCCATGGGGAAAAAAAGCCTCTAATGGCAAAAATAGATGTCTGTCAAATCTCTCTCTTTTTTTTTTTTTTTTACAATTTATTTTTGATAGAGAGAGACAGAGCACAAGTGGGGTAGGGGCAGAGAGAGAGGGAGACACAGAATTTGAAGCAGGCTCCAGGCTCTGAGCTGCCAGCACAGAGCCTGATGCGGGGCTCAAACTCACAAACCACAAGATCATAAACCTGAGCCAAAGTCGGACGCTCAACCGACTGAGCCACCCAGGCGCCCCCCGCTTTTAAGTTTTATTATCTATTTATTTTGGGAGAGTCCAAGTGGAGGAGAGAGAGAGAGAGAGAGAGAGAGGGAACCCAAGCAGGCTCTGCACCAGCAGCATGGAGCCCTACCTGGGGATCGAATCCATGAACCGTGAGATCATGACTGGAGTCTAAACCAAGAGTCAGACATTTAACCAAATGAGCACCCAGGTGCCCCAATGAACTGTCCAATCTCTTTCTATACTGCTATGAGGCAGAACACAAAAAAAGACTCCCTATGATTTTGTCTTTGTTCAAAAGGCTGTCTGCATTCTAAGTCTTATCTCATGCCTGAATACAACTCTTCCCTTCATTTCAAGGGATGAGAAAAGTAAGGATAGAGATGTTGCCCAGGGTAACTCTAAGCCTTGATAAAACTAATTTATTGTTACCTATAACTAGACAAGTCAGTAACATTAATGCTGTATTAAAAATGACAATAATAAATGCAATGATAACTATAACAAATGCAGCTTTCCCTAAAGGTTTTATAAGGATAATAAAAAAGGTCTAGAAAGTCTACTAGACATAGTCTGAACACTTCAGTAAATCTAAAAGGACATATTCATATAATTTCTAAAATGTCCATACACGTGTGTGCATACAAGTGCATGTCTTACTTAATTCTCATTTTATACCTTCCTTGGATAACTGCATTTTCTTGTAAGGTTCTAAACACAGTAAAACCACCCATAAATAGTAAAAAAAAATCTCACACTAATATAATCTGTAACATAAGTCTTGAATATAAAGTAATGGGAAATTGCTTCCTGTCCTCTGCCCAGTCTATAGTCTCAAACTAGGGCAAGGTAAAGCTCTTATCTTGGTAGATGATCATGGGAGACATGTGTTGAGGGCAAGCCCAGGCACGGAAAGGGCAGGCAATTCCAACAGAAAACCAGTCCCATTGATATTTAGGCTGGAGCAGAAACCGCCACTAGGTGGCACCAAACCACAGTCAAGATGTAAATGGATTTGAATTGCACTTTGGAGCTCCCTACTGGTTATCTGCATAGCCTCAACTGGGTCATCTAACCAACCTTGCAAGAGTGGACTGAATTTTACATGGCTGAATCTTTGTACTCTACTTACTGCATAATGCGGGCATTTACTATATCATCTACCTGATGATCACTAGTCAATCTTTTCTACCTCTTGGGTCAGACCAACATTTCTAACTGCCTACTACACCTCTCTACTTCAACAATTCTCAATCATGTACACATATGAAAGACCTGGGTTTTTAAAAATATAAACTGATGCCTGGGCCTCATCCCAGTAAAATTATGTCAGAACTGTGCAGATAGAATATGGAGAATTCTATTTTTAAAAAGTGAATTCAACATGCAGCCACATTTAAGAACACTGCTCGGTGGGGCGCCTGGGTGGCGCAGTCGGTTAAGCATCCGACTTCAGCCAGGTCACGATCTCGCAGTCCGTGAGTTCGAGCCCCGCATCGGGCTCTGGGCTGATGGCTCAGAGCCTGGAGCCTGTTTCCGATTCTGTGTCTCCCTCTCTCTCTGCCCCTCCCCCGTTCATGCTCTGTCTCTCTCTGTCCCAAAAATAAATAAACGTTGAAAAAAAAAAAAATTAAAAAAAAAAAAGAACACTGCTCGGGGAGCCAGTCAGTTAAGCATTAGACTTTGGCACAGTTCATGAGTTCAAGCCCCACACTGGGCTCTCTGCTGTCAGTATGGAGCCTGTTTCAGATTCTCTGTCCCCCTCACTCTCCGCCCTTCCTCTGCTCTTGTAATGCATGCACTCTCTCTCTCTCTCTCAAAAATAAACATTAAAAAAAAATTAATTAAAAATAAAAGCACTGCTCTTCTTAAATGTTCCAAAGATCAGTATAGCTAAACTTAATGTGAGCATCCCTCTTACTGGAATCTAATTTGCCCATTAAACAGGTGAACAGCAAACTTTCAGGTAATGAGTCTATATTCCATTTGCTTTAAATGGGTAAAATAATGTTTTCTCAGCCCATCTAAAAATCCCAGCCAATTTCCCCAAATATCATAAAAAGGCCCTTAAGCACCTGTGTTATAATCCACTAGGAATGTTTACATAATATTAAGATAATATAGATAAAATACCAATTATCTAGGGGTGCCTGGGTGGCTCAGTTGGTTAAGTGACTTGATTTTGGCTCAGGTCATGATCTCACGGTTTGTGGGTTCGGGCCCTTTGTCAGGCTCTTTGCTGACAGTGCGTAGCTTGTTTGGGATTCTCTCTGTCTCTCTCTGGCTCTCCCTCACTCATGCTCTCTCTCTCTCTCTCTCTCTCTCTCTCTCAAAAATAAAAAAATAAACTTAAAAAAACCCCAATTATCTAATTATTTAACAGTCAATGAACTCAGTAGTGGGTATATGTCTGTGTGTAACACACAATGATACAGTAAGTATCAGACAGGAATTCTGTTTTCCTTCTACAACACAAGCATGTAAAAATCAAATCTCTTAAAGACCTAAAAGGAATAAAAATTATAGTAGCAAAATATCATTTTTCTTCTAATCTATGGTTTTCTTTTCCAGGCCTCTGGGTTTTCACAGTCTTTTCCGTTTTCTTAGAGAACACTTTAATAATGTAGGGAACATGGTGATGGACTCAGTCTAAAAGTCAATTTCCCCTGGGAAAGCCTTCCTTGAATACTTCTCCATTCCCACAGAGACGGCTGCTCCCCCTCTCTACTCCCATAACATCTTGTCCACGCAATGGGAGAAACTGCACTCTGTAGCAATTAAATATCTGCCATCTCTCCCCAGTTCTACTGCTCTGGACTATGTCTTATCTGTCTCTGTACCTCTGATGCCTGGCAGGGGAACACACAACAGATGCTCAGTCTGCTGACTAAATGAATGTATACATGCTAATGTGAAGTTTTTTTAAGCTGCTTAATCCCTCCCCACCATGCCAAGTGGTAGGAAGGAGAGAAGAAGGAATTACTTGGAAATGGGTTTACGGAAGAAAGATGGAAGGCAAAGAAATCAGAAACTGTTACCTGTGTGTATCCTCACATGATTTTTATAATTGGTTGCACTGGCAAATGCCCTCCCACATCCTGGTTCTGTGCAATAATAAGGTCTTTCTCCTGTGTGTGTCCTAATATGCACTTTTCTGATATTTGATGTTGTAAAAGACCGACCGCAGCCTTCAAAGGGACATTTAAAGGGCCTTTCTCCTGAAAATACAAAAAGGAATAAATTAAATAGTGCAAAAATACATAGAAAATTGAAATGTCTTATCCTTCAATTCTGCCTAGGATCATACTCATAGAGTCCTTCTGCACTTCCCTTTCAGGTTTTTTTCCCCTATGAATAGCATCTTCTACTCCCAGCTTAAATTTATATAGGAGAATCTGAATATTATTCAAAACTTATCATTGCACAACTTTCCAAGAAGGAATCATCCAGATGGGCATATTAAAAATGAGCTGAGAAAAGCAGAGAAAGAAATATCATAAAGAAATACAAAAGAAAAACAGAGTTAGGGGTGCCTGGGTGGCTCAGTTGGTTAAGTGTCCGACTCAGCTCAGGTCATGATCTCACGGTTTGTGGGTTCGAGCCCGGCATCAGGCTCTGTGCTGACAGCTCAGAGCCTGGATCCTCCTTCAGATTCTGTGTCTCCCTCTCTCTCTTCCCCTCCCCCCATTCATGCTCTGTTTCTCTCCGTGTCAAAAACAAATAAACATAAAAAAATTTAAAGAAAAAAAAAAGTTAGGAATAAGAATTATGTTAGAAAAACACCAGAATCCCCAAAAGCTTATCTCCTATTTTATTTATTATATAACACTTCAAAGAAAAATTTATGTTTTTTAAAAATCCAGTGTCTAGCACATAATATGCATCACATATACTTGCTGAATATATTACTATTACTATTCTCATAAACTAAGCTTATGAAAAAGTCTAACCTGCCAATTATATTTCTTTTCTTCATACCTGCTTTATACAACCTCAGAACCCAAAGGGCCTCTAAATTGTCAAGAATGAAATAATAGCCTTTGTTTTTGATGCTTTTTTAGAATGAGTTCAAATTAAGCAAACAACTCTTGCAATATATAAAAATCTCTGTGTATAGGTAGATAAATAGATATAGATATTTACCCGCACATATAAAAGTGTGTTATTTTTCTTTTGGTCAAGTAAAATTAAGATTTTTCTGCTGGTAAACACTCCAAAAGATTTCTGCCCTCAAATCTGAAATCATTTAAAAAGGAGCAGGAATCTCTGATCCTTTCTTTAGAGAAAGTTTTCTTTCAACATTTTAACTTAAAGAAAGTACTTTGTCGGGGCGCCTGGGTGGCGCAGTCGGTTAAGCGTCCGACTTCAGCCAGGTCACGATCTCGCGGTCTGGGAGTTCGAGCCCCGCGTCAGGCTCTGGGCTGATGGCTCAGAGCCTGGAGCCTATTTCCGATTCTGTGTCTCCCTCGCTCTCTGCCCCTCCCCCGTTCATGCTCTGTCTTTCTCTGTCCCAAAAATAAATAAACGTTGAAAAACAAAAGATTTTAAGAAAGTACTTTGTCTTGGGTAAGTCCCTTCTCCTGTCTGGATCTAGACAACCTTAACCTTTTCCCGGCTCTGCCATGTTGGGATGATAAGGAATCAAGAGTTCTAACAATTCCCATGGTGATATATACACTACTACACTACTCCTCTGACTCTATAGGACCTTGCTTTATTTTTGCACTGAAATCACTTGTTTGTAAAAGTCATCCCTAAAGCCCCCTTACACAACCCAACTTTTTACCAACGAAAATACTTACGATTTAAAAACTGATACACAAATATGTAGTTTGCTAAATGCATACTATCAAAGGAATCACAATTTCAATGTTTTGACCAAATATTAATAGAACTAGATTATGGTTTTATATAACTTTTACATAACAAGTTGGCATTATACAGTAAATCCAAATAGAATTTGCAGGAATTTGGAAAAACATGCTTCTGATACAATGGATAAAAATAAGTACATGAATGAAATAGAAGCAGAGACCTACAGCTTTGTTTGTAAACACTGTATAGTCATGTATTTTTTTAAGTTTATTTATTTATTTTGAGAGAGAGAGAGCACAAGCAAGCCTGTGAGCAGGGAAAGAGCAGAGAGAGAGAGAGAGAGAGAGAGAGAGAGAGAGAGAGAATATGAATCCCAAGCAGGCTCCACACTGTCATCACAGAGCCTGATGTGGGGTTCGAACTCACAAACTGTGAGATCATGACTTGAGCTGAAATCAAGAGTTGGATGCTTAACTGACTGAGCCATCCGGGTGCCCCCTGAACATTAAAAAGCAAAGCCTATCTGGGATCAAATTTGAGCTAAAAGTTAAACTTTAATAAATGGACAAATCCTCCATGGAAATTTGCTAAACTATTTCAGAATACTTAGTAGTACCTGGGGACAAAGTTATCACACTATGTTTAAACCATCTGTAGTAAAATTTCAAACTAAATTATTAAGCGATATATCATATGCTTAATCAATAGCTTGTAACAGTACCTCTTATCAACAGTTTCTGAAATCTTTCCAGCTCTCATCCAAAGCAAATAATTACCTTTATAATTGGTTTTCCAATTCTACAAATAATCAAGTACAAGAAAGGGAGGGAAGGGGAGATATAAACAAAGTACCCTTTAGGAAAAGGAGAGAAGGAAGTTTAAAGGGAACGAGATATGATCACAAGGAAGTAACAAGCCTTTCTTTCTGTGGGGCTGTTAGGAGTTCATTTTCTTAAGCAATAGCTTAATATAGGAGAAACAATGCTGAATTGAGAAGGAACTGGGTGCCTTAGGTTCTGGTCTCAGTTGGGCTAGTACACAGACATGCAATCCTAGGTAAATAAGCCTGCTGCTCAGATAATACCTGCAAATTGAATGGGCTGGTTGTCTATGACCATTGTTCACCTTTTTTTGGGATATGGACCCCTTTGAGATTCTAAAAAAAATTATGAGCCCTCTTCCTGGAAAGAATTTCTGGAGTTTAAGAGAAGTCCTTGAAGCTAACTCTGAAATGTCCAGAGACTCCTTCCCCAAGTCCCCTCCCTGCAGATTAATTCCTGACCTGAAAAAAAAAAAAAAAAAAAAAAGTCCTGGCCTACATACAGTTATTTGTTTATACCAGTACCTGTATGAGTTCTTATATGTTTCTGTAGATCTCCTGAAGTTTTGAAAGACTTAGTACAATTATCTTCTGAACACCGATATGGCTTTTCTCCTGTATGAGTTCTGACATGACTTTTTAATCCATAACCTTTAAGAAAAATGTAAAGAAATTTAATTATATGAGACCCCTCTAAGCATGCCCACTGAGATTAAACTATTGAAAAATATAGTAAACACCAAGGATATAATACTAGGCAAACACAAAACAACCATTAACAACGTGTAAGAGTGTAACAGCTAAGGACTGTCCTGCTGGAAATGCAATACTTTCATCTCTGTCTAGAAGAGGTTCTATATGTTTCTTTTTTTTAAACGGCTCTAATCTTATTAGATGTTCACAACTCATACCCCAAAAGCTTGAAATGGAATCAAGACATTAAATGAGGACTAAGGTAGAAGTCAGGAGGCCAGGCCCCAACCCCTGCTAAGTTCTAGTTGCCCATGGTTCCCTCAGGTCTATCCTAATGTTAAAGTCTGTGTCAGCTTCTAATGCTCAGCTTTTACTTTTTTGCTAAAAGAAAGCTGAGTGTGGAGTGAAACACCAAACGCAGTAGGCAGAAATAGGCCTGAGGAGAAAAGTGAGAACAGAGAGAGAGAATAGAACAAGCAGGAGAAGAGGAAGTTAAAGGAGAGACTGAAAAACTGGTCACTGTGCATCCACAGATTCAGACAAAGGCAAGGGGTCAGTTCCTACAGCTGGCCTGTTTCTGCTTGCCCCCTAAGAAAGACCAGGAAACAAAGAAAATTCATGTTTTTACCTGTTGCAAATGCTTTCCCACAGCCTAGGTGCTCACACTGATAAGGCCGGTCTCCTGTGTGTGACCTCTCATGGACCTGTCATGAAAATACAGGCATGATTCTACTTCCTTTAGGCAATTCCTCAGGTAGATGGTCTCAACATAGACCTGTTTTTTTTTTTTTCTCTCTGTTGAATTACAGCTGACCTTTGAACATGCAGGGGTTAGGGATGCTGACCACCCCCCACCGCCGACCTCCTGTGCAGTCAAAAACCAGCATAGAACTCTTGACCCCCCCCCCCCAAAAAAACCTTAACTACCAACAGCCTACTATTGAGCAGAAGCTGATAACAGAAAGTCGATTAACACATTATTTCATATGTTATATTCTTACAATATAGTAAACTACAGAAAACGTTAAGATAATAAAAGAAAATACATTTACAGTGCTGTACTGTATTTATTTAAAAAATTCACATATAAGTGGATATGCACAATTCAAAACTTTGTTGTTCAAGGGTGAACTGTATTTTGTTGTTTGTATGGGTTTTTTTTGGAGAAACAAAAGACAACCTTGCTCAAAAACTGTAGCCCAACAGTTCTCAATATGCTAAACGCTTAATGTTATGAAGGATGCATTGTAATTTTTTTTTAATGTTTATTTTTGAGAGAGAGAGAGAGAGAGAGCAAGCAAGCGAGCATGAGCCAGGGAGGGGCAGAGACAGAGAGAGACACAGAATCCAAAGCAGGCTCCAGGCTCTGAGCTGTCAGCACAAAGTCCAACATGGGACCCGAACCCACGAACCATGAGATCATGACCTGAGCTGAAGTCGGACATGTAACCAACTAAGCCACTCAGGCACCCCAAGAAGTACTCATTTTAAATAAGGAACAGGAGCATTAGAGGTCTGAGTTTTCCTACAGTGGTCAAAGGTGTCTGTATGGAACATATACATAGTGAAAGCTAGGATCAGAGCACAGACAGAGGCCACGCAATGTAAGGTTAAGAGTGTGGCAGCTGCTGCTATAGGGGCCTTGCCAGGAGGCAAGGCGTCACCATGAGGTGTTTGCCTTCTCTAAGCCTCAAAGTCCTTTCTGTAAAGCCGAGACATAACTATATCTAGTGTAGAGGGTTGCTGTGACGAATGATCGTGACAATGGCCAACATCTACTGAATCTTTACCATGTACCAGGTCATTCTTTTCAGTACTGGTACGTATACAGTATCTACTTATTTATTTCTCACAAGCACTGTGTGAGGAAGGTACTTTTACCATAAGGAAAAAGGTAACATGTCATGGTGACACAGCAATAAGTAATGGAGATGGGCTCTAGGGCTGCGACTCCAAATATGCTAAATGTTTTTAGCCTTGCTAACATTTCTGCTTTCTGCTTCCTGACACACTAAGTTATTCAATAAATGTTAGCTATGGAGTTGTGGTATGTTGTGTTTAGCTGCAAGCAAAATACCTGGCCTATATATTTGAAACATGAAACACATTAATACCAACTTCTGCTAGATTTCAGCAAATCACTGTTAACAGAATGATTACACATACATCTCTCATAAAATTATATAAATTTCCCATTTGACAAAAATATATTCAAATATATAGAGTATCTACCATGTGCCTGGTAGTATTTTGGACATTAGGGAGACAGAGATGAAGAACACATAATCTAAGCACTCAGAGTTGAGAGTTTCTGAAATCTGCATATGGCTTCACGTGATCTGTGTAAGAGCATGAGTGTGTGTCTATATCTTGGTAAGTGAGGGAAAACAATGGCATTTGAATACTACAACTATATCATGTTGGCATTTAATGTCCTAGGTACTGTCATAACTAAATACAGCATTTCCTTTATATATACCTTAAGATGATGAGCCGTTGTATATAATTTCCCACATCCATCATATTCACATCGAAATGCCTTCTCTCCACTCTGCTGAGACTTAGCAGTTACTCTTGTTGCATGTCCTTGTAAGACAATCTAGATGAAACAAAAAGTATGACTGAAATTATTTACACGGAAATAAAATAGATGAAATTATTATTTTCAGAATAAAAAAGATAAAACTGCAATGTGCGTTTCCAGACTCAGATCATCATTTTACAAAGATTCTATCATGTTGAGCCAGCTAGGTTAATTCTGTTCTGTGACTGAAGTCAGCGGCTGTGGAAGAAATCAAAAGGAGATCCACAAGGGGGCATAGCTAGAGCTCACAGATCTATTCCCATTCTAGAAAAATCAACCCAAGTAGCATCTCCATTGTATGCAGGTATTCCATGATGTGCTCAAGGGATCTATCTATCTATAGATCTATCTATCTATATAGATAGATCTATAGATAGATAGATATATTATATATTATTTAGGACATGTGTCCTAAAAACAATGTAAAGAGCACTTTCAATTTCAAAAGCATTTCAAAGCAATGAAAAAGAGAGGCTTATGACATTGGGGTCCCCTGCGGGAGACATTACAATCTATATGATCCTACTCCGTAACCTTTATTCAGTAGAAGATCATTTTTCTGGGACTCAACACCACGAGACTTCAAACAATTGTACTGATTTTAGAAGCTTTTTAAAGACAGCCACCTATTTTAGAAATTAAGATACCATAAAAATGGAAGACTGACTTTCTACTCTGCAGGCCCTGGGGTGACAGAGCTGTAGGTTAGTGCGAGCTGTCTCGAAGTGAAAATGAGGGGTGGAGGTGAGCAGTCCAGGCAGAAGGAAGAGTATGACCAAAAGTATGGAAGGGTGCCTGGAGGAAGTGGAAACTTACTATGAGACTGTCATGTCTATATGACAGAATGAATAACAAGAAAAAGGGAAGATTAGGACCACATTTGGGAAGAGCTTTAGATGCCATTATGAAGAGTAAACCTTGACAATGAAAGCAAAGGCAGGCATTAAGAGTTTTCTTTAATGGGAATGCAAGCTGGTGCAGCCATTCTGGAAAACAGTATGGAGGTTCCTCAAAAAACTAAAAATATAACTACCATACAACCCAGCAATTGCACTACTAGGCATTTATCCAAGAGATACAGGTGTGCTGTTTCGAAGGGACACATGCACCCCCATGTTTATAGCAGAACTATCAACAATAGCCAAAGTATGGAAAGAGCCCAAATGTCCATCAATGGATGAATGGATAAAGAAAATGTGGTATATATATATATATACAATGGAGTACTCCTTGGCAATCAAAAAGAATGAAACCTTGCCATTTGCAACTACGTGCATGGAACTGGAGGGTATTATGCTAAGTGACATTAGGCAGTCAGAGAAAGACAAAAATCATATGACTTCACTCATATGAGGACTTTAAGAGACAAAACAGAGGAACATAAGGGAAGGGAAACAAAAATAATATAAAACAGGGAGGGGGGAAAAACAGAAGAGACTCATAAATATGGAGAACAAACTGAGGGTTACAGGAGGGGTTGTGGGAGGGGGGATGGGCTAAATGGGTAAGAAGCATTAAGAAATCTACTCCTGAAATCATTGTTGCACTATATGCTAACTAATTTGGATATAAATTAAAATAAAAAATAAAACAAGTTAAAAAAAAATGAAAAACAAACAGTTTTCTTTAAGTTTACTTATTTAAGTACTCTCACACCCAGTGCAGGGCCTGAACCCACAACCCATGACCCAGAGATCAGGAGCGACGCATTTCTCTGACTGAGCCAGCCAGGTGCCCCAGGATTAACATTTTTAAAGTAAAGGATTGACCAAGATCAGCTCTGTGTTTTAGAAAGAGAACTCTGGTAATGGTGTGAAACAGTGAAAGACAAAAGAGGCAAGGAGAGTAAAAGAAGCTTGTATGATCATGAATATGGAAGGAAAAAGTGATGAAAACCAGCCTAGGACAATGACCACGGAATTCAAAGCAATAGATGATTCTGCAGCTATTTTAACGGTGAAGACGGACAGAATCCAAATTTCAAAAGCTAAATTAATAGGCTAATGCTATAACAGGTATTTCAGGGCTGTATTGGTTATTTCAGTAAAGGATGTATATAGTCTTTGTGAAAAAAAAAAAAAAACCTGATATATTACCATGAGGGAAATGTCTCAAAGGCAACAGAGAAACTAACACCAGTGAAATACTAACCATCTTCTTTTTTTTTTTTTTTTTTAATTTTTTTTTTTTCAACGTTTATTTATTTTTGGGACAGAGAGAGACAGAGCATGAACGGGGGAGGGGCAGAGAGAGAGGGAGACACAGAATCGGAAACAGGCTCCAGGCTCTGAGCCATCAGCCCAGAGCCCGACGCGGGGCTCGAACTCCCGGACCGCGAGATCGTGACCTGGCTGAAGTCGGACGCTTAACCGACTGCGCCACCCAGGCGCCCCCTAACCATCTTCTAAACCATCTACAGAAAATGACTTTATTACTATCTTGCTTAATGTACGTTCTGAGAATTAAGAGATAACCTTAGCTCTGCCATAAATTCACTGTGTGACCTGGAGCAAGTCATGTATGGCTTGTTTGCCTGTCTGTATAGAGAACACATTGTACTAAATCAGTGATTTTTTTTTCTTTTTAAACATTTTAAAAATTCCTTTACCAGATGAAATCTTACACAGCAGTCTACTGTGCAAAACAGATAAAGACATTCCTGCTTCTGCTGGCCCAGGCAGGCATGGGTAGCTCTGCTAGTCCCTGAGGGACCTCAAAGAAACCCTAGGATCCCACCCCCACAAAAATCAGAGCTTGAAAACTGCTGTACAAGAAGACAGTGCTAAGTCCCTTCTAGCTTTAGCATCCTAGAGTTCTGAGAAGGTCCAAATCCCACTGGTAAATAAAGGACTGGATCTGAGACTGAATTCCAAAGTGACTTCGATAATACAAGAGGTTAACTACCATTTATTGAGGAGGTGCTTTATGTGATACGCTGTGGTGGGTGTTTTGCATGAGCTGTCTTACTGGTCCTCCAAGACTATCCAATGAATTAAATATTTCCTGTGATTTACAAATAAGAAAAATGAGGCTCAGGGTAGTTAAGTAATGTAACCTGCCCAAGGTCCAAGGCTGGGAAATAGGACTTGAAGCAGATTAGCTCTAGAGTTCACTCTACTAACCCCCCAGTGTTCAGGATGCAGTAACCCAGCGGTAACGAACTGGCAGAGCTCTGTAGTCAGAGAGGGAGAGACCTGGCAGGTTTGAGAATAACTGGTCATTTTACTGCCTAGTTCAGGACTTAAAATTCCATTTATTATAAAGTCCTGATGCACACAGAACTTTTGTTATTTGATGTGGGTAAATTTCTCTCTTAGGATGTAAATAATTTATACTCTTGAGGAAGGATAAAATGAAAGCAACTTGAAGAACTTTTTAAAGTATGTTCTCTTTCAAGAAAGGAATTAATCAAAAAAGTATGGCAACAGAGGGATCTTTAGGGAACCATGAGACACCTCAGAATTGCCAGGAAGATTTAAAACACAAACAAAACACCTCCAGAGATTTCTACCAATGATTACTATTGGGTAGTGGTCCCTTCACTCTTTATTTTTACCTCTACACCATTTGGATTTTTTTTTTCAAGTGCACATACAATTTGACTCATTTTTTTAATGTAATATTTTTTTACTTGAGTATAGTTGACACACAATGTTACATTAGTTTTAGGTGTACATCAGTGACTGAACATCTCTATATGTTATGCCATGCTTACCACAGCGTAGCTACCATCTGTCACCATGTAACACTATGATAATACCACTGACTATATTCCCCGTGCTATGCCTTTTATTCCCTCAATGTATTCATTTCCATAACTAGAAGCCTGTATCTCCCCTTTCTTCCACCCATTTTGCCCATCCCTCCACACACCTTTCTCCTCTGGCAACCATCTGTTTGTTCTCTGCATTTATAAGTCTGATTCTCCTTTTGGTTTGTTAATTTATTTGCTTTGTTTTTTAGATTCCACATATAAGTGAAACCATATGGTATTTGTCTTTCTCTGACTTATTCCACTTGGCATGATCCCCTCTAGGTCCATCCATATGGTCACAAATGGCAAGAATTCATTATTTTATGGCTGCAAAATATTCCATTTTATATATCTCACAATTTCTTTATTCATCTATCAATGGACACTCGGGCTGCTTCCATATCTTGGCTACTGTAAATAATGCTGTAATAAACACAGGGGTGCACATATGCTTTCAAATTAGTGTTTTCAAGTCCTCTGACCATTTAAAAAAAAATTTTTTTTTAACATTTATTTATTTTTAAGACAGAGAGAGAAAGAGCATGAACAGGGGAGGGTCAGAGGAAGAGGGAGACATAGAATCTGAAACAGGCTCCAGGCTCTGAGCTGTCATCACAGAGCCTGACGCGGGGCTCAAACCCACAGACAGCGAGATCATGACCTGAGCCGAAGCCGGACGCTTAACCGACTGAGCCACCCAGGCGCCTCCCTCTGACCATTTTTAATCAGATTATTTGTTTTTCTGGTGTTGAGTTGTGTAAGTTTTTTATATATTTTGGATATTAACCCTTGATTGGATATATCATTTGCATATATCTTCTCCCATTCAGTAAGTTGCTTTTTTGTTTTATTGATGGCTTCCTTTGCTGTGCACAAGCTTTTCATTTTAATGTAGTCCCAACAGTTTATTTTTGATTTTGTTTCCCTGGCCTTAGGAGACACGTCTACAAAAAATGTTGCTGTGGGGGCGTCTGGGTTGGCGCAGTCAGTTGAGCGTCCGACTTCAGCCAGGTCACGATCTCGCGGTCCGTGAGTTCGAGCCCCGCGTCAGGCTCTGGGCTGATGGCTCGGAGCCTGGAGCCTGCTTCCGATTCTGTGTCTCCCTCTCTCTCTGCCCCTCCCCCATTCATGCTCTGTCTCTCTCTGTCCCAAAAATAAATAAAACGTTAAAAAAAAAAAATGTTGCTGTGGCCAAAGTCAAGGAAATCACTGCCTATGTTCTCTTCTAGGAATTTTATGGTTTCAGGCCTCACATTTAAGTCTTTAATCCACTTTGAGTTTACTTTTGTGTATGGTATCAGACAAGCAAAGAAATAAAAGGCATCCATATTAGAAAGAAATTAAACTTTCACTTTTTGCAGATGACATGATACCATACACAGAAAACCCAAAAGATTCCACAATAAACTATTAGAATAAGTGAATTCAGTAAAGTAGCAGGATACAAAATTATGCAGATTGGTTGTGTTTCTATATACATTAATAACAAAGAAGCCCAAAGAGAAATTAAGAAAACAGGTACATTTATAATTGCACCAAAAAGAATAAAATACTGGAATAAACCTAACCAAGGAGGTAAAAGACCTACACTCTGAAAACTATAGAACGCTGATAAAATAAACTGAAGACAATTCACAAATGGATTTTCTAAAAGTAAACATGATTACCTTTTTTTAAAAAAACAAGTATATAGCAGCTATTTATATAGTAAGTTCATTGGTCATTTTGGGTTTTTTCTTTGTATTTTTCTGAATTAAAAAAAAAAAACCTCTAAAAATATTAAAAAAAAAAATTCCTGGGTTCTATCTCAGACCTACTGATCAAATCTCTGGAAACTGATCTCAGCCATGAGTTATTATTTTATTATTAAAAAAATTTTTTTTAATGTTTATTTATTTTTGAGAGAGAGACAGAGACAGAACGTGAGTTCAGGAGGGGCAGAGAGAGAGGGAGACACAGAATCCGAAGCAGGCTCCAGGCTCTGAGCCATTAGCACAGAGCCTAATGTGGGGCTTGAACCCATGAACCACAAGACCACGACCTGAGCTGAAGTTGGATGCTCAAATGACTGAGCCACCCAGGCGTCTCAGTCATGAGTTATTTTTTAAAAGTTCTGTAGCTCAATCTCATGTTTGTCCCTGATTAATAACTACTGATTAAATACCTTTCTTTTAGAGATGAAAAGAAGAGGCTCAGAAAAGCAAGGTTCATTTCCTCAAGATCACATAGTTAGATAAAAGTATAGAAAATACATATGAAATATGATCCACATTCAAAACTACCTATATCCACAGGCAGGTTTGGGGGTAATTCTCCAACCTACTTTCTGGGAGAATCTGCCACCCCACCTATAGACCCTGATAACCAGAAAAGATGGTGTATGTAAGGCTGGCCAGTGGTCTATGCCCTATGTGCCCTAGCTTATAAAGTGAAGCTAATTTTGATAAGACAAACCCACAAATTTTCCCTCCCTGGAACATGACCTAGGAAATAAAGGAAAATCTTGAGTTGGCTTTGGGTGGGAAGCCTGAGACAACAAGGCTGTGATGAGCTACATGTAAACTCAATGATACAAAAAGGAAGCCTGTCTGCAGAGAAAAGAAGGGAGCAGAGATGCCACGGAGGAGGCGAGGAGGAAGAGAAAGGAGTGGGATTAACCTCCGGTCCTGACTTCTTTGCAATTCTGGTTCCTGTGAAGCCCCACAGTTGTTCAGCAGTTCCTGTTCTCTGCTTCTTATAAGCTCTGCTGTATCCTCATAATATATCTCTTTTTTCCTAAACTGGCTTGACTGGCTTTCTTTGTTTTCCAACTATTAGAGCTCTGATTAAAAGTACCAAGCCAAAGAACTTTGATCTCCAATATAAATAAAATTAGTTTCAAATGAAGTCAAAACTAATGGCACTCATGAAAAAAGTCTTAGTATTCTAATACATAAAGCATCAACAATGCTATATAACGCTGACAAATTATGTTCTCATATATTAGCTAGAATCTTAATCAAATGAAAATCTTATTTGGTTTTCATAATTTCATAAGATGGGTAAGGCAAGATTATTGTTATTTTCATTTAGCGGATAAGAAATCTCAGATCAAAAAAAAACCCAAAAACCTCAGATCTAGAGAAGTCACGTAATTTGCTCAGTCACACACCTACTACATGGCAAAACAGAAACTCTACTTGGATTTTTCATTATACATGTGTGCTACTTTAACCCCATCAGCCTTACAGTTCTCACAAATGAACACAATGGCATTCTTAAGTAGAGTACTTTGGATCAAGGTTTTCAAATTGGGCACCACTGATATTTTGAACAGGGTAATTCTTTCTGGGGGAGCTGTCTTTATGTCTTGCAGGACATATACCCACTAGATGCCAGTAATACTCCCCCAATTGTGGGGGCGCCTGGATGGCTTGGTCGGTTAAGCGTCCGACTTCGGCTCAGGTCATGATCTCATGGTCCATGAGTTCGTGCCCCGCATCGGGCTCTGTGCTGACAGCTCAGAGCCTGGAGCCTGTTTCAGATTCTGTGTCTCCCTCTCTCTCTGCTCCTTCCCTGTTCATGCTCTGTCTCTCTCTGTCTCAAAAATAAATAAACGTTAAAAAAATAAAAAAATAAATACTCCCCCAATTGTGACAACCCAAATTGTCTCCAGACATTGCCAAATGTCTCCTGGTGGGGGCGGCAAAACTACCTCCATATGAGCACAGCTGCTTTACATACTCTAGGTCTTTTTTTTTTTTTTTTTTTTTAAGTTTATTTATTTTGAGAGAGAGCCTGATCAGGAAGGGGGCAGAGACAGAGAATCTCGAGTGAGCTCTCTGCTGACAGCCCCAACCTGGGGCTCAATCCTGTGAACCATGAGATCATGACCTGAGCTGAAATCAAGAGTCAGATGTATAACTGACTGAGCCACCCAGCACCTCAAACTCTAGGTCTTTCTTGTCTTATGACAAGAAATTTGGTTTCATGTAAGAGATCAGCTCAGCAGCACAACTAGTATGTTTATATTACAGATGGAAGAAAAAGTTCTCAACTATAAGCATCAAAATGAAAAAAGTCTAGAGCTTTGAAACAAGACTATTTACAAAAAATCTGCTTTAGCTACAGACTTTTTATTGTTCATTATTTATTTTAAAGTTCAGCCAGGCACAGAGTTACAGTTCTTAAGCATTCTAGCACAAGTAGGAGTACCAAGAGATAAGCCAAGAAGTTACAGGTGCTGTTTATTTGCAGGGGTTCTTTTGGGATATTTTAACCCTTTAATACTATGTACTGGGCTCTCAACCTCAAATATGATACTAAACTATATCAAAGGAGGGAGGTTTGGGGCACTTGGGTGGCTCAGTCCGTTGAGTGTCTGACTTCAGCTCAAGTCATGATCTCAAGGTTCATGAGTTCAAGCCCCACAATGGACTCACTGCTGTCAGCATGGAGCCCACTTCAGATCCTCTACCCCCCTTTCTCTGCCTCTCCTCTTGCTTGTGCACACTCTCTCAAAAATAAATAAACGTTAAAAAAAAATAAAGGATGAAGGATTCGTGAATTTCTGGTCCAGCACTAAAATGATGAAAAGAAATTATGAATCACAAGTGCAAACCACATATATAATTAAAAATGTTCTTGGGGCATCTGGGTGGCCCAGCCGGTTGAGCTTCTGGCTTTGGCTCGGGTCATGATCTCATAGTTTGTGGGTTCAAGCCCCACGTCTGGCTCTGTACTGACAGCTCGGGACCTAGAGCCTGCTTTGGATTCTGTGTCTCCCACCCACTCTCTCTGCCCCTTCCCCACTACACTCTGTCTCTCTTTCTCAAAATTAAACACTAAAAAAAATTTTTTTTTGCTAGCAGCCACATTTAAAAAATAAAAAGAGGGGCACCTGGGTGGGCTCAGTCGGCTAAGTGTCTGACCCCTGATTTTGGCTCAGGTCACGACCTCACAGTACATGAGTTTGAGCCCTGCATCAGGCTCTGTGCTGGCAGTGCAGAGCCTGCATGGGATACTTTCTTTCTCTCCCTCTCTGCGCCTCCCTTGCTCACTCTCTCTTGCTCTCTCAAAATAAATAAACATTTTAAAAAAGTAACAAGAAACAGGTGAAATTAATTTTAGCAATTCTTTTATTTAACCCAGTATGTCTAAAATATTATCATTTCAATGTGTAATCAATATGAGAAATTATTGAGATATTTTACATTCTTTTTTTTCATAATAAGTTTTCAAGTGCTGTATATGTATTTTACACTCACAGCACATCTTAATTCTGAGTGGCCATATTTCAAGTGCTCAACAGCCACATGTGGTTACCATATTGGACAGCCTACATCTAGTCTGTAAGGGAGAGGTACAAAGAGCAAAGGAGAAAAAGCTACAGTTGCAAAAAATCCTAGTCAACTTCCTTCTGTTTCTTTGTCTATTACCACCAACACCAAACGGTTATATGTCTGCGGTAACAGGGCTTTTTATGACATTTTGCTTGCAATACTGAATTCCTAGTTATGTTTTTGGATCCAGAAATTAATTACTGCTGGCAATAGATAGACTTTTATGATAATGGTATATTATAATGTTACACAACCCAGTGGTAAATTCACTCATTTTTTACAAGACCCATTCTATATTAGTTTACTACAAGTGTAGCTCTAACTGTCTCTCCTTAAAAATGTTCCATTATTTAAAAACTTAACTGTTAGTCACTAATAGGAGATAGACTCTAAGGCACTGACCTACATCTCTTGAATGTATTTACACTACGCTTGCATTTTAGTAGTGTATGTCTTAGGTGGATTTGACATCCTGCAGTTCAAAAAATAGTTCTCAATTTATGAATTCAAACACTTGAAAAATTTGCCAAGAATCACACAGTTGCAAAGCTGATGGGCTTGGTGAATTGCAAACTGTATTTATACTACTGCCGCTTCATGATACCATCTCAGAGAATAAACAGAGATACTGGCTATTCAGCAATGTTTAGAAGCATGAAATTTCTACCAGTGATTTCAGTTATTTTATCATTTACTATTATTATAAATGTAAAATCTTCTTGATAACCCCTAAAAGTATCACTCCATGTTATTAAGTGTGATGCTAATGCTCAAGTTAAAATTGTGGCCCTGAAGCAATAATTTTAGAATAGGAGTTAAGTATGATAAAACTCTCAAAGAATGCAAACAACTACCATGGGGGAGGAATCAGCAAAATATTAGAGATAACTGCTGATATTTTCTCAAGGAGCAGCATTAAAGCAAGAATGTGCTACACTAATTATATACAAGCTCCAACACACCCACCCAAACATGTCCCCCACAAACACAAAATTCAAAACAGAAGCTTTAATTAATCTAAGTTTTGGATTTTTGACTTGTAGATGTCCCAGGAAGCATCTGTGACTACTTTGTACTTCCTACAAAAACCTTTCCACAAAACTTTTAGAGGCACTGCTGCTCTGGGCTGTTGTCTGGATAAGAGATGACCAATGACTGGACCCAGGGTGAGCATCTAAAGCAAAGTCAGCCAACCCGTGGCCCAGGAAGCAGTCTGGTACAAAAAGCATAAACAGTTTTACTCAGTAGGAACAATGATGACTAGCTAGGCTGGACCTTCTCTTCAGAAGTTGAAAAACAGGGTATGCAGGGAATCAGATGGGAGTGGAAGAAACAAAAAGACACAAAGAAGAAAGTAGTGAGGGTGAGTGAGTCCCCAAAAAGGTGGAGCCCTAGAAAAAGAATCCACAAACAACCATGGGTGGGGGCAGTCAGAAGACCATCTGATCTCCAAAACTGCCTTGGATTCCAGAGCATAAACTTCATTTGGATTTCTGTGATATTTCTATTTCTTTAGTGCCACTCTGCAACCCCACATAATGAATCCTGAAACCTGGGGTAGTTCAAGAAAGCTACTGCCTAATACATACACTCTTTCTCCGGAAAGATTTTCCTAGAGAGGCAATGAGTTAGCTATTGCTTTCATCCATAGAAGGGCCTGGAAATGATAAGGGAAAGAGATTCTTATATAAAAAAGTAGCTTTCCATACCTGCATTTTCTTCTCTTGCTCATTCTCTCCAATTATTCCAGTACCTGCTACACTTTCACTTCCATCAATGGACACCTGTAGGAATAAAATAAAGCTTAACAAAGTTTTACATTTTGGTATTTCTTTAGGTTGGGTGACAAGTACATAGGGATTCATTATCATTTATTTTTGTGTATGCTTGAAATTTTCTACTATAAAAAGTGGGGGGGGGGAAACCCTTTTAGTCATATGAAAGATGTATGTTCAATATAGGGAAAAAAACCCAGCCCTTCTGATGTAAAATGTAATTGAGACTTTCCTTCATGTTTTCCAATCTCTAATTTCTGTTTCTTAATTCATAAGCTGTTCCATCTATACCTTATTTTTTCTTTCGCGGCACTCATCCTTGAATATACATCTTTTTGTGAGTTATCTCTCACCATTTCTTTTCTAGAAATTCTTATTTCATTCCTTTTATCTTTATTCAAATAGTTCTTTCTACACTTCATTTCTTTTAAGATAAATGCTGATCTTCTCCTCGAGGCTTATCTGATTTTGACTTTGAATTGCTAGTTTCTTATTTGATAAAGTATGCTTTTTAATTTTATTTTAATGAAAAATAAAGAAGCCGTATCTGGGATGTTCTTGACATTGTAAAATGCTGTACCTTTGCTGCATACTGTTCCAAAGCACTGATGGTGTCGGGGTCAATCGTGGCATCCCCGGTGTGCAGACCTGCTACTGTGCCGTCAGCCTGAATTGCCAAGATGGTATCAGACTGCGGGACTTGCACTGCGTGGTGGATGTATGCTGTGGTGCCGTCTTCCAGCTGAACTGCCTGTAATGCGCTCTGGTCATAACTATCTGGGGGAGTGGAAGAGAATGGCATTAAATTAAAGGAAGTCTGACAGAGTTATATGTTTAAAGGAAGAAGGGAATGAACTTTCACTGAGTAGTTCTATGAGCACCAGTCCACGTTCCTAACATGTGTGACTTCGTTTAATCCTCACAACAGTTCTGTGAGAGGTGGGTATATTCACCACTCTCATTCCATAAAAGGGAAACTGGAGGTTTGGGGAAGTAAAGCCACTTTTCTTAGGAACCAGAAAATTTCAAAAACTAACAATTAACAGTCAAAATCAGTATGTAGAGGAACCAGGATTTAAACTCATGTCAGTATGACCCCAAGATCCATGAGCTTTTTTTTCCTTCTAAATAGCCACACCAAGATATATACAGCATTGTGAAATAATGAATCTAGACAATTACAATGAACCTGTGATTAAGTCCCACTGCTAAAGAAAAAAATTCAGAGTTTACTTGTTCTCAACTTTAATTAAACAAATTTACTTATAAGTTTAAGGATCCTAAATTTTAAAAAATTCCTCCCTTTGGTTTCACAACTACAGTCTTTCTAAAACATGTTATATCATTCTATAAAATATTTTATAAGGTAATAATAGCTAACATTTATTGAGCATTTACTATGTGACAAATATTGTTCTATGTGCTTTACAAATGCTTGCACACATTTTGTCCTCACAACTACCCTATGATGTGGATACTTATAATAATACTCATTCTACAGATGATGAAGTTAAAGCACAGGGAGGTTAAATAATCTTAACAAGGTCACATAGCTAAAAGACAGCTGACCCAGATTTGAACCTGGATAGTCTGGTTGCAGAGCGGTGTTCATTACTCCTATGCATTCCACCTCAAAACCCTGGTCCTCCCTACACGAAATTAATATAAAGCATGAACACTTCTGTCCTATTTGCTTCAAATAAAGTTTAAGATTTTATCTAGATTTATTCATTTATTCATTCATTTATGTATGTATGTATGTATGTATGTATGTATGTATTTATTTATTTTTAGAGAAAGAGCATGCAAGCATGGGAGAGGGGCAGAGAGGGAGAAAGAGAACCTTAAGGAGGCTCCATGCTCAGCACAGAGGCCAACGAGGGCTCAATCCCATGACGCTGGGATCATGACCTGCACCAAAATCAAGAGTCGGAATGCTCAACCGACTGAGCCACCCAGGTGCACACAAATGGTGCTCTTTAGTTTTAAAGACCAACATGACAGGCAAAGGATTTTGCTTAAAAAAAAAAAAAAAAAAATTTAAGAGGAAAAAAATCAATAACTTTCAAATGCTTAATTTCATATTTGAAAAGCAGCCTCTATTTAAAGTTTTCTATTCCAACCTGTTACTTGACAGTTCAAATTGCTACAAAGTTTTTCCTTGGACTGTGCCAAAATCTGCCATATTTCAGAGAACAAACACAAATCTTCTTTTACATGAAAGCACTTCAGCATGTAAAGGCAGGTCTTATTTTTCCCACACTCCCATTTCTCTCTTCCTATTTCCAAAGTTATTTTACCTTTGGAGGCGTGGTGAATAAATGCTGTAGTTCCATCTTCTAGCTGCACTGCTTGACCATCCTCTAAACGCAAACTGTCCCCTGCTCAAGAACAATGCTTACATTTAGATCTCATGTCTTCTAAGTACATTCTGATAACTCAGCAGCAAGAGTCAATAAACCATTAAACACATTATAAAAACCTATACGTGCTTTATGAGTCCTTGAACGTTTAGTATTTTCAGTAAAGCTGCTCTAAGTAAGTGCTTAGTAAAAAGATATTAGAACACTTGTTTTGGAAAATATACTAGAGAATTAGGAGAGTTGAAAGAAAGGAAAAAAAGAAGAAAATGAGAGACATGTAGGAATTAGTTCAAGTGACAGAAAGATTCACTTAGGACTGTTGTCCATTTATCTCTGGAGCGTAGTCCAGTAACTTCTTTCGTATCATTTTTTTTTTAACGTTTATTTATTTTTGAGAGAGACAGAGACAGAATATGAGTGGGTTAGGGGCAGACAGAGAAGGAGACACAGAATCCAAACCAGGCTCCAGGCTCTGAGCTGTCAGCACAGAGCCCGACGCGGGGCTCGAACCCACAAGCTGTGAGATCATGACCTGAGCTGAAGCTGGCCACTCAACCGACTGAGCCACCCAGGCATCCCAGTCTTTCGTATCATTTTTGAGAGAATGTCTCAATGAAGTCAAAATGGTCTTTAGATCCTCTCTTTCACACATACGGATCTCCCCTTTCAAAAGGAAGACTAGAGACCTGAACCAAGTTTAGGCAGTAAGAGGCAGCTGGAGGTAACAAATCCTGAAGCATGAGAATCAGGACGGTAAGTAAGTATCAAATACTTACTACTTTTAGGTATGGGTACATGTTGAACATAGGCAGCAGAACCATCCTCCAACTGAATGACCTGGCCATCTATGAGTTTTCCATCTGGAACAAAAGATTTAAGCCAATAAATTAGCACAGGCAAAAACTTTAAACTTTATACAATTTCAAAATGGTATCAACTATAAAAACATACACTACTTAAGATCATGTTCATCTTGATTCTTCCCTCAATGTTCTGAAGCAATTCAAAAACACATCCAGTGATCCTATAGAAAGCAGAAAATCCTCCCTCAGCCATTCTTCCTCCCCTCCAATTTTCAGTTAAATAAGTTCAAGAGGAAGAGTGGCTCATCACAGCAAGCTACGTGAGCTGAATCTCTATTTACCTTTTGGAGCCACTTAGGAACAGTGACCCTGACTACAGAGAAGCTGAACCTGGGAATACTGGCAGATACGTCAGTGTATGTGAGGCCAGTTGTCATTCTCATTCCTGGGTGCTGTAAGTCCCTTGACTATGTATGCATGTGCTCAGTAGGTGTCCATAAAAACAAGGAGTTTGAGAACTGGGCTATTTCTTGGGGCGAAGGAGACACTGATTTACAGTTGATGTTATATAAACAAAACCAAATGTCTATACTTCTATGCATGTTTTGTAAAAACATTAAATAAATAATAACCTCAAGTAAAAAAGCAAGAAAGGTCTTACTAGAAATAGGTTGGGGACACTCCCCCACTTTCCCTCTAATTTTCACACCCCAGAGTGTATTCCAAAAATCTCAAAGGGAGTCCCCAAATTATCAAAACAAATTTAAGTTAACCTGAAACCATTTAAAAATTACCATATGCAATGGTAATATGCAACGAGGCATCTTTAGGATGGACTGGGAAGCGGGGTAAGCTGCCAGGTGTTCGAACTCTGAGGTTATGAATTGCTGGTATTAACCCATGAGCTGTATATGAGGCACATACCTTTAGAATTGTGTTGTATATAAGCGGTAGAACCATCTGCAAGTGTTACTGCTTGCAAGCTTACACCTTCCATATTTTCTAAATTGTCACCATCTATTATAAAAAAATAGTTATTCTTTAGATAACTATCACATGTATGTGCTGTTTAAGTTAAAAAAATTTTAATGAAAATTAGGCATAAGGCAGATTGCTTAAGACTCAAATGGGATTTATTCTAGCATTTATAAAAAAGATTTCCCTGCCCTATTGCACTCAGTATCCACAGCAAGAAAAGAAAGGCTTAGTTTTGGTCACGTGTGCTAAACAAGGAAGAGGGAAGTAAACACAGTGTTGTGAGTTTTCATTCTCCCTTAAGATAAATGATATTTCCAAACCCACATGATCCCTTCACACAAAACTGCTCACCTGCCACCGTTACTGCCTCTGTCAAGCACAGGGTAACATGTTGAGCCTCCATTCCTCCTCCAGGAAACTCTGTCATTCCCTGAGAATCTCGATTTATTTGGGCTAACAACATTTTCTACCTTGAAGAAAAATATAGGCACTTGAGAACAAAGAACAATGCATATGAAATAAAAGCTACAAAGAATATTTATCAACCACAAAAATTTGCTACAGAAGTAAACAGAATTCAAAATAGGCTGAAATTTCACTTAATTTTAGTATATGTGCTGCCGAAGCGAGCACAATGAAATTTCATTTAATATGCAGGGTTAAGAGTATTAACCCAAAGTCCAGAGCACGCCTTTCATATTCATCAGTAAACTACTGAGCAGAGTGACAAGTCTTGCCTATCAGTTTTGTAACATATCTAAAGTTTCCATAATCAGAGTTCTTTGGGTTTAACATAGTTGAAGATCCCCACTTATTCCCACAGTCCTGTTGAGTCAGTCTTCAGAAATCTATCCTGAATCTGGCCACTTCTCAGTTTGCCATTACTTCCCTGATTCCAGCCACTACCACCTCTTGCCCACGTTACTGCAACAGCATCCTAACTGGTCTTCCTGCCTCCATTGTGACCTCTCCAGTCTCCTCTCAACACAACAGTCAGAGTGTTCTTTTCTGGTCAAAACCTTCTGATAACTTAGAGTAAAACCAAAAGTCCTTATGCTGCCCTATGAGGCCAATAATCTTGTCCCTCATTTCCTACTACTCTCTACCTCATTCATTGCATTTCAGCCACATTGGTGTCCTTGCTTTTCCCCATAGTGGGTGTTCTGTTGCCTCAGGGCCTTTACATTTGATGGTCCTTCTGCCTGAAACATACTTCTCCGTTTCTTCATTGGTATTCCCTGATCTTCTTCAAGCCTTTGCTTAATGTCACCCCAATGAGAGCTTCCTTGTTCACCTCATCTCAAACTGCACCTCCCACCTCCAAACCATGATACACCCTAACCCTCTTCCCTCTTTCATACTTCTGCATAGCATTATAACATATTACATGTATTTACTTATTTTGTTTCTTATCTATCCTCCCCACCCCCCCCCCCCCCCCCACCTACAATACACCAGGATTTTTATCTGCTTGCTCACTGCTGACTCACAGGTCTAAAAAGTACTTGACACACAGTAGACACACAATTGGTGCTGAATAAATGGATGAATGATAGCTCTTTTACCAATTACCACCACAACCCTCTTCCTCCCTTCTCTCACTTCGTGGTCCCATTATCTCTGTGTGCCTTGGGTTGTCTCAAATAGGAGCTGGGATAACTTAGCTGCATTGAGCCAAGGAATTGGACCAGAGGATCTCTCGAGGACTTTCCAAGTCTAAAGATTTGATTTCAGTGTCAATATTTAAAAGAAAAATGTGCAGATTGTAATACTTTGCAATTATATTTATGACTACTTAAAGCATTTTTGTTTTAGAAACACTATGAACTGGGGCACCTGGGTGGCTCAGTCAGTTAAGTGTCCAACTCTTTTGGCTCAGGTCATGATCTCACAGTTCATGAGGTTGAGCCCTGCATTTGGCTCTGTGCTGACAGTGCAGAACCTGCTTAAAATTCTCTCTCCTTCTCTCTCTGCCCCTCCCCAGCTTGCACTCTAAATCTCTCTCAAAATAAACCAAACCAAACCAAAACAAAACAACCCTATAAACTGTATCCTTTTATTAAAATAAAATTTTTTTTAATGTTTATTTATTTTTGAGAGAAAGACAGAGCATGAGTGGGGGAGGGACAGAGAGAGAGGGAGACACAGAATCTGAAGCAGGCTCCAGGCTCTGAGTTGTCAGCACACAGCCCGATACGGAGCTCGAACTCACAAACCACGAGATTGTGACCTGAGCCAAAGTCAGACGCTAAACTGACTGAGCCACCCAGGTGCCCCAACTGTATCTTCTTTGAATTAGAGCCGGGAACTGTGGTTTAGGCTCATAGAAAAGCATCACAGCTATGGTGAAAGTCAATCAAAGGCTGACTTTTTAGGGAGTCCTGAAAGATTCCTATCTATAACTGTTCATAGAGCAGGCTGAAACTTCAACACTTCCTTGCTACCTCTAAGAACTATCAGAGAAGCCTCAAAGTATACATTGGTATACTGCTGTTAAGACCCCTGATGAGGGGGCACCTGGGCGATGAGTCGGTTAAGCCTCCAACTCCTGATTTCGGCTCAGGTCACGATCCCAGAGTCATGGGATTGAGCCCCGTGTCAGGTTATGTGCTGACAGCGAGAAGCCTGCTTGGAATGCTTTCTCTCCCTTGTTCTCTGCCCCTCCCCTGCTTGTGCGTGCTTTCTGTCTCAAAAATAAATAAATAGATATTAAAAAAAAAAAAAAAGATCCCTGATGAGAATAGGACTGGGACAGATTAATTTTCAAAACAAGTTCTGTCACTATATAACAGAAACAAATTTAGATAGGGAAATGGAAAGAAAAACACCTATAAGATGTAGTAAGCATTGTGATTTTTATAGTATTCACCTAGGAAATAAATTTTTAAAAGGCAGATTACAAGGTACTTTGGGTCGTGATGTTAAGAAATGTCTAAAGTTGTCATTTTCACTCAATTATATATAATCTCCAAATAACTACCATATATAACATCAAAAGGTAACTGACAATATCTGTAATAAAAAAAAGTTATTTCTTGTCTGAAAGCTGGTCAACTGTTAAATTTCTTTTATTATTTTTTTTTAATGTTTATTTATTTTTGAGACAGAGACAGACAGAGCATGAGCAGGGAAGGGGCAGAGAGAGAGGGAGACACAGAATGTGAAGCAGGCTCCAGGCTCCGAGCTGTCAGCACAGAGCCCGATGCGGGGCTCGAACTCACGAATAGTGAGATCATGACCCGAGCCGAAGTCGGACACTTAACCGACTGAGCCACCCAGGCGCCTCAACTGTTAAATTTCTTTAGGAAGATTTCAACACCTACAGTTTCATTCCTAATGGAAAAAAAAGAAAAAAACTACATTAATAGAAAGATGAATAGACAAGTATTCCCTGGACATGAACTGCTGGCAAATACATGAAGTAGTGATGGGAAAAAACATTCAGGGGAGTTCAAATGGCACTACAATTACCAGAGATAATAAGTGATGGCAGGTCCCTCTTATTTTTAAAGTTCTCAGAAAGACTCTGGGATACAAAGCCCTTTGTTAGAAAAAGATCACATGGGGGAAAAAAAGATAGTGAAGAAAAGAAGTAAACAAGCCAGAGATCAAACACCCCATAGCTGCTCACATATCCATCATCATGTCTTGATCATTTCTGTCATTGACATTTTCAGGTTGTGTGGAAATGAACATGTAAGACAGACACGATACCTTTAGAAAGGGCCACCTTATGAAAGGTAGTCAATTTCATGTGGTTTAGTCATGAATCATGGGCCAAAATCAGACACAGAGGAGGCTGTCCTGAAGCACTACAGGAATCTCCATGAAGACAGTGTGTAATATATAAACTTCCTGCCTTTCTGGAAGATGATGATGATGCATGTCAGCCTAAGAAAAACAAACATACTATAGAAATGTAGCAAATGTTATATACAGAATATATAAAGAAATTTTAGGGGCAGCTGGGTGGCTCAAGCAGTTAAGGGTCTGACTTCAGCTCAGGTCATGATCCCATGGTTCGTGGGTTTGAGCCCCACATCAGGTTCTGTGCTGACACTGCAGAACCTGCTTGGGATTCTCTCTCTCTGCCCCTCCCCTGCTCTCTCTCTCTCAAAATAAAGTTAAAATAAAATAAAATCTTAAAAAATAAAATGTGAAGCCCTTATATATTTCAAGGTTAGCTTAATTTGTTAGAGACCATTATTACCACAAATTATTATGAAGACATAAATCTAATGGTCCAGGTATAAAAGCAAGAACTCTAACTGCAAGTAATCTTATCACAATAAAAAATGATACAAAAAGAAATCTAGATTAACAAATCTTAGATGTTTCTTTGCATGGAGCCACACAAACCAGGCCTTCAGAAATTGTCAAACTCAGGCCCTAACTTCAGGTCAATTTCACCTAACCATAACAGAGAAGCTAGGTCTTTCTATTACCTGCTCTCAATTCCAAAATTTCCTACTATAAAAAGTGCTCCGTGCGCCACTTGGGTGGCCCAGTTGGTTAAACATCTGACTCTTGATTTCACCTCAGATGGTGATCTCATGGTTCATGGGACAGAGCCTCACATGGGGCTCTGAGCTGACAGCTAGGAGCCTGCTTGGGATTCCCTCTCTCTCTCTCTGTCCCTCCTCTACTCACACTGTCTGTCTTCTCTCAAAATAAATAAACTTTAAAAAAAGGAAGTGCTATTTCATTTAACCCTGGTCATTTGTGCTACATTTTAGGACATCTCCTAACCTGGAATGAGTAAGTTCCTTAGTATACAGCAACATGAAAATAGTGGGCTATCCTGTACATTTGATGTTTATAGAATTAGTTATACTGCTTTGGTTAGCATTTGTAGAAAACTGTCTTTCAAGTCTCTTCAGTTTTATTTAAATATACACAGGGACTAAGTATGTTCCACTGATGAAATGTAATTCAGTTAAATACAGGGCAGTTAGAATGTGCTGGCAAATGAGGTGGGAGTTTTCATAGGCTCCATAGGTGGGTAAAATATAGTGATAGAATTTATACTACCAATTTTTTTTTTAATTTTTTTTCAATATATGAAGTTTATTGTCAAATTGGTTTCCATACAACACCCAGTGCTCATCCCAAAAGGTGCCCTCCTCAATACCCATCACCCACCCTCCCCTCCCTCCCACCCCATATACTACCAATTTTAACTGGGAAGAATATTCTAGTGGATGGGTGAAATGCTGAAACTTGAAGGCTTTGCCAAAGTCCAGGACCATTCAGAAACTGAGTATTTGATACTGACTGGCAGGTAGCTCAGATAAGGTCTACCAGGCCTAAAGCTAAAAATACTTATGAGAAAAAGAGGTGAGAGCAGAGATAAGAATTTAGAAATGAACAGCTAGGTCTAATCATCAGGAATGCCAATTTTGGTGATGGTTTGATCTTAACTGAACCATTGATATAAAAAAGAGCTTTAAAAAATATTTCTCTTAAACCTCAATAGATTAGCACCGACAACATGGGTTGGTAAGGGCACACCTGCAGGCAGCAGGTTGCTAAGCATGTCCCGGTTTGCTTTTACTGAGACTAGGGAGTTTGAGGAATAGAAGCAGCAGGAGAAAGATTCTGGCATATTCAGAAGCCACTTCTGGCACTGCTCCATTAAAAAAAGGCATAAGAAAGTCATTTGAAAACTACTATGCTAAATTGCACTTTACTTCTCTACGATAAACATTGTATATGTTAATATTTTATTATTCAAATTGCTATTTTTACATGGGTAAGGGAAGCAAAGCATAATTGTTAGACAATTATGAAAATTACAGAGGGCATTCCTGACACACAACTCCTAAACAAAATTGATCCTCTGTCCAAAAAGGCGTTGAATAGGACACTAAATGTGGATAGTTTAAACATATACCTCTAGACAGAAATAACTAGAAATAACTATTTCTGTAGGTATCACATTTACAAAGCACTTTTCAGATCTAATAACTTATTGATAGTTAAATGGAACAGTCCTGGGGCGCCTGGCTGGTTCAGTCGGGGGAGCATACGACTCTTGATCTCAGGGTTGTAGGTTTGAGCTCCACACTGGGTGTAGAGATTAATAAAATCTTAAAAAAAATAAAAATAAAAATAAATGAAACAGGCCTTCAGCGCCATAAGAGTTCTTGAGCTCTTCCAACCTTCTCTGAACTTCCAAAGTTGTCCAGCAAACTGTTTGTTTCTTCATGGTAACTATTTAAAATACGTTTTAAGGTTTAAAATTTTTTTTAAGTTTTTATATATTTTTGAGAGAGAGAGGGAGGGCAGAGGTGCAGAGAGTGAGGGAGACACAGAATCCGAAGCAGGCTCCAGGCTCTGAGCTGTCAGCCCCGACATGGGGCTCACACTCACAAACCACAAGATCATGACCTGAGCTGAAGTCGAATACTTAGCAGACTAGGCCACCCATGTTCCCCAAAGATTTTTTATTTTTAAGTCATCTCTATACTCAACGTGGGGCTCAAACTCACAACCCTGAGATCAAGAGTCACATGTTCTACTGACTGAGCCAACCAGGTCCCTCTAAAATATTTTCCATTTGCCTCAAACCTCTCTATCCCTCACTCCCTTTCCTGTTATCCCCCATTCCTTATCCCTGACACCTCATTTTCAACAAATTAATCAGTCCCCAACTTCACAGAAAATATAGACATCATCATAGAGGAATTCTCTGCCAACAAATCTATCACTTGACTGCATTTCCACATGCTTCCTCCTTCTCTCCTGCCAGATTACCTTCCTACAAGGTAAAACTAATCCCTCCAACCTACATTTCATTTGTCTTTCCTCCTTAGGGATCACAGGGACCTCTTCTGAAAACAATCCCTCTCTCTTCTAATTCCTTCCCATCAAGAACTTAAAAAGCACAAAAATAAAATCAAATAAACAATCTCACATCTGACTTAGCTACCAGTCTCTTTCCTTTTTATCTAGACTAGATTACTTTAGCTAGATTTCCTTAACAGTTGTTACTAAGAATACCTCCTGATTTCTCATTATCATCTATCTGGTTTCTGTCCCTAACTCTAAGGAAATTGCCCTGGCTGTCACGAATCTCCAATTTAACATAAAGTTCACTGGCCATTCCTAGGCTTTCACCCAATGAAAATGTATGTGTATCTTGTAGAAAAACTTGTACAAGAATTGTCTGTGGCAGTTTTATTCATAACAGTTCCAAACTGAAAAGAACCTAAGTGTCCATCAACTAAAGAATGGATAAAGAAGTTGTGATAAATTTATACAGTGGAATATTACTTAGCAATAAAGAGGAACAAATTACTATACATACAATAACAGTGATAAATCTCAAAAGTATTGTGTTGAGGGAAAAAAGCCAGATACAATACATATTGTATTATTCTATTAATATAATATCCAAGAACAGACAAAATTAATCTACAGTGATAGAAACCAAACTGTGGTTGGAAGGTTGGGGGATTTTCTTTTAAGTGATGACCATCTGGGCGAATACAACTGCCAAACTCATCAAATGCATATTGAAGATTATACCTCAGATTTTTAAGAAGTTTAAAAAAGGACCTAATATGACAACAGTTAAACATTTAAAAAATGTAATGGCTATTTTTCAGTTGTATCATACTTGATTCAATACCACTGACCTTTATCTCCTTGGAACATTCTCTTGCTTTGGCTTCTGTGGCATCCACATGCTTCTGGTTTTCTCCAACTTCCTAGCTAACCCTTTCCAGATTCTCCTATGGGGTCCTAAATATGTAGGATCCTCAAGTTTCTGTCCTAGTTTGTTTTTTCATTTTATGCACTTTTCCTCTTGAACAATCGCATCCATTCGCATGGCTTCAAAGATCTCTGAAACTTGCAAGCTCTCTAAAATCTATCTAGTCCTTTCTCTTAAAGAGCTGTTGATCTATCTATATGTCTCATTGCTTACTGGCCTCAATGACCTCCGTGGTCCATAGTCACCTCCATCCCAACAGGTTTTCCCATGAAATTTTCCTGTTGCATTTCTACCTCTAACAAATGCAATCACCAATCCAGTAGCTGAAATCGCCCTTATTCTCCAGCCAATCACTAAGAACTATCACTCTATTTCCTAAATACCTGTCAAATTCATTCACTTCTATTAGACTGTCTTAATTGAGGCTACCATTACCCACTTGGATTATTACATCAGCCTCCTAAAGTCCACTCCTACCTTCCTTCAGTGTAATCTCCATAGCAGTCCAAGTGCTTTTAAATCCAATCATAGCAGTTCTCTGTCTCAAAACCTTTAGTACTCTCCCATTTCCCCAGAGTGCAAACATCACAATCTAGACTCTAGTAACTTCTCCAGCAGGTTGGACAGCCATTCCAATTGGCCCAAGACTGAGGAGTTTCCCCGAATATGGGACTTTCCACTTTAAGTGGGGGACTTGGTTTTAAAACTGGAATAGTCTTGAGCAAATCAAGACAAGTTGGTCATTCTATCCTCTGGTCTTGTTCTAGCCATAACCTCCTCACATTCCACATCCCACCAATATATTTTAAAAAATTTTTTAATGTTTACTTATTTTTGAAAGACAGAGCACGAGAGAGAGACAGAATCCAAAGCAGGCTCCAGGCTCTGAGGTTTCAGCATAGAGCCCAATGCAGGGCTCGAACCCACAAACCTTGAGATCATTATCTGAGCTGAAGTTGGCCACTTAACCAGACTGAGGCATCCAGGCACCCTTATGTCCCACCAATATTGACGAAAATTCTAGTACTTAATGATACTAATATTATTTAATAGATTAATAAGAATATTAATAATACTAATATATTAAATATCAAATGATAAAGATAATAACTAACCCTTCCATAAAACTTACCATATGCCAGACATTACTAATTCATTTAATTCTTCTAGCAATCTTGGGGCGCCTGGGTGGCTCAGTCGGTTAAGCGGCCGACTTCGGCTCAGGTCATGATCTCGTGGTCCGTGAGTTCGAGCCCTGCGTCGGGCTCTGTGCTGACAGCTCAGAGCCTGGAGCCTGTTTCAGATTCTGTGTCTCCCTCTCTCTGACCCTCCCCCGTTCATGCTCTGTCTCTCTCTGTCTCAAAAATAAATAAACGTTAAAAAAAATTTTTTTTTAAATAATTCTTCTAGCAATCCTATGAATAAAGAACCATTTTATCCCAGTTTTGCAGATGAAGAAAATGAAACTCAAGAAAAGTTAAATGGTATCCTTAGAGGTGCCTGGGTGGCTCAGTTGGTTAAGCATCTGACCCCTGAGCCAAAGCTCAGGTCATGATCTCATAGTTCATGAATCCAAGCCCTGCATCCGGCTCCAATTCTCTCTTCTCTCCTCTGCTCTCTGCCCCTCCCCTGCTCACTCTCTCTCAAATAAACTTAAAAAAATAAAAATAAACAGTATCCTTAACTTCACAACATAAGTAGCAAAGTCAATCTTCTAACCATTTGATTTGGCCCAGCAACTCTTACATGAGCTACTGGATTATTTGACACTCTCAGAAAAGCCCAAGGCTTTATACATACTTTTTAAATATATAAACATACATATATTCACCAAGTCTTGATAGAAGGCCAAGCAAGGCCTTTTTCTCTGAAAATTGCGTGTATGGATTTCTCTATTCAGCATCAACTTTTTTACAAAAATCACTAGCATGATGAATTCCAATTTGGGTTATTTTATTTTTTTAATTAAATAAATTTTTTTTAATGTTTATTTCTTATTTTGAGAGAAAGAGCAAGTGCAAGTGGAGTAGGGGCGGAGAGGGAGAGAGAATCTCAAGCAGGCTCCATGCTGTCAGCACAGAGCCCGATGTGGGGCTCCATCCCATGAACTGTGAAATCACCAGTTGGAGGCTGAGCCACCCTGGTGCCCCTCCCCCATGATCTTTTATAGTTGTATTACTTATAGAACTAAACTCCAGTTCCTTAGTCTGACATTCAGGCTACTCTCCAGTCTGGGTTCTATCCATTTTTCAAATTTCATCTCCTATTATTCTCCTATAGGTCTTTACCTTTACCATGATCAACCACTAAAAATATATATACATTTGTTGGATAAATACCCAGGACTGATATTTTGAGTAGTATATGTATACATGTACATGTGTGTGTGTGTATGCACATGTATATGTGCATACATGTGTGTGTGCACACAACCCTTTAGAGATACAGAGAAGTAAAAAAGAAGTTGTCTTTAAGAAACTCATTCCATGGTGCGAGACAAGTGAAAACAGGTAATTAAACACAATGTTAAGGGAGGGACCACAATAATTAGAACTTGGTACCACTTACCAATATTTTATTTTTTATTTTTTAAGTTTATTTAAGTAATCTCTATACCCAATGTGGTACTCAACTCATGACCTCGAGATCGAGAGTCACGAGCTCCTGACTGAGCCAGCCAAGCATCCCTACTTATCAATATTTTAAATGCAATTTTCAACAAAGTAATTCTTCTTGGGACTTATTAAACAGACACTCTCTTAAGTGTGCAAAGTTCATTGTAGTATTATTTATAATAGCAAAAATTAGTCAACAATCTAAAAGTGCACCCAAAGGACAAATTAAATAAGCTATAGGACATTCATAAATGAAACATGCAGACATGAAAAAGAATGGAATATGAAATGGTAAGAAATATGTCCAAAATATATTGTAAGTGGGGGCGGGGGGGAAGCAAATTGCAGAAGAAGTATTTATGTATGGTATGATTGCGTTCATGTTTTTAAAAATGTATATAGGGGCGCCTGGCTGGCTCAGTCAGTTGAGCGTCCGGCTTTAGCTCAGGTCATGATCTCACAGATTGTGAGTTCAAGCCCTGTGTCAGGCTCTGTGCTGACAGCTCGGAGCCTGGAGCCTGCTTCGGATTCTGTGTCCCCCTCTCTCTCTGCCCCTCCTCTGCTCATTCTCTCTCTCTCTCTCTCTCAAAAATGAATAAATGTTAAAAAAAATTTTTTAAATGTATATAAACATCTGCATATGCTTGTATATACATTTAAAAATTCAAGTGGTTACCTCCCAGAAATGGGATTAGGAGATGTGGTGGAGTGGGTAAGGGACTTTTAATTTTTACTGTACACATTCTATAAGTTAAAAAAAAATTTACCATGTATGACTCTCATGGCTTTAAAAAATAAAACTACTTTTAAAAAAGTTATTATAAACAGAGGCATTAACAGAGTAAGGAGCACCTAACTTTTCCTCAGGATGCAAAGATGATGACATGGAAATTTGGGCATAAAAAGATAAGTAAACATTTCCTAGGAACAGGAAGAGTAGAAAGAGCAGTCTAGGCACAGGGAAGAGCTTTTAATTGTCACCGGCTCTTCCATGGTGCCTCTGTCCCCAACTAGCCAGATCTCAGTCATCATTTGAATCTTATAGTATTTGCTGTTATTTGGCTTGGAGCCCAGGTCACTATGGATACTAGTCACATTTTTATTATCATAGATTCCAACTGTATATGGCTTAATAATTTGCTGGTATTCTAGCATCTGACTCCTTGTTCAGCTCCTAGGCAATTAACCTGCTGCTGAATTCCCATTTTCTCTTTTGAAAAAATGGGAGAATACCCGTCTGATAGGGCTGTTGTCAGAAGTAAAATAATGTTAAAAAAAAAAAAAAGTGAAACAATGTATATAAAGCCCTTAGCACTTCAGATGTACTCAAAATATGCCAGTTTTTGTGTGTTGTTGTTGTTGTTTTTTTAAAGTTTTATTTTTGAGAGAGACAGCACAAGCAGGGGTGGGGCAGAGGAGACACAGAATCCAAAGCAGGCTCCAGGCTCTGACTGTCGACACAGAGCCTGATGCAGGACTTCAACTCACAAGCCACAAGGTCATGACCTGAGCTGAAGCTGGATGCTTAACCAACTGAGCCACCCAGGCACCCCAAAACATGCCAGTTTTCTTTCTACAGGTGAGGAAAGTGAGGTCTATGAACCTCGTTTGTGACTGTAAGGCTTGTTTTGTTATCTACTGCTCCTCTCTCCTCTTAGTCTTTTTTTTTTTTTTTTGAGAGAGACAGAGACAGTGCGCAAGGGAGGGGCAGAAAGAGAGTGAGAAAGAGAATCCGAAGCAGGCTCTGCACTGTCAGCTCAGAGGGGCTCAAACTCACAAACCCTGAGATCATGACCAGAGCCGAAACCAAGAATTGGATGCTTAAACCGACTGAGCCGCAGAGTCACCCCTCCTTTAAAGTTTAAAAACTTTAAAGTTTTTAAAGTCCAAAACTTTAATCTCCACATCCAGTCTGCCCAATTAGACTACAAGTCTTCTAAGGTAGGTACTGTGTCCTATGGGTCTTTAAAATTTTGACACCTAAGATTATATGTTCAGGGCACCTGGGTGGCTTAGTCTGTTAAGAATTGAACTCAATCTTAGCTCAGGTCTTGATCTCAGGGTGGTGAGTTCAGGATCCGCACTGGGTTCTGGGCTGAGCATGAAGCCTACTTAAAAAAAAAAGTTATATATTCAATAAATATCTAATGGGTTTAACATAATTCATGTTGCACAGTGCTTTACAAATGTCCTCCATTGTATACATCCAGCCATGCTGACCTTCCTGCTTTAGCACATACTATGTCACCTATCTAAAATATCCATTCTACCACCATCCCCTTATTCTTTACCACAGAACTCTAGCTCCTTCAATAGTACTTAACAGAATTTCTAAGTGAACTCTAAGTTCCATCATGGCTGGGCCTCCATCTATGTTGTTCACCTCTGAACTCTCAGTGCCTATAAGAATGCCTGGCGCATAGTATACACTTACTAAATATTTGTTGACCAAATGAATACAATTTGTATAAGGACATGGCTAGTTAACTGAGACAGGACTAAAGACTACATCGTCTTTTATTCCAATACTCTTTTCATGGTGCCACACTTTTTATCATATGCTACTGTATTGGGTGTGTATATAGCATATGTAAACTGCAATTAATTTTAATAATTCCAACTTCTTGTGACCATTACATCCACACTATATAGAAGATCTCTATTTTTCAAAACATGGCCAAAGACATCCATCGTTAAAGTTGTGCAAATATCGGGACACCTGGGTGGCTCAGTCGGTTGAGTGTCTGACTTTGGCTCAGGTCATGATCTCACAGTTCATGAGTTCGAGTCCTCCATCAGGCTCTGTGCTGACAGCTCAGACCCTAGAGTCTGCTTTGGATTCTGTGTCTCCCTCTCTCTCTGCCTCTCACCCATTCATACTCTCTCTCTTAAAAATAAACATTAAACAATTTTTAAAAAATAAAGATGTGCATAAATAACACAATAATATCCCTGCTATGCCAGATTATGTACAGCACTCAAAATATTTTATCATTCTAGAGCTACAGACACCTTATTTTTTCCCCCAGACATCTTATATTTTAAAATTTAAAGAAGTTAAAGAGGTAGGTACTTGGTATGTTACTGAATAACTCAGCTGAGAGACTAGGCTTGAGCCAATCATTGATTCAAGTCCTAGCTTTGTTGTGTAATAATTGGACAAGTTACTCCAAACTTCAGTTAACTCACCTGCAAAACAGGGAGAACTCTAGTATTTGCCTTAGGTTCATAATGAATAGTTTTATGGATATCTGTAAGCCACTCAACAAACCATTTAACTCAGTGCCTAGCCAAAATTATGTGCTAAGTAAAGTGGAATTTTAGGTACACATACACACAAAAGTAGTTTGGAGTTAAATGCCTGTGTCTACACATTAATGGACAAGTTATTCCCACAGGCTGCAGAGTTCTCACTGCAGCATAGTTTTAAATTAGGATTAGATTTATGGAAAACTGTGGATAAAAGTGTATTATTGTTTTCTGGGTTTTTTTTTTTTTTTTTTATGAGGGAGAGGGAGCTTTCTCAGTCTAAATCCATCTTAAAAGCAAAATCATTTTGATAGTACAATAAAGTTTAAAACACTATCCTAGGGGCACCTGGGTGGCTCAGTCGGTTCAGCGTCTGACTCTTGATTTCAGCTCAGGTCATGATCTCACATTTCTGAGATCCAATTCCGTGTTGGGCTCTGTGCTTGCAGTGCAGAGCCTGCTTGGGATTCTCTCTCTCACTGTCTCTCTGCCCCTACCCTGCTTGCACTAAGTAAATAAATTTTTAAAAATAATAAAATAAAATAAATGCAAATTAAGCATAGGAAGGAGCAAGGACAGAACACAACCCAAGTCTTTAAGAAATCATTATGTCCTGAAACCAAGCCAGGAGCAAAAAGACTCAGAACTAAGTAAAACCTCAGATTTAAAAAAAAAAAAAAAACAAAAAACCCCAAAAACTTGGGGCACCTGGATGGCTCAGTCAGTCAAGCATCGGACTCTTGATTTCAGCTCAGGTCATGATCTCAAGGTATGTGAGTTTGAGCACCACATCAGGCTCTATGCTGACAGTGCAGAGCCTGCTAGGAATTCTCTCTCTCAACCTCTCTCTCTGCCCTTCCCCCACTCTTGTTTGCTCTCTCAAAATAAATAAAAACTTTAAAAAACAAAAATAAACATAAAAAAACCTATATAAAAATTTCAAAATTAAGTAATGAAGAAGACCTCAGGCCTCAGAAAGTTCTCCTTACATGATCAAAAACTGCATACATTTTATAAATATAAGCTAAAGTAATACTGGAGGCATAATTCTGCAATCCAGCTAGGTCATCTTTCCATGAAGAATGTGATGAAAGTTCACTTCACAATATCCCAACTTATAGCAAAGGGCTATGGACAGTTTGCAAACCATCTATTTGATAAAGACTTTTATGTAAAGAAGTCTTACAACTCAATAATAAACAATCCAATTTAAAAATGGACAAAAGATCCAAATAGACATTTTTCCAAAGAAAATACACAATGGCCGATCAACACATGAAAAAAATGCTTAACACCATTAGCCACTGGGAAATACAAGTCAATAAGAGATACCACTTCATACCCAGAAGGCTACCATCAGAAAGACAGAATAGCAAGGGTTGGCAAGATATGGAATAATGGGAACACTCAAACACTGCTGAGAGGAATATAAAATGGTGTAGACAATTTGGAAGAGTTTGACAGTTCCTCAAAAGGTTGAGCAGAGTTACCATACAACCAAGAAATTCTACTCCTTGGTACTTATACCAGAGAATAGAAAACACATGTTCACGCAAACACTTGTACACAAATGTTCACAGCAGCATTATGCATCACAAAAAGTGAAAACCCAAATGTCCACCAACAGATGAATGGATGAATAAAAGTTATGTCCATGCAATGAAAAAAACCTTGGCAATAAAGAGAAATGAAGTACTGACACAAGTTAAAACATTAATGAACTTTGCAAACATTATGCTGTGAAAAAGTCACAACAGCCCACATACTACGTGATTCCATTTATATAAAATGTTCAGAATAAGCAAATCTGTAGATTAGTGGTTGGGGAAGGTTTATGGGTAAATGAGGAGTAACTTAACCGGTACAGTTTCATTTTGAAGTGATGAACGTGTTTTAAAATGGATTGTGGTGATGGTAGCACAACTGTGAATTTATTAAACCTACCTAATTACATACTTCAAATGGGTGAAGTGTAAGATATGTAAGTTATATCAATAAAGATATTATTTTTAAAAAATAAAAGGGGGCTATAGAAAAAACAGCCGATCAAGTATTTGTAAATGGCCAAATAATTAATTTCCTAAGTAGTCAAAATACGCCTGGAGAAATTAGTTATGCATCGTATTTAGTGATCTGATCATCTATTCTTACTAGACACTTTAACAATGAACTTAAACTAGGCACTCAGAGCAAGTATTAAATACTGCAGATTTCTGTTAACTGCAGATTTTTCTTAATTCAGCAAAACACGTATCACCCAAAGGACAACTTTGAACCTACAATTTTTCACCACATCCCCACTTCATTATTATACCATCTGATTAGACACTTCTAAAAGCAACGGCTGAAGTTGATTTTAAACAAATATAATGGGTTTAGCAATGGTATTCTTTCCTATTTTTTGCTTAACTTCGTTAATGCGGTTAAAACGCTTAAAATGTTCAAAATAGCAAAAGCGGAGGGAATAAAAATTGGTTCCCGTTCCACGGTAACATAGTACAAAGCAACTGAAAGATTCGTTAACTCTGGCCAAAACCGAGAAAAAAGGGCAAGGAAAACTGACAATTTCCAATATTCCATGTTAGGCCTCAGTAATCTAAAAGTGGAAGAAAAAAAAAAGTGAGAAAACAAGAAATCTGTGCACGATCTGGGCGGGACGAAATTCTGGGTGCGATCCGCAGGCAGGATCCCGAGAGGGCCCTTGGCCAGTCCTGCCGCCGGCGCCAGGCTGGGCTGGGGCCTGGAGCTGACCGTGCCTCGGCGCCCCAGCCGGAGGAGCTTCGCCTAGGCGGCGTCTGGGGACTCGCCCCGCGCGGAGGTCAAGCCGAGAAGCGCCTCCAGGCTCCCGAGGGCTCCACCCTCCCCTCCTTCACTCCCTCCCCCTCGGCGGTCCCCTGAGGGGAACAGGCGGGGCGCACCGCGCAGAGACTAGGTTGGGGGGTGGGGGGGAGGTTGCGTTCTCAGCGAGAAAAGCTCCGCCGCCCTAGAGTGGCGGCCGCGGGTTATTAATAAACTCCGCTTCTACCCAGGCGCCGCTACCGAGGCCGGCCGTAGGATCGGCAGGGCCTGCGGCGAAGGCTGAGCAGCCGGAGTCAGAGCCCGGGCCCGAGCGGGCCCGCGCCGCCGCGCTGAGGGCGGCGGCCGGGCGGAGAATAATGCACACTGGGTAAAAACACATTTATATACGAACCTCCGAGAAAATTTTCCAACAATTCCTTCGTCCGACCACCATGCACCAGGACAGGAAACAGCCGCCCGGCCCCCAGGCCCCGTAACCCGCATAGTCAGTCTGAGGCCCGCCCCCAGCCTCCATTGGGCGGGCATTACGTCACTCACAAGACGCTTCCTGCTTGCCATTGGCTCAAATTAAGGCAACGCGAAAGGAGACCGCCTTATTCACGCCTCCTTTTCTTGACGTCAGTTTCGTCTGGCCTTGCAGCTAGCCCCTGAGTGGCTTGTGCAAAGTGCGGAATCAAAGTTCCTGTGTCTGACTGGTTGGCAGAACCGCTCATCCTAGACCGACACCGCCTCGTTGACAAGTGATTTATGCCGATTCTGGGGCCTCAGCGGGAGGCGCCATTTTGTAGCGAGGGAGGGAGGATGGTCCTTGTGACTAGCCGGGAGGGAGAAGGGGTGACAGGCGCCATTTTCCCCACAGGGGCTAGGAGGTGGCCTTGGCTCTCCCGGTGGGCTTGCTGGAGTGCGTTCTGGAGACTGGTTGGGCCTTGCCTAGCGACTGCCGAGTGTCGCCCCGTTGGGAGGGAGGTTGTGGGGAGGGCTAGTACAGAATAAGACGCCTGACCGCTCCCTGGGGGCTCTCGGTGCCAGTTGAGGCCTTTGGTTTCGGGCGACGGCTTTGTTTTCCAAGAGCTGCTGTGTGCCGGTCCCTGGCTGCTAGGCCTGCCTGCGCTTCTCAAGTCGCCGGGGCATCATCATTCGGTGGGAGAGTGGGCCTCCTGCCCTTGCCGAAACTGCGAGGGAGCTCGGCAACGAACGGGGCGGTAGTCCTAGACTCTGCTGGGAGACCCTTCGGCTGCTTTTGCGCTTTCATGTTGTTTAGGTTAAAAATCTTAAGTCTGTATTGGTATCGCTACACTCGTTTTTTACTTTCCCTTTTGTATGTGTTGCTAATTAAAGGAAAGTTGAAAGGGTGGGAAAAACATTGACTTGGGCTCCCCCAAACCGTTAAGAATGGATACAAATTTGTTGTGAAGTTTAGGTCATAGTTTCTTGTAGCTCTCAACCCAGACTTTTTCTAAACTATTGGAAATACTAGTGTTTTCAGGAGTATTCAGTAAGTGTTTATTTGCTTTGACAAAGCTGCGTAAAGATGAGATGGTGTGAAGACTCAAGGTGTGTTAAACCGAGCATTATAGATGTAGAATGAGGGGGTTACTAAGAGAATAAGGTGGCTGATGGATTTTTAACACTTTTGTGACCTTAGAAAAACTGGAGAGAGCTGTATGGTGTTTCATTTAGTGTCTTGGTTTTCAAATGGTGATTATGGCTAAAGGATTAAAGCAAAAGGATGTTAGAGTGTTAAAGGTAGCTAGCCTGTGGATTCTAGTTTGAGACATTAACGTTACATTCTTTTTGGCGGGGTGTGGAGGCCGACTCACCGGCCCGCCGGGTTACCTAACCAAGGCACAGTTGCATAATCGGTGCCCAAACTCCATTAGAAGGTAAATAGGACTTTGAATTTATTTTGAATACGTATTGCTTAGGAATTTAAAGTAGTTACTATTTTTTACGCCCATGTAAAGATGAAAAATGTGACACAAAACTAGATTAGGTTACTTGAAGCTGGAGGAATACGCTTACAAAACAAATTTGTGCCCAATGGATACATTCCCTTTGTCACAGAGATGGAGAGTTTAGATGAAAAACAAGATGTTTTAATTAATCTTTCAGTACCTTCCGGATGTTATACTTGTATAAACAGAAGTGCCATTAAAAGAATCTGTACTTTTATGCAGTTTAGCCAGTTATTATTACCGAGTCCCTTGCCTTCAGTCTACTCATTAAAACACAGTATAATACAGAATCTCAAAAATAACTTAAAAATCACCCTGTAGTTAGTTGTAGATTGCAATTATAGGATATCTTTATATCCCCAGAACCTTCTGAGTTGTTGAAAAATTGGTGGTGGTGGATAGGGTGCTATAATTGTAACCTGATTGAGAGAAAAAACCTTAATTCTGATTTTGTCACAGGTAATGATACTTTGTTAATAGTATTTACCAGTGACTGTAGAACAGAGTTGAAGTACACGTGGTATTCAATGCCATTCATAATGTTCAGATTTTCCCCAATCACCTGTCTTCTATCTTACTACATCTCAAACTAATGGCTTAAAAATATTTCACTTCCACTCAGTGCTATTTCAAGCTCTTAGATAAAGCTGGACCATTTCCCCAATTTCCTAAATAGGCTTGACGTTTCCAGCCTCCTTTAAAAACTGTTCCCATCATGTTTTTTAAAACATTCCTTTCAGTACCCAAAACTTTCTGGAGAACTGGTTGATTTTCTCATATCAAGCCCCATGTTGGACTGCAGCCTGGGTGTGAAGCATGCTTAAAAAAAGAAAGAAAACGGGCGCCTGGGGGCTCAAGTCAGTCAAGATGGCCTTGCGGTTCCTGGGATTGAGCCCCAGGTCAGACCCTATGCAAACAGCTCGGAGCCTAGAGCCTGCTTTGGGTTCTTTGTCTCCCTCTCTCTGTGCCCCTCCCCTCCTCTGGCTCTGTGTCTTTCTCAAAAATAAACATTTTTTTAAAAATTAAAAAGAACAAAGAAATGATTTCTGGGAGAAGTTGTTATAGCTCACTTTACTAAATTCTGTAATAAATTTGAATTTTTTTATCATGAATTTGTAGATTTTATTTTCAACACTAACAAATTTAAAACCAAACTAGTTTCTTGCTCTCCTCTGGGAGTTGTGGCTGTAGATGTGTCCTAGTCTCAGAATTTGTTAACTCATTGGTAAGGTAAAACCACTTATTTCACAGTGTAATTGGGAGGATATATGTATAAGTATAGATCTGATACAACTAGTAATGTTTTGTTAGTGGCTAATTGCACAATTTCCCTTATTTCAAGCTCATCTCTAATGCCAATATGAATGCATTTTTTTTTCTTTTTACCAACTCTATTGTTGGATCAATTTGTCAACCTTATTTGAAAAGATCACCCAATTAATGAGCTTCAGGGTTTACCAATTGTTAATGTGTGTTGTTTAGTTTAGTGGCAAACTAAAGGGAAAATAACACCCTCAATTTACAAAATATAAATCTTCTGAAGCCCCTTAAGATTCCAAGTGTCCTTCTGAAACTATCTCCATGACATTCTGACTATCATATTGGCTTCTAATTATATTTACTTAAATCTGAAGTACAACATTACAGAAAAAAGGAAAACCAATTAATATACATAGTAGATAGTGAGCAGTCGAAGAATGCAACCAGTGGTTTTAACATGATTTTATTTTTCTGGGAAAACATTCTCTTGAGACAAGGTGGGATTTTTTTTAAGTGAAGTTCATGTCTCCAAATAAGCAGTATGATTGATACACCATTTTACAGAAAAACACTAAGTGCTGTAACTTTCTTGAGAAAAAAAGTTTGGCTCAGTCTTAAATTCTTAATACTATATATTACATCAGAAGATAAAGCAGAGCTACACCATTTATGGAAAACTACAGGTAGTAGGGCTGCTGTTAGGGTGATGAGATTTAAAATATGAACGTGGCACTTGGCTGGCTCAGTTGGTGGAATGTGTGACTCTTAATCTTGGAATCCTGGATTTGAGCTCTATCTTAGGCCTACAGTTACTTAATAAAAATTAAAAAATAACGAACTAGTAACAAAACAAAGTATGAGAGTACAATCCCTAAGATTGACTCCAATCTCTAGACTATTTACAACTGAATAACCATGAGTAAAACTGTTTTTACTTTAGGCACATTTCATACTTTTTAGAGAACTTTACCCAAATTTGACTTAAGAAAACTGAAAATTGAGGGGCGCCTGGGTGGCTAAGTCAGTTAAGCATCAGATTTGATTTCAGTTCAGGCCAGGATCGCACAGTTGGTGAATCCAGTCCCACACTGACAACATGGAGCCAGCTTGGGATTCTCTCTCCCCGCTCCCGCCTGCCCCCCACCTCTGCCCTGATCACTCTAAAAGTAAATAAACTTAAAAAATAATATATTTTGAAAAAAAAAATGAAAATAGGGGTATTCATATAAAACTCACCATTTTTAACTATACGTGAGTAGTTTTTAGTATATTCACAAGACATGCAACCTAAAATATTTTCATCAGGGTACCTGGCTGGCTCGGTTGGACTCTTGATCTCAGGGTCGTGAGTTTGAGCCCCACATGGGTGTAGAATTACTTAAATAAATAAAACCTAAAGAAAAAATAAAACATTGTCATCTTCACCAGAAAAAAACCTTCATCATCCATTAGCAGTCTTCATTCCCTTTCCCACTCCCACAACCACTAATTTGTCTCTGGATTTGACAATTCTAGACATTTCATATAAATGGAACATTTTGACTTGACTTCTTTCACTGTTTCAAGGCTCATCCACATTGTAGCATGTTAACAGTACTTACTTTTTATTGTTAATATCCGACTGGTTGTGACTATACATTTTGTTTATCCATCAATTAATGATTATTTGGGTTTTCACCTTTTGGCTATAATGCTATGAACAATTATGTCCATGTTTTTGTGCAAATGTGTTTCATTTCTTGTGGGTATGTACATCTAGGAGCATTTCTGTGTTCCACTATTTCCAGTCTTCTGAGGAACTGCCAAACTTTTCTACAACAGGTAAGCATTCTCAGCAATTTGAGTGTGCCAGTTTCTCTACATCCTCTTCAAACTTGTAATTGTTCACCTTCTCGATGACAGACATGCTAATCGGTGTGAAATATCTCCTTGTGATTTCCCTAGTGGCCAGTGACATTCAGCATCTTTTCCTGATACAGGTCATTTCTTTGAAGAATTTTTTTTTTTTTTTTTTTTTTTTTTTTTTTAAATAAGCTCTGTGCCTAACACGGGGCTTGAACTCCTGAGCCCAAGATCAAGAATCCCATCTTCTACCAACTGAGTCAGCCAGGCAACCCAGGATTCCCATTTTTTCAATTGGGGATTTTTTGTTGTTGAGTTGTAAAGGTCCTCTGGGTTGTCTTTTCACTTTGAAGCAGTTTAAAATTTTGATGAAGTTCAAGTCACCTATTTTAACCTTTTGTTGCTTGTGCTTTAGTGTTAGATCCAAGAAACCGTTGCCTAATTCAGAGTCACAAAGATTAATGCATTTTTTCCTAAGAATTTCAAAGTTTGAGTGAGGTCTTATGTGTAAATCTTTTAACCACATTTATGTACGGTGTGAGGGTACATACCCAGCTGTCTCAGAATCACTTGAAAAGATTATTTTCATATTGAATGGTCTTGGCACCCTTGTCAAAAATCAGTTGACTATAAACTTAGTTTTATTTCTGTATTCTCAACTTTATTCCATCAGTCAGCATAAAATGTCTATTCTTACACCAGTACCACTGTCATGGTTGAGTCCCTTGCATTTCCATACAATTTTACAATTATTTTGTCAATTCCTGTAAAAAAAAAAAAAAGTAGCTGGGATTTTTTAGGGATTACACAGAATCTATAGATCTGGGGAGTGTTGCCATCATGATACTTTCAACTCATGAATATGGGAGGTCTTTCCATTTAGGTCTTTTTCCAACAGCGTTTATAGACTTTATGTTCAGCTTTGCTAAATTTTTGATGCTATTATAAATGCAATTTTATTTTCATTGCTATTGTATAGGAATATAAGGGGTTTTTTTGAATATTAATCTTGTGTCTTGCAACTGTGATTAAGCCCTTAGCTCTTTTCTATATGTGGATTCCTATAAGTTTTCTATAAGATCATGTCATCTGCAAAGTTTCACTTCTTCCATTCCAATCTGAAAGGCTTCTATTTCTTCTTCTTGCCTAATTGCCCTGGCTACACAATCTCAGGTAAAATGTTGAACAGAATTGTCAACAGGTTACTTGCTTGTCTGGTTCTTGACTGTAGTTTTTATCCTTTCATCATTAGGTCCTTTAATTAGCTTTTTAAAAAAGGTTTTTGAGGGGCACCTAGGTGGCTCAGTAGCTTAAGCATCTGACTTCGGCTCAGTCATGATCTCATGGTTCATGAATTCAAGCCCCACATTGGGCTCTGTGCTGACAGCTCAGAGACTGAAGCCTGCTTTGGATTCTGTGTCTCCCTCTGCTCCTCCCCTGCTTGCACCCTCTCTCTCTCTCTCAAAAATAAATAAATAAATAAATAAATAAATAAATAAATAAATAAATAAATAAATAAATAAATAAATAAAATTAAGAAAAAAAAGAGTTTTGGTAATGCCCTTTTTTCAGGTTGAGGAGTTCCCTTGTATTTCTAGCTTTAGTTCATTAAACGATTTTTTAAATCTTTTATTTTTTAATGTTTATTTTTGAGAGAGCAAGCATAAGTAGGGGAAGGACAGAGAGAGAGGCACAGAATCTGAAGCAGGCTCCAGGCTCTGAACTGTCAACTCAAACTCAGAGCCCAATGCAGGGCTTGAACAACCATGAAACATGAGATTATGACCTGAGCAGAAGTTGGATACTTAACCGATTGAGCCACCCAGGTGCCCCTAAAAACTCTTAAAGAGCACCTGGATAGTGGCTCAGTTGATTGTCTGATTCTTGATTTTGACTCAGGTCATGATCTTACAATTAAGAGACTGAGCCCCATGTTGGACTCTGCACTGTGGTGGAGACTACTTAAGATTCTCTCTCCCTCTCCCTCTGCCCTGCTTGCGTGCGCACATGCACTCCCTCTCAAAAAGAAAAAAAAAATCTTTTAAGAGTCAGATAGGAAGCATTTAAATACAGGATTCAAATATTGAGTGTAACTGACAAATTTCAATCTATACACGAAAGCACAATCTATGATCACCTATGCTTTAAAAAAACCGAGAAAGGGAGGATTACTTCACAAAGAAGTTACTTAAAAGATACTTTCCCCTGGGGCGCCTGGGTGGCGCAGTCGGTTAAGTGTCTGACTTCAGCCAGGTCACGATCTCGCGGTCCATGAGTTCGAGCCCCGCGTCAGGCTCTGGGCTGATGGCTCAGAGCCTGGAGCCGGTTTCCGATTCTGTGTCTCCCTCTCTCTGCCCCTCCCCCGTTCATGCTCTGTCTCTCTCTGTCCCAAAAATAAATAAATGTTGAAAAAAAAAAGATACTTTCCCCTTACATACTGATAAAATCCCGATTTCTAGCTGGGTATCTAGTTTCCCTTTGTAAGAACCACATGCACCAAAGTGCAATTCCAAGAGTGGCCAACCTCATCAAGGGTAAAATCTAGAATTTAGGCATGCTAATAAAGATTCACAGATAATCTTCACCAGAACTTAAAAGTATATAGAACAAAACTGACATTTTTATAATGGATAGGTTTTAATGTAATTTTAGGTCATTCATCTTACAAACATTTATGGAATGCCTACTATGCTTAAGGCATTGTGTTAGATCTTCCCAAAGATGTGGTTTAGTCCTATTAATACAGTTCTTAATGACCTTTTCTTCATGCTTGCTTCAGGGCCTACATCTGGGGCTGAATAAAGGCATATAGTCATAGGGTTGTGGTTTGGCCATCCCTGCTCTACACTCTGGTCTTTTCCAGAGGTGAGCACAGCAATCACTATCTTGATAAGGTGTGTAGCTTAGTAATCACCATTTATACCTGGAGAGAAACAGATTAACTTTTTTTAACAATGATAAATGAATATATTTTTAAAAAATAGATGGTTTAAGTTTACCAAAAAGTGAAGTTTCTATGCTTTCGCTGAAAGCCGTTAAACAAAACAAAAATTGAAACCTAAACCAAATCATAATTAACTTCTAGAAATTAAAAAGTTTAAGTTATAGGTTAGCGAACTGTGGAAAAGGCTGTATATTGAATAAATACTATCTACATGCAACCAATTACAAGTTTGTAAATACTCTTGAAGTTATCCAAAGTTCTACAACCTTGTCCAGAAGCACTGACAAATACCAACGTGCATAATCTGTAAAAAAAAACACAACAACTATAATTTGATGTTAAATTTAAGGAAATACTGTGAATAACTGAGATATATATATTTGATACATTAGAAACTAACACTGGAGTACTAGTTAATATTCACATAATTTAATTTTAAGGTCTTTACTTTCAATTAAAATCTGTAAATGGAGATTAGATTGTATGACAGAGGAGACAATAAAAATTCTCAAAGACATAACAATACGTTTTCTTGGAATAAAAGCTCAGCAAATGAGAATTTTCATACTGTGCATGGGAATAACTAAAACCTTTATTAGATATGGTTTTCCAATAACAATGTGAAAATTGGAATTATCAATTCAAAGAGCATTGAAGTCTGAAATTTAAAAAAGACTAGATATTAAGGGATAAAAGGTAAAGGAAGACGAAAATGTTTAATACTATTCAATATATCCCCTCTGTACACAATGTTGCATATATACAACTACTCCATTTTCATTTTATTGATTTTTATATAATAGTGAAATCCCCTTAAGCAACCTAGGGTATACAGATGGTGTCCAACTTGGGGGAAAAAAGTAGAAACACACTTGATTAACAGTTTTCACCCACACATTTTAGACAGACAATTTTTTTTCTTTTTTTGCCAAGATTTTCATAGTAAATTCATAAATATAGGAAATACTTTCACTCCTTCAGTGTTAAAATAGAAAACCACACAGTGCCAACAGTAGTGGCTTAATTATTGGCATACAAGAAAAGCACAACACCAATGGGTTTTCTTCATTACGCATTTTAAATATCAATATGTGCATTTGTTTCATTTTTACAATTATAAATTTCCTAGTCTGTTATAGACAACAGCATTTAATAGTTTTGAATCCATTGAGATGTTGCTTTCAATTTGAAATATTGTGTGTATACATGTATATAAAAAAATAACCCAATGTATGACTCATCTGACAGATGTTCAAGATCAATAAAGGCTTATTTTTGAACATGCAGTTAGGAGAGAGGGAAGCAAGCCAACCTCTCCATTGTCTTTGTTGCTGGCTTGTTTTTGCAGTGGTATCAATAGTGGTTTTTGGAGGGAACCGTGTGCCTTCAGCCTATCTATCTAAGATCAGATACCACAATCAACAAGAGGGGTAGGAGAGATAAGGAGAAGGGGATATGGGCAGGTATTAAATGTTAAATTTTAGAAGTGTGCATTTTGCACTGTTTCCAGGTACAGGATAAAAACAGGCCAATAAGGAAAAAGTTTTATAATTAGGAAAAAACTGCAATCAAATCAAGACATAATAGCCGAATTAAGTTCTTTTAATAGATTGCATATATAGATGTTTAACCATACTCTTTTATCAACTCTTTAAGAGTAGAACTTTATATCCAATTTACATGCTTCAAATATCACCTTTCTTATTTGATACAGTAAGGTCTTGTATCCAAGTATCCACTTGTACACTGAGAGCTTTAAGAAAAAACAGGACACAGAGGGAGTTGCCATTTTTTAGCAGCAATGAAATATCACTAACCCCTTTTAACATACCGAATTCAAGTCACTATCAGAGGTGAGTGCACCACAAAGTCACCAGGTACAAAATTGCTAGTTCATTTTTAAATTAATAACTTGAAATTACCCCTGCCCCCCACCCCATTACATCCCTTCTTTTTATAAACAGCAAACATTTTGCTATTTTATACATAGGCTAGCAGGCTTGTTTCAATATGAAAGTGCTAATTCATTTACAGATTTGTTTTAATCAGTTATGTAGTGCTACAATAAATGTTCAATAATCTACATAGGAACAATCTTTGATGAATGAAAATGATGAAGATTGAATAAGGCTATCGATTACCTTATCTTATTTACATATAAAGAATAGATACCCAATGGTGAGGAAGAGACAGAAATCGGACAAATACTCATAGGTATAAAAATTACATCTACCTTTGAGCTTATACTGTAAATGAGACATTTTAAATAGTCCTGTAGCCCATGCCTATTTTTTCCTCAGAAAAAGAAAAGCTGCCTTCATGACATCCCCTCGTTTCAGATTTCCACAGTGTCACTTGAACTTTCAGTCAGAATCTTACTTTCTTCAAAAAATAAAGAAAATACAGCCCCCAAATTACCTCCCTCCCCCTCCCCCCTGCTGAAATCCCTCTGGTTTCTTTTTCAGTGCCAAGTTGCATGATCAGGTCCCACCTCCTGGGTTTTTTTGTCCATCTATTGATCAATTAGTTTAGAGTAGATAACATGAACCAGTTCTGGAACCGCTACTAGGAGGAACACAAGCTCTTCACTACAATCACACAGCAGGAAACAAAGTGATAATTCAATTCATCCCTGGTGCCGGGCCTCCAAAATTGAAAGAACTTGGCACAACTGGAGCACTGAATTTGTATCCTCCATGCTTCTCAATCATTTTGGATTCTAAAAAAACAAGTACGTGGAAGTTTAATAGAGTATCTGATCTTCTTACTACTTTGAAGAAGAGAAGAAACTGACAGACATTAACAAAAGCTTATTAACCCACTAGTATTAGCTAGGAAGTTCCAAAGTTGTCCTCTTCCCCCTTCTCTTACATAGAAATAAAAGAGGGGTACATTATATGGAGAAGATAAACTCTGCTGTTGTATGCTATAGACATTAGCCAACTTTCACTTTCTGATGTTAAAAAAAATTTTTTAATAAACCTTTTTGAGTCAAATACTAAATCAGGATTTAGTCTTCAAAGGGAGTAACAGCCAATGAATCTAGTGTTGGCAAATCCAAATATAAAATACCTTAATAAGAAGCTATGCTTTCTCTATAAGGAGGATACTTCTTTTTATATTAAACTAGTTTGGCTAATGGTATTAAAACCTACAGAAAATTGTTAGGCTATATATTATCTAAAATGTCCTTTTCTAAAATGCATACTGAAATGTTTAAAGATGCTAAGATGTGATGATGTCTGGGATTTCCTTTAATATATTTCTAAGAAAATGCATAGTTTTCATAACCTAAAAATTTGTTTACACTATTAATAGAACTTTCTACTATCAAGCCATCACCGTAAGCTTGAGCAACTTTATCAAAGCTATTGTATACTGAAAGTAGTCTCCAATTACACTTAAAATCAGTGCACTATGGGTAAAAACAGAATTCATTTCTTCATTCCTTCACATTTCCTTCCTTCAGAATTCCTATCACCTGCAACAATTGTAGCTTTTATATAATTTTATATCATTTAATATAAAGATTTTAGAGCTCTATCAAGTCATTAATTGCATTAAAGAGGGGTTGTGGTCAATTGACATACCATGGGCTGCTCTTCTTTGATCAGCCAGAGTTGCTATATCCTGTAACTGTTTTCTTTGCTCTTCATTAAGACCATGAGTCAAAGCCTGATACCACACAGGATTACGATTTTGTATAGCTATCAAAAAGAAAACAAGGGGAAAAAGGGAAATTATGAGAGGCCTGGTAGTTCCTTTCTATTCTGTTCCTTCTACTTCACCTCCAATACCGACATTCTGATCTACTTTATATTTTCCCAATAATAAGTGAAGTTACTTTATTTGTGATAGGGAGGAAAAATTCTGGTTTGGCTTATGCCTCAAAAAAATCTAATCATTCTCATAATTTATATCTCTAAGCAAATAAAGAATCAGAACTGAAACCAGGTCTTATATAATTAAGTAATAGAGTAGGGAAACTTTACAAGTACCTCAACCATTTAAAAGATTCAGAGTTAGGGGTGCCTGGGGGCTCAGTCGGCTGAGTGTCTGACTTCGGCTCAGGTCATGATCTCACAGTTCGTGGGTTTGAGCACCACATTGGGCTCTGTGCTATCAGCTCAGAGCTTGGCGCCTGCTTCAGATTCTGTGTCTGCTTCTCTCTCTGCTCTTCCCCTACTCATGCTCTGTCTCTCTCAAAAATAAATGAACATTAAAAAATAATAATAATAAAATAAAAGATTCAGAGTTAAAAGCAACTTGAAAATGATCAACTTGAAAAGCTATTGTGTTTCTGTAACCTTGTATCAAAAATGCTTTGTCATGGGATTGGAAGAGTAATGCCTTGGTTATCAGAAAATTTATTCTACATCAAAGTTCTCATAATATATAGAACTGACAGTCAACATAGTCGTTAACTGTGGAGAAAAGGGTGTTTCAAATATAGTGCCAATTTGAATTTCTTAAGTTGGATGGAACACTGATGTTATATTTTGTTGAAGTCCAAGTAAAAGATGGTAAAGCCACATACAATGTGCTACAGGAAAAAAGAAAAGGGATTCTAAGACCACTAATGTTAAAAATGGTCAAATTCTCCAAAGTTCATTATGGTTTTGGCCAGGAAAAAAAAAGATACACAAATACACAAACACACAACAAACAGATGTAAGAGTGGATACCTCTGGAAAATGCTGAAAGGCTAGGAATCAGAAGTGGGAAAGAGAAACTGTCATTGTATAAACTTTGAACTACACCATTTTCTTATAATGTGCATGTTTCAGCGTGACAATCTAAATAAAAGTAAAATAATAAAATGAGGCAATCAATACTCTGAAACTCTATGGTAACAGTAGAAGTAACTTTGTATACTTTAGCTACCAATCCCTAAATCATATTCTAGTTTGGGTTTGATATACCTAAATCCCTTCTTTAAGTGACAGACACAAACAAGAACAGATGGATTCAGGAAAATGGATCATATAGACCTAGCTGAGTTACATATAAAAGCTGACTTACTTTGAAATATAGCTTTAAATATCTGATACTCATCAACAGGGTTATCTTCATCATCAATGATTGTGGAATAGCCTTCCAGAGCAGTCTCCTCAGCATCATCCTCTTCCCAGTCTTCATCATCTCCATCCTCCCCTGCTTGCTTAGCCAAAATCTCCAAATATTCTTGCCCATCTTCATCAATATCATCTTCATCACTCCCCAGTTCCTCTACCACAGAGTCATAAATAGGTGCGTTTGTTAACAGTATTCTGTTACTCAACAAAGTGACAGTGACCACAGTCAATAAATTACAAATCACAATTGAATAAATTCAAGTTTCAGGAAGTAGCGTTTAAATACTCAGCAACAGGGGCACTTGGTTAGGTGTCCAACTCTTGATTTTGGCTCATGATCTCATGGTTTGTGAGACCAAGCCCTGTGTCAGGCTCTGTGCTGACAGTGCAGAACCTGCTTGAGATTCTCTCTGCCCTTTCCCTGCTCACATGCACACTCTCTCAAAATAATGAAACAAATTATATATATATGTATATATATAAAATCAGCAATAGAATAAAAAAATTTTTCAAAATTTTTATTTATTTATTTTTAATGTTATTTATTTTTGAAACAGAGAGAGACAGAGCATGAATGGGGGAGGGCCAGAGAGAGGGAGACACAGAATCCGAAGCAGGCTCTAGGCTCTGAGCTGTCAGCACAGAGCCCGAGGTGGGGCTCAAACTCACGGACTGTGAGATCATGACCTGAGCTGAACTCGGATGCTTAACCGAATGAGCCACCCAGGCGCCCCTAGAATAAAAAATTTCTCATAGAAATCCCAAGAAACCCAACCACAATTCTTAATACTAGAGGTCTGAAAAAGGATTACATAATATGAGATTCAGCACTTATTTTTCTCTGGAACTTATGGTATATACCAAACCAAATACCAATAAAAAAATTACAGTTTATGTTATATCCATAGAGTAGCTTTTGGGAGTTTTTCTTTTTTTTAAACCATTACCCAACTTTCTATCAATTTATACTCTTATAGTCTAGTGTTCTACAGATGAAATGTATTAGCCAACATCTAATTGACTTAATTTTATAGCGTAGGTATACTTAGGTGTTAGCGCTAACAGACGATAGATGTTTGCCCACACTAAAAACCATAAATGCCTAGAACTGCTTTACATATTGGAGATCTATCCAAAGTTCCTGCGTTCATACACCTTACTCTATTTGGAAGATAAGGCAGTCTTTCTATGAATGAATGAACATGAAAGCATTTGGTTATGATCCATATTTCTTTAGGAGACAGGCTAAAAAACAAGTCCAATGATATTTTGAAGTCGGTAAGTCTGGCTTCCTCCACCACAAATTCCTTACCGGTTTCATCATCATCTTCAGCTTCGTCATCATCATCACTGTCATTTTCGTGTTCTGCATGGCAAGCATATGCTCTTTTTAATCCATTAAATAAAAGGATAAAAGCTGGCAAAATCTGTCCAGAAACCTGATTTAAAACTTGTGGTATTTGTTCCATATCAATAAGAGCACACAGGCCCAGAACACACATCTTTCTGTCATGAAGCCTAAAAAATAAACAAAATATTTTCTTTTTTTTAATAAGCAGAGTTTCTCACCAAGTTAAATAAACAAAGATCCAATGTATGTCACTTACCCCAAGAAACAATCAACATCATTAAGCCACTGTGTAATAAAATGATTTGTAACTGGTTCAACATTATTAGGGAAACGAAGATTTTCTAAGGTGTTCAGAAGGAGATGTGGATTATAATACAAAGCTGCAATGGCAACTTGCAGGCACATTGTCCGAAGTTCACTTGTCTTCACCTCTCTTGTCAGTCTCTCTAAAGCTGCTTCCACAAATAAGGGAATGCACTATAAAGAGCAAAATATTCCAAAACTGTTAATAGTAATCTAACCATCCTACCCATATTAACTTGTTGCCTCAACCAACTTCTTTTTATCCCCATTGGATGACCCAATAGTTTATATTGTTGAAGGATTCACTGAGAAATCTAACTTTAGAGAAGACAAATCTTCACTGAGCCTCACCACAATAGCCAGGTGGATTCACAATATTCTTACTAATAACCTTATTGTAGTAATCACTCCACAATATATGTGTATCAATTCATCATATTACATACACACCTTAAACTTATATAACATTATGTTTGAATTATATCAATAGAGCTGGAAAAAAAACTCCTACTGAAACTGACCATGGAAATTTAACAACTAAATCTTTCTTACTGCGAAGTAATAATGTGGCAAACAATACTCCACAGCATACTATTAAAAAAAAAATCTCACTCTGCATGATAACAAGTAGCCATAAAACTTGTCATATTTTCAGACATACTAAACATATGATCATTATATATTAACTTTAAGCCAACAATTAAAAAAATGTTATCTACAGTGTCATAATAAATAATAACATACAAAATATACAAAAAATACCCCAAAAGAAAAAAACTGGAGGGAAAGATTATCTCTCTGAAGCCTCAGATAGGAAACATTAATCATTGCCTCACTGACCTGGTCAATGCCACGCCCTTTGCACTGTAGAATGATGACCTCTAACAATTTTGCTGCATGACACTCTGCATCTTCTCCTGCAACTCCTGTAAGAACCTGATCAATACAGAATATAAAACTGCAATGAGGCATCATGAAACCTTTAAATCAAGGAATTTCTCTGTCCCCTGTCTAGTCTCTGGAGTTTTTCTTAAGATATTCTAATTCATATATATGATTGCAATATTTATTACACAGACTATAATCTAAAATAACAGTGAGGATTTGGGAATTACTGGTTGGTCTTATTTCAGCACTCTTACCTCCTGGTCTAATCAAATCACTTCCCCTATAGTGTCATTCTGGATTATTGCATGTTGAAAACTACTATCTTCTCATACAACCCTGGTAGCTAAAGCACCATACCTTTCTTAAGGATATCTGGCTCTTATGTAAAGTGAAAATAAAAAAAGAAAGAAAGAAATAATAAATTTTAAAGAAGCTAACATTGCTAGGAAAGCCTTTTCTCTACATAAATCTCACAAAATAAAAAATAGTGTCATTGAAGTGAGAGAGAAGAAAAGGCAGCCTGTTGATGGCAAATGCTGTTCCCAGACAAGAAATTTTTGGACTTGTGCTAGTTAGAGTTAGAGGACTCGAAGTGTTAAGGATAACTTCTGGAAAAGGCAAATAAATGGTATGGATATCAATATTCCCAGAGTAGTAACATAAACTGTGTAACTGGCAATAAATAATAATATACCAGATAATGATTTTGTGATGAAATGTTCAAAAAGAAAAGGATCAACGAGACACGCCCATCTAAAAAATGCCATAGAACAAAATCATTTTTTTAAATGCTTGGTATTAAACACCCTGCTGCCTCTCAACACCGATAGAACTGCAAATGCTACTCAATTATATTGACTGATAATGAAGGACCCCAATTCAAAGATTTTATTCCCTACCTTCTGTTTAAGAAAAACATTATATAAAACTAACTAACTGGGGTGCCTGGGTGGCTCAGTCCATTAAATGTCCAACTTCTGATTTTGGCTCAGGCCGTGATCTCACCGTTTGTGGGTTCAAGCCCTGAATCGGGTTCTGTGCTTGGGATTCTCTCTCTCTCTCTCTCTGCTCCTCCCCAACTCATGCTCTCTCTCTCTCAAAAATCAATAAACATAAAAAAAAAGTTACATTCACCATACACTTACTTGTGATTTTCCAAGAAATGGCACGGTACTATTTGACTTTCATTTTAAATAAATCCTTGACTTTTGCTTTGGATTCTGTGTCTCTCTCTCTCTCTGCCCTTCCCCTGCCCACACTGTCTCTCTCTCTCACTCAAAAATAAACAAATATTAAAAAAAAAAATCCTTGGCTTTTACAATCTTGCTATTTACTAAATAACTTCCGTATAGTCTCCATAAACCTGTAACCTCCAAGAATTTTCTGTATAATAAACACTTCTAACTATTCCTGATCCTTTCAAGTATCTCTCAAATCAGTTGATTCTTTCCTTCTTTTGAACCAAAGCCTAGCAAAGAACCAGGCTAAGGTAAGTAAGTTCCAGGCACTCTAAAATTCAAAAAAATTTGTAACTCCAATTAAATGTCAGGGCAGACAGAAGACAAACATTTGTCAAAGCCATTACTGTGGCATCTAGAACCCAGTCTTTTTTAGTTTATAGCTTTTAAAGCCCTTATTCTGTCAGACCCATATATTTGCCGTAATGTATCATGTACCTTCATTCTTCACAATTGCATACTTTTTGTAGTACCAGCCTGATGAAATATATCCTTACATTTACTAAAAAGGACCTACCTTTTTACACATACTATATATCATTTCAAGATACTTGGTATCTGACAGAAGTGTGTCTGTATCAACTGTTACATAATTATGAAGCAGAGGCATCATATCTGTATTAATAAAAAGCATAAAAACATTAAAAATGAATTAAACCAAAAAATTAATAAAATTTAAATATCTTTACTAATATAAATGCTTTGTTTCTGAAAAAATCTCCTTAGAAAAAGAAAGCAAATATGAGACTGTCTGGTCCCTTATAGTTAGTCTGTATTATACAAAGATGATTATTATACAAAAAAGACTAATAGGGGGCAGGAAGGTGAGAATATGTGTTAAAGAAAACAAACCTAAATGGATAACTAAATCAAATATAAAATGGGTATCAATGTTATTGTCCTTGAGCATTAACTTCTAGTGATAACATCTAAACAATGGAGCACTTATAATACTCAAAAGCATATGTTTAAGTTATATACTAAAAATGAATCAAATTGGGGGAAATCCTCAGTATTTCTACTGAGTTACTGACTTGACTTACCTGTAAAGTAATCAAACCCATCTTGCTGAAAAACCTCAAATACCAAAGGTAGTAGCTGCCACATTTGTGGAGATACTTGTTGACAAGTCAAACTATGTGCTAAAGAGAAGATCTCCTCATAGAATTCTAAAAGAGAGTATGGAGTCATTAGGACAATGCTTGCTGATGTAAAAAAGCAGCAAATTTTAAACACAGAGGTATATACCTAAGACGTGCTGTTGTAAAACAGTTCCAATGACCTGTAAGCAGATGCCCTCAAGCTGCTGGGTTATCTGAAAGAGGAGAATACAAATTGTATGTAACTGTCCCACACCACTGAATAAATTATTAAATAACATAAATGTAATTCACTGCTTACTGAAATATATAGTATTTTAAGAAATCATTTTAAATCTTTGCTTTGAAGTGACTCATAAAATTGTGGGTCAATAAGGAATTTAAATTTAGGGGCGCCTGGGTGGCGCAGTCGGTTAAGCGTCTGACTTCAGCCAGGTCACCATCTCGAGGTCCGGGAGTTCGAGCCCCGCGTCAGGCTCTGAGCTGATGGCTCGGAGCCTGGAGCCTGTTTCCGATTCTGTGTCTCCCTCTCTCTCTGCCCCTCCCCCGTTCGTGCTCTGTCTCTCTCTGTCCCCAAAATAAATAAAAACGTTGAAAAGAAAAAAAAAAAAAAAAAAAAAAAAAGAAAGGAATTTAAATTTAATGAAATACCATTATGATGAAACAAACAAGAGCAATAATGTGTAGTTTACCTAAAAAAGAAAACATAATATCCTAGGAAAATGTAAATAGTTATGAAAATAAAGGAGCCACATCATTTTGCAAATAGATTACAGACCTTTTTGTGTTTATATATAGATTATCGCAGTCCAGACATCACTGTCAGTGGCTTACAGCAAAATTATTTGAAAGAAGGCATTATTTCTACCACTCCAATGCTTAAGTCACCTCTATTTATGTAATTACAGTAGATATAGTGAACCATGCCCCAAGCCATTTAAGAAAGACTGAAAATACAAATTGCTCTTTAATTGTCATTATGGTCTTCAATCAGATCCCAAATCCCTGGAAGGCATCAGAATGTTTAAAAAGTGGGGAGACGAGACAATAAAATTTACTAATTGGGTATAGAACCAGGACATCCATTTCAAATACATATACTTACAACATTTTCAACTCTTCAAATATATAGTGAAAACTGATTTGTTAACCATAAGGCAGCTACAGAATTCCTCATGGATTCTACCTATTTCCAATTATAATATAGAATATAAATAGCTTACAAAAAATTTCATATTGCAAAAGGCAATTCACAGATAACCTGAAAACATGATTTATGCATATAAATATCTGCACTGGAATTCTAAACACCAAATTCAGGACACTGGTTATTTCCAAGGGAAAGAAGTAGGGAAATAAGATTGCGAAGTGGTACCCCAAGGGCCTCGATTACATCTATCTGAAATTGCTTTTCTTATTAGAAATAAAGTTTAGGGGCGCCTGGGTGGCGCAGTCGGTTAAGCATCCGACTTCAGCCAGGTCACGATCTCGCGATCCGTGAGTTCGAGCCCCGCATCAGGCTCTGGGCTGATGGCTCAGAGCCTGGAGCCTGTTTCCGATTCTGTGTCTCCCTCTCTCTCTGCCCCTTCCCCGTTCATGCTCTGTCCCAAAAATAAATAAACGTTGAAAAAAAAAAAAAAAAAAAAAAGAAATAAAGTTTAAAGGATATCCTACGAAATTTTAAAATCTAAGGGGCGCCTGGGTGGCGCAGTCGGTTAAGCGTCCGACTTCAGCCAGGTCACGATCTCACGGTCCGTGAGTTCGAGCCCCGCGTCAGGCTCTGGGCTGATGGCTCGGAGCCTGGAGCCTGTTTCCGATTCTGTGTCTCCCTCTCTCTCTGACCCTCCCCCGTTCATGCTCTGTCTCTCTCTGTCCCAAAAATAAAAAAATAAAAGCGTTGAAAAAAAAAAAAAATTAAAAAAAAAAAAAAAAATTTTAAAATCTAATATACTTAGGTGGTGGTTAAAGGGTATTATTGGTTTTGTTTTTCTCTGTTCTTTATCCTTTATGTTTTAAATTATTTCATTTTTATTTTTTTTTAATGTTTATTTAATTTGAGGGGCATGCCTGGGTGGCTCAGTCAGTTAAATATTCGACTCTTGATTTCGGTTCAGGTCATGATCTCACAGTTCATGGGTTTGATGCCCACATTGGGCTCTGCACTGACAGTGCGGAGCCTTTTTGGGATCTTCTCTCTACCTCCCCCACTTGCTCTCTCAAAAATAAATAAATAAACTTTTTTTTTTTTTTTTTCCAACGTTTTTTACTTATTTTTGGGACAGAGAGAGACAGAGCATGAACGGGGGAGGGGCAGAGAGAGAGGGAGACACAGAATCGGAAACAGGCTCCAGGCTCTGAGCCATCAGCCCAGAGCCCGACGCGGGGCTCGAACTCCCGGACCACGAGATCGTGACCTGGCTGAAGTCGGACGCTTAACCGACTGCGCCACCCAGGCGCCCCATAAACTTTAAAAATATATGAAGTTTATTTAATTTGAGAGAGTACGCATGTGAGCTGGGCAGGGACAAAGAGTCAAGAGTCAGGAGTTGGGATGCTTAACTGACTGAGCCACTCAGGTGCCCCAAATTATTTCATTAGAAAAAAATTCATGATTACAATTCTCTTTCCAAAAGACAACTGTATAAGAAGAAAACTTGAAAGATGATGGTAATGGTAGCACAACAATGTGTGCTTAAAACCACTGAACTATTTACTTAAAAACGGCTAAGATGGTAAATTTTATGTTATGTGTAGTATATCATAATTAAGAAACAAAAGCAGTAGTACAGTTGAAGAATGGCTCTAAATTCCCTAAAACCTGAATCAAAACCTTGTAACACTGGATCATTTTCTTACCTCTTTATGATCTTCAACTACACTAAGAAGTGTGTCAATGGTATTCAGGATTCCCATAGCAGTAACTGCTTTGTCATCACTTCCTTCTTCATCTGGCCCAGTCTGGATTACCTGATTAAATGTCATTGCCTAGGTTCAAAAGAATATAACTTAGGCTTACCATTAAAGCAGTATAAACACATTTTGGTCTAAAACTTCATTTTTAAAATGTTCTCACTGGGACAGAAAAACCAATCAATATCACCAAACTGGTTAATAGTAATTAAGAGCCTGGCTCTACAATCAAACAAATGGCTCTGCCATTGAGTAGGTGATCTTAAAGTTACTTGACCCGTTAGTCCTAACATCTGAGAAATTTATGATAGAGAACTGTGAGGATTAAAAGAGGCAAGGCATAGAAAGTGCTTAATATTATGAGTATTTTTATTAATTTTACTGGCTAACATTCAACAATGCCCAGATACAGGTATATTAATCAAGGTTTTTTGTTATAAAATTCAATCATTTTCAAAGAAACTTCTGAGAAGTAAAGGGTGGAGTCATAGCTAATAATGCACAAGGTGCCTAGGGGACACAGTCTGTTGAATGTCTGACTTTTCTTTTTATTAATGTTTATTTACTTTTGGAAGAGAGAGAGAGAGAGAGACAGAGAGAGAGAGCACGCGCGCACCATGCACATGTGCGTGGGAGGGGCAGAGAGAGAGGGAGATAGAATCCCAAGCAGGCTCCATGTTGTCAGCACAGAGCCTGACCCGGGGCTTGAACCCACGAACCATGAAATTATGACCTGAGCTGAAATCAAGAGTTGGACACCTAATCAACTGAGCCACCCAGGCACCCCGAGTGTCTGACTCTTGATTTCTTTTTGGCTGAGGTCATGAGTCCAGGGTCGTGGGAATAAGTCCACCCTCAACGTGTAGCCTGCTTGGCATTGTCTCTCTCCCTCTGCCCCTCTCTCCCCCACTCACACTCTCAATCTCCAAAATATTTTTAAAAGGGGGGAGGGGTGTGCCTGGGTGGTTCAGTTAGTTGAGTGTCCAACTCTTGGTTTTGGCTCAGGTCATGATCTCACAGCTCTGCGGGTTCAAGCTCCATGGTATTCAAGTACTGCACTGCCAGTGCAGAGCCTGCTGGAGATTCTCTCTCTCCCTCTCTCTAACTCATGCTATCTCTCTCTCAAAATAAATAGACTTGGAAAAAAAAAAAGAAAAACACCCCCCCCCCCCCAGGGTGTTGTGGAGGTGTACACTTGAAGGGTGAATCCCAGATCCACCGTTCTAGCTTTGGCAAGTTACTTAACCTTTTCATAGTTCACACTTTCTCTCAGTTAGGAATATTCCTGGGGCATCTGGGTGGATCAGTTGGTTAAGAACAGATTCTTGATCTCAGCTCAGGTCATGATCTCATGGTTCATGGGTTCGAGCCCCACGTCAGGTTCTGCACTGACACCGCAGAGCCTGCTTGGGATCCTCTCTCCTTCTCTCTCTGTCCCTACCCTGCTTGCAGTCTCTTTCTCACAATAAACTTAAAAAAAAAAAAAAAAAAAAAGGAATATTCTTCACATAGGACTGTGAAAGTACTAAATGAGCCTAAATATATGTCAGAGGCTTAGAACACTACCTGATACACAGTACACTCTGAAAATATTTGTTGTAAGTAATGAATAAGTGATTGGTTCAAAAAAACATACCAAATGCTGTGTCATTTCTACTGCAATAGGAGTAACTTCTTCACTATACTCGCAGATCATTTTCTGAATTACATTGGTAAGATCATCATTTTCTGTTTCTCTTATAATATGAAGAAGAGCCTGCATTACAGGTCTGATGAATGGCGTGATATATTCTTTAGCTGTGAGAAAAAAAATTGGAAACAAAACTCCTTAAAACCTTATATATATCAAAGAATAAACATAGACACCTTCACAAGGTATCAAGTTCCTAAGATGCCTTGTACAATTATGTATAAAAACACGGTACTATTTTTGAGATAAAATCCTTTACCCTTTTCTTGATTGCTGATCAACACTTGAAGTGCAATGGCAGCTTCCACTTTCACAGGCATTTCCCTATCATCTATCAGACATCTTCGAGTCAGCTCTAAGGCCGTTTGCAGATTCTGGTCACTTTTGAACTTCACTTCACAAAAGTAGTGAAGGACCCAGCAAGCCTTTTTAAAAAAATGCAATGAGTTACTATAGATATCCTATATTAAATTGCCACAAGCTACAGTACCTCTATTCCCAAAGTTTTTTGTGTGGGAATCTGGAGGCTGGCCAGTGGTAGAGATGTCCAAAGAGACAACACTAGACCAGTACTATGATCCCAACTTACTCTTTGGCTGCATGATGTTTGTGTGGATAGCAAGATCTGAATGCAAAACACAGGCAGACACTGCTATCAGACACAGATGAAAACTATGCACACATTATATCAGCCATTTAAATACTTACATGAAACAGAAGTCTAACATGAAATATGGCTTTTAAGGTGAGCATTAAAAAGTTTCCACATAAAAGTCCACATAAGCAGTTATTCATTACAAGACAAAAATGTATAAATTAATACAGCTTTAACACATACCCTCGCTCTCATATAGCCTAGTTCACTGCTGAAGAGAGGGAATACGTGATTCTGCAACATGTATTCCATCTGATCTTTGTAGATCTTTTTCTGTCAATATAAACAACAATTATTTTTGAAAGAATTCCAAATGTAATCATCTTAAATACCAAATAAATACACTAATGTTAAAAATCACTACTGATGTCAAACCATACATTTATTCTGATTCCTTGTACCTCAGTATCAATATAATTTTCTCATTCTCAAACGTAACCATCAAAAAACACAGAATACCTTTTCTTTCATCTTTTTACCTCATTTACTTAGAAAACAATTACACCAAATCTTAACAGTAATTATGTTTGAAGGATGGAAGTGTGGTTACTTTTATTCCTTACCTTATAATAACTATCACAATGAAAAAAACCTCTCTGGAAAAGTTCTAAAGGAACTTAACATACACTGAGAAAAGACCTTGCTTTCAAGGTAATCTGGATATCTAAAAAGACTCTCATTAGTCTTAAAGTAGGGTCTTTTCTAAGTGGTAACAAGCTTTTAAGAGTTCCTGGAATTGCATATTACATCAACATTAAAAACTAATAAACACTTCAAGAACTGAAGACTAAGACATGGGAACTAAATGCAATGTGGGATCCTGGACTGGTCATGGACCAGAAAAAAGGACATTAGAGGGAATTCTTGCAAAACATGAAAGGGGTCTGTAAGATTAGTGAATAGTATCCCAGCAACATTAATTTCCTGGTTGTGAGAATTGTGGATGGCTGTCTAAGATGGTAGGTAACATTAGGGGAAGAGTAATGAGAACTATTTTTGCAATTTTTCAGTGAGTCTAAAATTACCTAAAAATAAAAAGACAGAAAAATCTGAACTTGCCAAGATCACTCACTCAAGATTCCCAGCCTTCCATACAACAAATAACCATTGTCTTTAATTTATAAACTAACAGAAGGATGGATAGACAGATATAGAAAAGCTGAAAAATACACAAAATATACCTACAAATGGTGACATGGAACAAGGTTCCTAGGAGTTGGATGATTCTGTGACTAAATATTTACTTGAACTTTGTTATCATTTATTAGCTTTTAACCAAAAACAAATTTCAAATTTATGAAGCCAGACACAATGTGTACAATTAAGCTGAGGTTCTTAAACATAAATCTAACCCAGGGTCATTATTTACTAGAAAATTTATGTCACAAAAAGCATGATGTTCCTAAGTTGCAAATGGATACATTCATGTTTATAAATTTCCTTAAAAGATAAATTTTTCAAAGAGAAAACCCCACTATTTTACAATTACCTTGCAATATGAAAATAACTCCTACAAAAAGAAGTATCTTTAGCATAAGCAGCAAAAGAAAATATTAACTGGACATAATTTCAAAATCATATTAAAACTTGTACTTCAAAGGGCATCAAGTAAAGTGATAACCCACAAAATGGCAGAAATACCTGCAAATCATTATAAAAACCATCTAGTATTTAGAATATACAAAGAACTCTTAATAATTCAACAATGAAAAGACAATCCAGTTAAAAGTAGGTGAAGAATTTGAAAATATCTCCAAAGAAGATAAACAATGGCCAATAAGTACATCAAAAAAGATTCTCAATGTTGTTAGTCATCAGGGAAATGGAAATCAAAACCACAATGAAATATCATTTGACACCAACTAGGATGGCTATAATAAAAAAGATTGCTAAGAATCAGTGAGGACATAGAAACTGGAACCCTCATACATGGCTGATAAAAATATAAAATGATACACCACTTCAGAAAACAGTCTGGCACTTTCTCAAAATATGACAGCAATTTGAATCCTAGGTATGTATTACCCAAGAGAAGTAAAAATATTACATGCACACAAAAACGTGTATATAAATGATCACAGCTTCAAATGGAAACAATACAAATGTCCATCCATTGATGAATGGATAAATACAATGTGGTATATCAATACAATGGAACATTATTTGGCAACAAAAAGGAATGAAGTACTGACACGGGCCACAATATGAACTTTGAAAATATTGTGCTAACTGAAAAAGCCCTACTCCTAATTGAGCACATTCCCTTTACATGAAATGTCCAAAATAGGTAAACCTGTACAGAAGACAAAAAGTAGATTAGGGGTAGCCTAGGGCTGAAAGCTCTGGAAAAAAATGGAATGTGACTGCTAACACTTTTGGGGATGATGGTTATACAACTCTGTGAATAAAACCCACTGAATTATACACTCTAATGGGTGGACATTATGGTATGTGAATTGTATCTCAATAAAACTGTTACTAAATCACTTGCACACAAAAGAAATACCTTCAGAAGTATTTCAGCTAAAGATCCAATCATATGCAGGGCTCCATCTTTTTTTCGAGGATCAGCATTCGGTTCTGTAAGAATCTGATAGCAAAATCCCATTGTCTTTTGCAGTACCTAGATTAAAAAAGAAAAGTAATACTTAAGTGATTTCCAAACAATCCTTAACAAAAACAAAAAGACAAAATGACTTACATGGCTAACATTAAAAGCTGAGCATACACCTGAACAAATTTTAAATATTAAAGCAAAAGTTACCTAAACAACCTACCTCTTTCCTCTTGCTACAAGCTGTGAACAAAAGTGTTTGGGCAGCGGTAGTAGGAGAAATGAAGTCTTCAAACACATCTAAAGAATAAATTTAAAATTAATACGAAACCCAGTAATTTCAATTTCTTCAACAAACATTTTCACAAAATTTACAAATGATGCTCTGTAAAAAACAGACCTTAAAAGGTGTCAGATGGGTATTCTGATAAGTTTATTCTAAATGCTAACTTTTAAGTCCCTTGAAGTTTGCTACAACAGTACCTTTGCAGAAATAAGCACTGCCTTTCAAATCGCTCTCATTTTGTATCTCCTTTATCTCCAAGATGAGGGTGGGAACTATGGCCCTGGACCAAATCCAGGCCATCAACTGTCTTTCTACTGCCCATAAGAATTGTTTTTCACATTCTTAAATGGTTGAAAATCAATAAAAATAAGATTCTGTGATACAAGTAAATAAAAAAGTTGTCTAAATCTACATGCAAGGTATGAAAATGAACCCAGATTCCTACATAATTTTGCAACATCTTAATTTCATGTCTTTTCTGTACAAATTAAAATGTTAATCCATCAATTTCTCCTAGTGATTATTTTCTTTAATACAAAACACTACAAATGTGAGAATTTCCACAATATGGTCACAAAAGAATAATCTGCAAATACAAAAGATTTTGGTAGGAAGAAGAACTAATACTCAACATGAGCCAAATTACAATTCCTTAGTTCCATGCAGAGACTCCATGTGATACAGCTTCCAATATGCATCTTCTCAATTCCCACACATATGATGACTGACATGAGATCCAAAAGTATAGTTTAGGCACTTAGTATTAAGGTGTAATCTTGAATTTGCAACAATTCTGGCATATGCCAGAAACACATCCACAAACTGTAACTCAGTAACACTACTATATTTGTGTCTGTTAAAAATGCAGATCATTGGGGTGCCTGGGTGGCTCAAGTGGTTAGTTGTCTGACTTTGCTTCAGGTCATGATCTCAGTTCTTACAGTTTGTGAATTTGAGCCCGGCGTCGGGCTCTGTGCTGACAGTGCAGAGCCTGGAGCCTGCTTTGGATTCTGTCTCCCTCTCTCTCTGTCCCTTCCCTGCTCATGCTGTCTCTTTCCTATCTCTCAAAAATGAACAAACATAAAAAAAAGGGGGGGGGGGGCGCCTGGGTGGCTCAGTTGGTTGGGTGGCCAACTTCAGCTCAGGTCATGATCTCATGGTTCATGGGTTCAAGCCCTGCTTCAGGCTCTGTGCTGACAGCTCGGAGCCTGGAGCCTGCTTCAGAAGCTGTGACTTCCCCTCTCTCTCTGTCCCCTTCCCAGCTCATACTCTGTCTCTCATAAAATAAAGGTTAAAATCAATCAATCAATCAATCAATCAATCAAGACAATCATGCCATAACTAATGAAAAGACCCCAAAAAGTGGGGGTCTATAAAGATTTTTCAGTACCATACCAAAGATGAGGCCTTAAAACTCCCCTAGGTTTATTATACAAACTTAGTTACTGACATTTTATTTCAAAGAAAGTGAAAATTTACCAAACTTCATGCGTATATATTCATAAGGATCTTCTTGCCAAAGTTCCTCATCAGCATCTGTATAGCACATCAAGGGAAAAATAACATCTTGGATAATGCCCTGCGATTTAAAAGTTAAGAAAAGTAACCTTAAGTCAGTCTTCAAATTTAAACCCCGAATTTTGTTTAAGTGCTAAAGCAAAACCAACCCTATAATATGTATTTTAAGCTTAATATCAAACTTTAGTAATGATTCTCAGATCAACTATTACCCTTTGTGAAACAAGTAATTATAAAATAAGACTTATGTGTATATAGGTAGCAATTAATATTCTGAGAAAAATACAATATGACATTTTAGTCCATCAAATCCTGTAGTTGTAATAAAGCAAATACATTACTCACAGAAATAGTATATAAGCTAATTATCCCCAAAACTAATCTGGTGAAGCAGTCCTTTGCTTACTCCAAATTATATAATCAAAATGTTATAATCTTAAGCCAACCAAAAGCATTTAAAGGCAAGTTAAAAAAAAAAAAAAAGAATTTAAAGGCAAGCTTTAAGATAATAGTTTTAAATTAAAATTAAAAAAAATTCTGAATATTAAAAAAGTACCTTTTAAAAGTTTATGTCAAGGTATGATCTCATTCCTACTATACTCTCAAAACAATTAAAAGAACTAGACTAACATAAGTCAACAAAATATGCATTTTTCAACATTTATGATAATTAATGTTATTTCCATTATATTTTCCAGAAAAACATTTCAGATAGAAAATTTTTACTTGTATATGAGGCTTCAGATTCTTCCAGGTGAGGGCATGTGAAACTCCTTGATTAATATAATTTAATGTCTGCTGTAAAACTCGAGGAGCCATATATTGCTTCTCCTTGTACTGATATAATACCTTTAATAAAACCTTTGAAAAAAATTTTTGAGCAAAAACCAAAAGTTAAATAGAAATTTTAACCACTTCTAAGCCAGCCAAAACACCTGACACACATATCTTAATACCCAAATCATCATTATAAAATAACCATATTTTAAAAAGAATTTTTAAAATTATGTATTAGAGAACCATATTTAATCCCAAGGTATTCCTATAAACAAACTGAAATAATACTATTTCAAAGGACTAGTTTCCAATTAAGTATAGTAAGAGAAAATCATAGGTTACTTACTGAACACATCACAATCTTTTGTGACAGCCCAATATTATTAGTTACCTCCCTGAAAAACCTTGCCCAAACCATGTCTGCCATGAGTTCTAATTCTAATTGGTATTGTCAAGATTTGGCCCACAGACCTCTCACAGGTCTATGAGGTCAAAACTATTTTCATAACAATGCTAAGACTTCATTTGCCCTTTTTACTGTGTGACATCTACATCGATGGTACAAAAGCAATGGTGGCAAAACTTCTGGTGCCTAACACGAATAAAGCAGTGGCAGGCACCAAAGTGTACAAGCAGCTGTCATACTCTTTATAGCCATATTAAATGCAGAACAACCTCTCCTTAAGAACACTCTTAATGAATAAGAAATATAAATATTATTAAATGAGGAGTATATGTGTAGCACTTTTGCTACATACCAAAGTACAGGGGTTGGAAGAAAACATGAAATAAGTAATAGCTTTTCCCATCAAACACCACCATATACTTGAAAGAAAACCTGACAAATTGTGGTTATTTAGACTTGTGTTATCTTTCCTCAAAAATGAACAAAAAGTGCCTTCTCCCTTCAAGGAAAATAACCAAAAATACATTCCTGGTGCTAAAATCTAAGCTTTCAAACAAAAATTAGAATTCTCAAAATCTTATACCTAAACACTTAGATCTACTTAATCAGCTTTCCAATATTTAAAGATATTTCTAATAACATCAGTGGTGACATTAGTTAATGTGATTTTTTATTTTTCTTTAATGTTTATTTATTTTGAGAGAAACCGTGTCAGTGGGGGAGGGGGAGAGAGAATCCCAAGCAGGCTCTGAGCTGTCAGTGCAGAGCCTGACAAGGGGCTCGATCTCAGGAACCGTGAGATCGTGACCTGAGCGAAAATCAAGAGTCAGACGCCTAAGCAACTGGGCCATCCAGGAGTCCCTGTAATTGCTTTTTAATATGAATAATGCAATGTATTAACATTTGGAAAATCTTCATTAACTCAATTTTCCAAATGACTATATGTTACAAAATCATGTATGGATAAAAGATCCATTTAAAGTGCAATATAGGGGTGGGAGGGAGAGGAGGGTGGGTGATTGGTATTGAAGAGGGCATCTTTTGGGATGAGCACTCGGTGTTGTATGGAAACCAATTTGACAATAAATTTCATATATTAAAAAATAAAGTGCAATATAGATCAACAGGTGTTAATGTAACAGAATATAAAATATTTGTTCTGACAAACATTATACTGCAATTAACCTTTAAGAAACTACCACTTGGGACACCTGGATGGCTCAGTCTATAGAACATGTAACTCTTGATCTTGGACTCGTGAGTTCAAGCCCCAGGTTGGGTGTAGAGTTTACTTAAAAAGAGAGAGAGAGAGAGAGAGAGAGAGAGAGAGAGAGAGAAACTACCACTATCAAATTTTGATGTGGTTATCAAAGAATTTCCACAACTATGTGAAAGTCTATTAAAACATTCTTTCCAGGGTACCTGGGTGGCTCAGTTGGTTAAACTCTGACTCTGACTTCAGCTCAGGTCATGATCTCACGGTTTTTAAGTTCAAGCCCTGCACTGACAGTGCTGAGCCTGTTTAGGATTCATTCTCTCTCTCTCTCCCCTGCTCATACTCTCTCTCAAAAATAAATACATAAACTTAAAAAAAAAAAAGCCTTTCCTTTTCCAGCTTATCTCTGAGTCCATGCCACAGTTATTTATGTCCACCAAAACAAAAGACTGATTACATAGGTAGATGAGTATATAGCTGTCTTTTCTTAAGCCAGACATTAAAAATATTAGTAAAAATGTTTAACAATGCCATTTCTTTTTGCTAAAAACTTTTCACTTGAGGAACAGTTATTAAAAAAAAAAAAACATGTATTGTGTGTTAATATATAAGAAGTTTATTATTTTTAAATGAATTAACTCTTAAATTTTAATTTCTAATATGATAAATACCACTAGGTATAACTCACATAAATAGAAGTTTGTTGAGGTTCTCAAAAAGTTAAAGAGAATAGTAAACACCTAAGACCAAAAATGACAACTGCTACAGAGTTCATGCAGTTTTGGATACCAATGAACTATGAAAAGCAAGACAGAAATTAACCCAATAATGCCATGTTTCAACTTAGAAAAATTCTTAGACTTACCTGCTGGACACCAACTGCAAATGCCTTCAGAAATACTTCAGCAAATTCATTATACTCCTTGGAAACATTGCCAGGGCTTCCATATCTAAAAAAACATTATTAAAACACCCAGTTTCTTTCTTTCTTTTTTTTTTTTTTAAATGTTTGAGAGGGAGGGAGAGAGAGCATGTGCGCATGCAGGAGTAGGCGGAAAAAGGGAGAGAATCCCAAGCAGGCTCCCTGCTGTCAGCATGGAGCCCAAAGCAGGGCTTGATCCCACCAACTGTGAGCGGTGAGATAGAGATCCCATCAACTGTGAGCAGGGCTTGATCCCACCAACTGAGCTGAAATCAAGAGTCAGATGCTAAACTGACTGAGCCACCCAGGTGCCCCCACACTGTTTCTCTATATTGCTTTATATATCAACACTTATAAAACCAAGTGCTTGAAAAAATAAACTTAAATCATCATATACTGAGAGAAACTTACCTTTCAAAAAGCCTTGCTAAGATATGTAAAGCCCACTTCTTACATTTCCACCATGGTAACTCAGGTCTATCATCTTCTTCAACTTGAAGTGTTTCCTTTAAAGAGATATTTATTTAAAAATAAATAACGAGATAGATTTTTTTTTAAATAAGTTTTTTTGTTTTTTTTTTTTTTAGTTTATTTTGAGAGAATGAGAGAGCGGCAGAGAGAGAAATGGAGAGAGAGAATCCCAAGCAGGTTGCATGATGTCAGAACGGGCCTGGGGTGGGGCTCTAACTCACAAACCATAACATCATGACTTGAGCTGAAATCAAGAGTCGGACGCTTAACTGACTGAGCCACCCATGTGCCCCTCAATTTTCAGTTTTCTTAAGTCAAATTTGGGTAAAGTTCTCTAAAAGGTAACATGAAATGTTTCTAAAGTAAGAACAGTGTTACTCATGGTTATTCAGTTGTAAATAGTCTAGAGATTGGAGGTAGTCTTAGAGACTATTTACGCAAGAAAAATGAAAATTTGTGATTATAAGATTTCTGTAAACGCATTCATAGCAGCTTCATTTGTACTACTAAAATCCTGAAACCACCCAGATGTCCCTCAACTTGTGAATGAATGCGTAATTGTAGTATATCCACACAACAAAATATTACTTGGTAATAAAAAAGAACAAACTACTACAACACAACATGAATACATAAGAAACAAACTATTACCACACAACATGAATACATACCATAAATACATTATGCAAAAGAAGGTAAATACAAATAATTACTTTTATTAAGTTCTAGTACAGGCAAAACTAATCTATGGTGCCATAAATAAGAATGGTAATGGTAGGAATGACTAAAGCTAACTACCAGCAAATATTTTAGGTGATTACATGGATACATATAACTGCTAACTCACTGGGATATTTATTTATAGTATGTGCATATTTATAAATTATACCCAAAAAGTACAGAGTATATAAATGAAAATTTTAAAATTATATTTTGTGGGGCTCCTGGGTGGCTCAGTGGGTTGAGCAACTGACTCTTGGATTTCAGCTTAGGTCTTGATCCCAGGGTTGTGGGATCAAGCGCCATGTCGGGCTCCAAGCTCAGTGTAGAGCCTGCTTAAGATTCATTCTCTTTTTCTCTCCCCCTCTCATGCTTTCTAAAATCCAAATGAAAAATTAAATAAAAAGTAAAAATTATAGGGGTGCCTGGGTGGCTCAAGGGGTTAAGCATCTAACTCATTTAGGGTCAGATTATGATCTCATGGTCTGTGGGACTGAGCCCTGCTTCAGGCTCTGCACTGATAGCGTGAAGCCTGCTTGGGATTCTCTCTCTCTCCCTCAATCTATCTGCCCATGCTCTCTCTCTCTCAAAATAAATAAACAAAATTATATGTTGTACCTATTAAATGTGTAGTTTCCTGCAGAGTGGGAGAAATGTCTTATTTATTTCTTCTACATGGTTTTTTTTTCTTTAAGATAAAAATTTAAGCGATAAACCACAGAACACGAGGTTGGTCTCACTTATGCCACTAATAAAATTATTTTGGATATATTACATAACCCTTCTAGGTCTCTATTTAAAATAAATCCAGAGGGGCGCCTGGGTGGCTCAGTCGGTTAAGTGTGCTACTTCGGCTCAGGTCATGATCTCACAGTTGAGTTCAAGCCCCGCATCGGGCTCAGTGCTGACAGCTCAGAGCCTGGAGTCTGCTTCGGATTCTGTGTCTCCCTCTCTCTCTCTCTCTCTCTCTCTGCCCCTCTTCCGTTCATGCGTGCGCTCTCTCTCTCTCTCTCAAAAATAAACATTAAAAAAATTTTTTTTTAATAAATTCAGAGGGATTTTTTGAGGATTAAATAAGGTATGTAAGAACACTAAAAACATTTTATGTATTTGGGACTTATGAATTCCCCTACCTCTCTAGAGAACTAGATTATAAAGAAATATAGCTGTTATTTTTAAAATTGTGATTAAATTAAAAACACAGCTGGACAATTCTTTCTGTACTAAAAATCACTGAATCGTATACTTTGAAAAGGTGAATTTTACGGCCTGTGGGCTTTATCTCTATAAAGTTGTTATTTAAAAAAACAAGTAATGTAAAAAAAAAAAAAAAAAAAAAAAAAAAAAAAAAAAAAAAATAAAAAAACAAGTAATGTAACTAACTACAAAGTTTTACTAATTTGCCAAATTCTTCCCCTGGTTCATAAGTGTCTGATAAATTAATAGGTTAAAATCTAACAATGAGTGTCTTTTAAAATTATACATAGTTAATATATAACATTGTATTAACTTAACATGTATAACACAATGATTTGATATATGCATATATTGTGAAATGATTACCATCGTAAATTTAAGAAGGTAGTCAAAAAATATAAACTGTCAATTATAAGATAAAGAAGTTCTAGATATGTAATGTTCCGCATACTGACTATAGTTAACAATACTGTACTGTATACTTGAAGGTTGCTAAGAGAGTAGATCTTTATTTATTTTTTTTTTTTTAATTTTTTTTTTTTCAACGTTTATTTATTTTTGGGACAGAGAGAGACAGAGCATGAACGGGGGAGGGGCAGAGAGAGAGGGAGACACAGAATCGGAAACAGGCTCCAGGCTCCGAGCCATCAGCCCAGAGCCCGACGCGGGACTCGAACTCACGGACCGCGAGATCGTGACCTGGCTGAAGTCGGACGCTTAACCGACTGCGCCACCCAGGCGCCCCGAGAGTAGATCTTTAAAATTCTTATCATAAGAATTTTGTAACTATGTGAGGTGATGAAGAGCGTGCAACTCTTGATCTTAAAGTCGTGAGTCTGACCCCCACCTCTGGGTGTAGAGTTTAGTTAAATAAAATAAAACCTAAATAAGATTTTTAATATTAATAAATAAAAACTGAAAAGAAACAGAAGAATAAAGATAAAGAGATATATATACGTATCTAAATAATTATATATGAAATAACCCTTTATAATTTTTTACTTAGTATATGCACATATGTAAACAAAGTGGTCTCTCCATCTAGAATAATTTGTATTATGAATTATATAAACTCTTAAAAAATTTACAGGAAAGATCAGTTAAAATTTTCAAAAGATACTTAAGTATTTTAGTAATGTTAAGAACACAAGGAGACTTACTTACATTAGGTACATCTCTGTTCACAACAGTCTTTAAAATTTCTATCCATTCTGTCAGGTTCTGTTGGTTTATCAGTTCCAGTGGTAGTGTATACTGAATGAAAATCAAGAATCAATTATTTAAAAATCCTTACAAAAGAAAATCTGACTTCCTTTAATTCTTCACAAAACCTACAAAAAGTATTTCATTTAATTTTTTAGTACCCAACCAAATTTCTCATTCAGCTGATCTGGTCAGTTATCTACAGTGGAGAGTTGTGGCAATGAGAGTAGGCATCCTTGTCATCCAAATTACTGGGAGTATGTTTTATTTTCACCACAGGAGTGACATTATGGACTTCTAGTGAATGTCTTTTATCAAGTGAAGAAAATCTCTATTCCAGGACTCTTAAGAGTTGTTTTAAGTAGGAATGCTTATTAAGTTTGATCAAATGCTTTCTCTGATATTCTTAAACATGATTACAGGTCTTTTTTTTTTTTCATGTAATATGAGTTAATCACAAAAACTGATCTGTTGATCCACTCTGTTCCTTGGATAAATCCTCTTAATGGGCTCATAAAATCAATATCCTATTTAGAATTTTAGGGTATCTATCTATTTTCACAAGTGAGACAGGGCTATATTTTGATACCAGGGTATGCTGGTGTCAAAAAAATTAGTTGGGGAGGTAACTATTTTGTCCTATGCCCTAAAACAATTTATAAAAGTAACAATCTAAAAAAGTTATAATCTTACCAACTAGAAAACAAATGAAAACAGTATAGATAGTATATATCCGAATCACTTCAAGTGCCCTTTGCTTAAGACTGGGAGATAAGAGATTGTCTAAATCTATTAAATCTACAGATTTAGCAAAGAAATGCAAAATCCAACCAAACAATAGAGTCAGTTACAATCTTTGGGGAAGTCACAGTTCTATTTAAATGATATTTTAAAAGTTAAGCAAGGGCATGAATTGAACCAAAGGTCCTAGTAGATGAGATGAATCCTTCTTTGGCTACATGGCACAAAAAGAACCAGACTTTTAATACTGATCAAAAACAGTTTCATATAAATAATTACATCCCACTGAGAATATACATACAATCACTTTCTTAGTGGATATCTTTTATCGCAGACTTAGAATATGTAAAAATGATGAAGCCCATTATTGTGTGCCAGTCAAGTAAATCAAAAGTACTAGCATTTTTGTGTTAAGCTTAGGAATAGGTTTCATAATTACTTGGACAATCTAGGTACATTTGGCATATCAGGTTCATGCTAGATATAAACTGTAATTTCAGTAATTGATTTTCAGACTTTGTGAATGCTTAAGGTGAAAGGCATAAAACTTTTTACTGATTTTGTAAATAGTGTTAGATGGTTTAAGGGAGCTTAAGATTGACCAGTTATAATTTAAGATTTATTGGAGTTGTTTGTGTATTTAGGGAAGTGTGCTTGGTAAGACTTTTAATGTACTTACAATTTTGGCGATTTATATTTGACTAGCAAGAGATCTATTTGATCCAGATTTTCACATGAAATTAAGACATGGAAATTCTTTATCTTTTAATGTAGCAAAGACAGACTTATTACATATAAAAATGGTTTTATAAAAATTACCTGAACAAGAGCATAGAAGATCTTGAAAATTTGTTTCTGGATAAGGACAGACTGATCAGACTGATCAGAAAGAAGCTGGATAAAACGGTCCTTTAGAACTGGCAGAAAATGCTGCATTGCTGCTACCAGTGGACTCCGTTCCTCTGGTTTCTTGTACCTTTGGGTAGGAATACAAACTAATTCTGTAAGAATTTATTTCACAATTTTATTTATATGTATGAGTTACAAAATTAAACTGCTTGTTTGTTCACATAAATATATAAACAAATACTTCCTAAGCAACTTTAGATTCCTAGAAAGAAAAAGAAAAACCAACTATGGAACCAAATCACAAGCAAAAGCAACTTAAGAAAACCCTGAAATAATAATAAAATATTTAAAATTTTCTGAACATTCATTATGAAGCCGATAATCTTCAAGGCTCCATTAGCATCCTTACTTCCATGGTTTGAGGAAACTGGGGCACAAAGAAGTATCCTTCTCTGTATACTCATTGAGGTATAAACCTCATCAGTCAAGATCAAAGGTCTGTCCTCTTAACCATGTCACTATTCAATCTCTATTTGTGAATACTGATACAAATGAGGAGCTACAATGACTTGACTTTTAAATATTAGCAGCTGACATAAAATCAATTGTATATTACCATCCTTGTTATTTACATACCAAGACCATTAAGGCAGAAATGGCATCTATAAGGCAGAAAATATTCTACTTCTAAAAGTACTATAAACAGGAAGGTCTTTTGTAACCTATCTGGCAACAAAACCTGACCTCAACAGGCTATTTATGACCTTCACTTATCCCATCTAGAGTGGATATCCACACATTTCATAGCAGATATAATAATGTGTTTGAAAAAAACAAGAATGTGTTTGACTACTGAGTGATGGTTCAATTTCAAAAGGAGTGTTTAACATGTATTATGTGAACCTTGCTACCTTTCTAAAATCCAAAAAATCTTGAATTTGGAATCACATTTGTTCAAGGATGTGGGTAAAGAATTGCTGACCTAAGTGAGAAATTTCTGCATAGAGATTTCTCGGCCTTTTAACAGTATTATTTAAAAAGGTCTGTTGGTTTTTTAAAAAATTAAACTATACTTCAACTTAAAAAAGTTGTCAAATATGCTTCAATGAAAAAAAATTTAAATAACTTAATGGATTACAAATATAGGAAAGACACCCCAGCTTCATTAAGGAATAGGAAGAAAAGCTCTGCAAAATACAGACTAGTTGTTAAGTCTTTATTCTAAAAGACACAATTTATCTTTTCAGATTAATCTAAACCACTTTAAATTGGTGTTCCCTACCAGACTCCAGTTTTATCTACTGGTAGCCTTCCTGAAGGAAGAAAATGTATTTAAGAATTGAATATTTGAGCACATTTTTAAAAGGTAAAGGTAAAAAAGCCAGATTCTTTTTCCCTACTGGATGAAATTAGAACCAAAGTAAATTGCTCACAATTAAAAAACACCAAGACAAATGTTCTCACTAATAACAACAGAGACTATTAAACGATAAACTGACATTATTTTAAGTACTATTTTAATGTGCTAAGAAATTACATGTAGCATACATTTTAAAACATTATCTGCACAGTTGAGTCAAAAAAACCACAATAGTTTATGAAAGGAAGCCATTTGCACTCTCCAATCTGATTATATAAACTACAGTAATTATAGAAAATATTTCCTTAAAAAAAAAATTTCCTTTTAACAATAAAGGTAGAACTATATTAGGTGCTTCTCTCCACTTATCCAACCCAGATGATCACTCACATTAAGAGGGTTTGACTGCCCATTTCATATTACACATTCTTCTTTCCTACCTCCCTCTCAATATCAAGGAGAGGACTAGAAGTTAGATGGTATTAGTTGCTAATCTAAACTAACTGGTATGTGAAAATAATTATGATAGGAAACAAATCACTATCCCGTAAGACCTGAAAAGTTCCTGAAAGCATGAAAATATGACACTAATAAAAGCGGACTACCACAAGGCTACAATGTGACAATCTGGTGAGCCAGGCTCACCAGAAATCCTAAGTACTAGTCCATCACTTTTCTCTTAAAAAACAAACAAAAAAAATCTTCAATGGTATATCAGCATCTAAAAGAATCACATCCAACTTCTCCATCATGGCATTCAAAACTCTCTTTAACATGGTCCCAATTACCAGACCAAAATTATCCCCCACCTCTCAACAGAAATTATCCATACCATTTAGTGATCTCCTCACTACCCACTAAAGACAGTATCTCATTTCCACCTCTGTACCTTTCTTTGTTCATACTACTCCGTATGGTGTGACATGCTTTCCTCTTCAAATGCTCCTTCTGTGCTCCTTCAACTGACAAGCATTTCCTGAGGATCTATGCTCCTGAAGACCACCACAACTTCCAATTTCTCCATGAATTTTCTTAGAACTGCTTCAGTCCACACAGATCCCTTGTGAACACCTTGTGCTCCACAATCAACACTGGCGGAAAATGAACTGGAATTCCAATACTGTAGCAGCCTCCTATGTCTCCCATTAAAAAAAAATCCCTGTCACACTCTCTCCTGCTAAGATTATAGGACAGGAGAGACTTGAACCTCCTCAATGACAGTAACAGATTATTGTTATTCTCTCTCATTTTAATCACTCACTTACCAGAACTACAACAACTGGCACTCTGACAGAGGTTGGAGCAACAGCTGGAACATTCCTTAGCAGGAAGATGGGTAGCTGGTGGGAACACAAGAAAACACCAGTACCAATGCTGTAAATGGTATATTTCTCTCCTGCTCAGAAGAAAAGCAGCAGTTCATCAGCTACTTTGAGCTGGGACCCAAAAAGGGTATTTATATTGGAGGCTAACTACAAGCCCCAGAATTAGAGGGCTCACAATGGCATCTGTGTAGCTGTTAGGACTGGAAGGAAATAAAGCCACCATCATGGTGTTAAGTGTTCCTCATGCCTTCCTCATAATTTTCTAGTATCAAAACTTTTAAGTGCCTACAAATTTCATTACTTTCACTATACACTTGGAGATAATCCCTTCAACATTTGGCTTACCACCTTTAGTGCTATGCCTCAACTTCCAAGGTTATGTATTTTTTCTCATCCCTAACCCCAAATCTAAAATGATCCCTTAACCTAAAATGTGTCTTACTGATACTACTTACTTATATGAACTATAATTTGTTCAAATATGCAAACACTGAAACAGGATCCCTCAAAATACAATGATTACAAATGATCATATGAAATTTCAACATATCTTTCTTAAAGGATCTTATCAAGACCCCAAATTAAGATAAAAAATTCACAGAAAGCCAGAAGTTAAATAAAGAGCTCTAATGCTCAAAGTACTCTGCTACCCTTCACATTTTAAAAAAGCTCATGTTTAGTTTAGGCCTTTAATCAGCACAAATTGATGAGCCCATATTGAGGAATTAAAGATAACTCAGTTTTTGAATAGGGAAACATAGCAAGAAAAAGGGCACAAGGAGTTTCTTAGCTGAATCAACAGAAGCAATTGTAGAATTAAAATAAGAATGCTATTTCAAAAAGAAAATACTGAATTAAAATCAACATATAATTCACTAATATTTATATACCAAATGTAATTTTAGATGTTCAAACAGACTACCTTAAAATTTCCAAGCTTTTCCTACTTCTCAAATCTCTGTAGGAATTGAGAGACACTTACTCATAATTTTTCACAAGCTGATAAAGGCAAAGAAGAATTCCTAGCCAACAAGCACTGTTATCAGACTGAAGATAAAAGCCAATTTTGTCCACAATGGCAGTCCAGCGGCTTGGATAATCATGTTTGATGATATGGTGAATGCATGTAGTAAGCTGTACCCTGAAAGTCAAAAATAAACAATAAAGAGGAAGAAATGCTACCTAGATAAAATTCTGCTCCAAGAAAATTGCTGTTTAGACAAAAGTAAGCCACTGAGCAAAATGTACCTGTTCCTACTGATTTAAAAGAAACCCAACAAATGTTACAAGGTGATTTGGGGGCCCCTGGGTGGTTCAGTCGGTTAAGCGTCTGACTTCAGTCCAGGTCATGATCTGTGGTTTGTGGGTTTAAGCTCCACATCAGGCTCTGTGCTAATAGCTCAGAGCCTGAAGCCTGCTTTGGATTCTGTGTCTCCCCCTCTCTCTGCCCCCTCCCTTGTTTTCTCCCCTGCCTCTGTCTCAAAAATAAAAAAATTTAAAAAAATTTTTTAATGTCTATTTACCTTTGACACGGAGAGAGACAGAGTGCAAGCAGGGAAGGGGTAGAGACAGAGGGAGAGACAGAATCCAAAGCAGGCTCCAGGCTCCGAGCTGTCAGTACAGAGCCAGACGCGGCTCCAAGCCACCCAGGAGCCCCCTCAAAAAAATTTTTTTAATACAGGTGATTTTATTTTTTTATTTTTCACCCCTATCATCAACTGACGAGTTTCATTTAGAACATAGTTATTCTCATTAAAAATTCTGCAGAATCATATAAAAATAAGAGCTTTTAAATATCAAGACTATAAAATATGGGGCACCTGGGTTGCTCAGTCAGTTTAGCATTCGACTCTTGGTTTCAGCTTGGGTCATGATCTGGCGGTTTCGTGAGTTTGAGCTCCACATTGGGCTCTATGCTGGCAGCATGAAGCCGGCTTGGGATTTTTCTCTCCCCATCTCTCTGCCCCTCCCTCACTTACATGTCTCTGTCTCTCTCAAAATAAATAAGTTTAAAAAATAAAAAAATTAAAAAAACCAACAACCAAGACTATAAAATATAACGTATATGACAGCATTCTAAAGTTTTCTTTTACCTGTGTCCACCTGATCACACTATGTTTCACAAGTTTTACAGGAAGTTTAAAACCTTTAGGTTTTATAAGTGTAAAAATCACAGTAAGAAAATTAAATAAAAATAAATTTGCCTGTAACAGCATTTGTTAAGTTTACTGCTATAAAAATGACAGGTTTTTAGGGGCGCCTGGGTGGCTCAGTCAGTTAAGCACCTGACTCTTGATTTCAGCTTAGGTCATGATCTTATAGTTATGTGAGATCAAGCCCAAAGCAGGGGCTTGAGATTCTCTATCTCCCCCTCTGCCCCTCTTCCCTGCTTGTGCGCGCGCGCTCTCTCTCTCTCTCTCTCTCTCAAATAAAAAATTTAAAAAAATTCAAAAAAAGACAGGTTTTTATGTTCTGGAAAGACCCCCTCCCAAACTCCACAAATTATATACCTGCAACAATGGGTAAGTTTTAAAAATATACATATACCTGATGAGCTCAGGAGAGTGGATAATAGCTTCTACAATATTTTCTCGAATACAATGTCGATCTTCTTCTGGAATAGTATAAGGAGATATATCTCCTGGTGCTGTTTCTCGATCAGGCCAATACTGTGTTATCATATTTTTCAAATAGATAACACCTAAAGTGTAGATAAATTTGACAACAGTATTTACTGTGAAAGCATTGTGAATACCCCTATAAGTGTCCACACCTCAATTTATTTCTTTCGGACCAACCACTGTCAGTAAAGCTATCCTTTTTTAAAAACAAAATACTGCCTTCTATTATTTTAAAAGTTGATAATCAAAATACAAGTTTAATTCTTAGCTACTGTTATGATCCATAAAGTTATTATTAAACATATAGCCTTAGAGAACTCTGCAAATAAACACACTATACAAACAAAACTGCTAAAGACTTTTTACATCACATTTATTCCTAATATTTTTTATCCTGTTTTCTGTCGGAAAGCTATTTAATTTCACCTTATCAATTTTCTAAACGAAGCCTCTAAAGATAAAACCACATACACATACCAATATAGCTTCTACAATTAGTAACACTACTATAGACTGAATGTTTGTGGCCCCCCTCAAGTTTATGTCAAAATCCTAACCCCCTAAATGACAGCATTAGGGGTGAGGCCTTTTGTAGGTGATTAATGCCTTTAAAAGAGAAACCCTAGAGGTTCTTCCCCTTCCACCATGTGAGGTTCTAAGAACCAGAAAGTGGGTTCTCATCAGACACCAAATCTGCTGGCTTCTTGATCTTAAGACTATTCAGCTTCTAGAATTGTGAGGAATAAACTTGTCATGTAGTCTATGGTATTCTGTTACAGCAGCCCAAACTAAGACGTACAAAGGCTGTTATTTTTATCATAGAAAAATTATAGTATAAAAATCTCTAGTCTACAAATTTAAGTATTTCATTAATATGCAATTGTACTACTTCAAATTCATTTTATTTTATGGGAGAATTTGCTATGTTCAAAAATTACAGATTACCTATTTTGTGTTACCAATCACACTGCTATCTTGAACACTGCTAGTTAACATGAACTAGATTGCTAACAGTGCTTTTAATCCAGTCCTCCCCTTCCCATGAGAGAACCTTCAATCACAAATGCATAAGATGTACAGGAAAGGGAAATTATTCAAAATTAATCAATTACTAAATTCTAAAAAATACCAGCTCTTCTCTAATTAGTAATTAACACTTACCTGGAGTTTTACACCTATTTGAATAAGGATAACTAATACATCTATGATTTTTACATTCTACTTTGTTTATCTTGGGAATTAAAATAATATCCCGCCTTAAAAGTATTGCAAAAGAGATTAAGACTACACATTAAAATACCCTTAGTATTGCAAAAGAGATTAATACTACACATTAAAATACCCTTCAACAAAAGTTTTAAGACAAACTACATCTACAATAAAGAACACTGACTCAGGGAGCCTGGGTGATTCAGTCAGTTATGCATCTGACTCTGGATTTTGGTTGTGATCTCAAGATCATGAGACTGAGCCCCAGTTAGGGCTCCATGCTGAGTGTGGAGCCTGCTTGGGATCCTCTTTCCCTCTCTCTCTGCCTCTCCCCTACTCAAAAACATAATAATAATAAATAATTTAAAAAAACCCCACAGACTCAGTATATGTAACATATTTTAGATTACTACTATTTCCAGAATTTTGATTCTTCCAAAACAGAACAAAGATTAAAATTAAGACTTGATACACTCTTATGTCCTCTGCATAGAGCCTCTGAGTATTTATTTCTATCATCTAGCAGCTGCTATCACCATATGCCCTATACTAAAGAGTAGCATTCAATTTTTTTTTTTAAGTTTATTTATTTTGAGAGAGAAGGAGAATGTGCACATGGAGAAGGGGCAGAGAGAGAGAGAGAATCCCAAGCAGGTTCTGTACTGTCAGTGTGTAGCCCAACATGGGACTCGAACTCAAGGACCATGACATCATGACCTGAGCCAAAATCAAGAGTCGGATGCTTAAGTGACTGAACCACCCAGGTGCCCCAGGATCATTCAATTATTATAAGAATGCAACTTTTAAAGTAGTTATTATATTTTAAAATTTTTACTAATTCCACAGTTTGGCTGCTTCTGGTTTTGTACATACTAAACAACTTTCTAGCACAATTTAATTTTGTTAATGCACATAATCATGTCTCAAAATATTAAGGCCCCTAAATGCCACTTTCAACATCTTAAGTAAAAATTTCATATTTTAAAGCCAAAGATTCTTATTTAAAAGAATAACCAAATGGGAAAATGCCAACTTCACTGGTAAAAGAGAAAGGACAGTTAAAATAAAGATTTACATCTGACCAGGGTCCAGTGAAATCACTATATTTTATAAACATAAAAAATATTCTATTATTGTGCAACTTATATACCAATATTGTAAAAAATAATAAACTTATAGGCATTCATTTATTTTTTAATTACTTTTGGTGTATCAGGCAGTATTTTAAGTACTGGGAATACAATTGTTAATGAAACAAATCTAAGATTAAATGCTAACAATTGAGAAATGGTTCACTGCCTATGGCACATTATGGTAAATTATGTAGCCACTGAAATATAAGTTTTAAAACTAACACTATGTGAAGAAAAGGGAAATGATTACTATACATTAAATGAAGCAAAAAAAATTTTAACGAAATTGATGTAGGGAAAAAGAACAGCAAGAAATAATACCAGAATATAACTGGTTTTCCTAGAATGGTGCAATTATTAGTATTTTATATTTCCTATAACAAAATTAATACATCTGCAAATAAATTAAGTAACAGGACCCTAAAGATGGGAATTCCATTATTTTGCATACTAATAGCTAATATCAGAAATAGTGTACCACATTTTCACACACTATTTGGTACTGAGAGAATTGCTCAATATCTTGTTGAAACTGGAACTAAGAAATACAGTAGTCCCCCCACTTCTGCAGTTTCACTTTCTGTGGTTTCAGTTATCCGCGGTCACCCACAGTCAGGAAGCAGATGAGATGATCTTTTCTGACGTATTACCAGAAGGCCAACAGTAGCCTAGCATCATGTCAAAATGCCTACATCATCTACCACACCACATCTCATTGCACAGGCATTTTATCTTCTCACACCATCACAAGGGTAAGTACAGGAAAAGAAGGTATTTTGAGAGAGACCACATTCACATACCTCTTATTACAGTATATTGTTATAATTGCTCTAATTTTTATTAGTTACTGTAACTAATCTCTTACTCACCTAATGTACAAATTAAACTTTATCAATAAGCATGTATGTATAAAAATAAATGTAGTATATATAGCATTTGGTACTATGCAGTTTTAGGCAATTACTGAGAGTCTTAAAATGTATCCAGCATGGATAAGTGAGGGCTACTGTAGTATTTTTTTAAATGATTTAAACAATAAAGGCAAAAATTAAAGGAACAACTGATAAACAAAGAGGTTTGTATCTTAGAATCATCCACTGGGCAAATAAACAGGGAATAAACAATCTTTTAATAAACCTTATCAATTTCTCTTTTTAGCTTCTCTTTTAATTCAAGGAAATATCACATTCTTTTCTGCCACCAAATATCAAGGCACTAGCTGTTTGTAGTAAACACAAGAGGGCAAACCAAGTTTCAGGGAAGAAAATCAATGAAGGGCCATCCCAACATACCTCTGCTATTCAACTATGAACCTTTTAAATAAATGACTTACATAAACCCAAGAAAATAATTTAGTAACTTGCCTGCCTGTCTCACAGGTAAATCCAGTTGTTCCGACATAGTAATCTGAAGCAGTGTTGAAACAAAATTCAGAGACTTGTGTGCCTACAAACAAAAAAACAGGTTTTAAATTTCTGCAAATAAATATTCTCAGTACTTTATTCCACTGTTTGGCACAAAAGGCTACCCACCTGGAAGTTGGTCCCAGCCTTATTTCCCATCACTCACCAACTATGAACTAAAAGAAAAATTTAATAACCTACCTCCTAAAATATTTTGGATGTTTGTATTTGCCTTCCCATTTATCCCAACTAGCATTCTTAACCTACACTGGCACCAACAGCTCAAAAACCATATCCTCGGTAATGTCTATTTCCCCAATTCAGTAATAATTCCCCAGTAGAGATGTTCTACTAAGTGGCTACACACAAACGAAATCAGTAAAAATTAACAGCCTGGAAAGTGGTTTACAAGGGGCTAATAATGTTTTATTTCTGAATATGGCTATTTTACATAGTGTGTTCAGTTTGTGAAAATTAATCAACTGTACATTTATGACTATTCTGTTTGCATGTTACATTTAAATACAAAGTTAAAAATCAATAGCTTTGAACATATGATAAAAGTAGTATACAAACTATAGGATTATTTAATACACTTATATGAAATTCCAGTGCAACATACACAGAAAATAATGAAATATATCCAAAATGCTACTATAGTTGTATCTTGGGTGGTAGGATTATAAAGAAGCTATTCTTCACACATTTTCTATTTTCCAGTTTATACTATGGACCCTGGTCACTTTCATTAACAGTACAAAAAAGTTAAAGACTCCTTAAGTTGTCATATTTGTTTCTGGTTTTCTAAAAAAGAACTGGGGGAACCTGGACGGCTCAGTCGGTTAAGTGTCCAATTCTTGATTGCAGCTCAGGTCATGATCCTAGTGTCGTGGGATCTGGCTCCATGCCTTGCTTAAGATTTTCTCTTTCCCTCTGCCCTTCACCCACGCACCCACTCTCCCTTTCTCTCTCTCTCTCTAAAAAAAAACCAAAACAACAAAAAAGGCAAGACTACCTTTACCCGAACATTAACAGCAGCATTATTTATAATGCCCTCAAGTGGAAACAACCCATGTCTACCAACTGATGAATAGACAAGCAAAATGTGGCTTATCCATACATAATGATTAAATATTTGGTAGTAAAAAAAATGAAGTACTGATACATGCTACAACATATGTGAACCTTAAAAATATATTGTGTGAGGGGCGCCTGGGTAGCTCAGTCGGTTAAGCATCCGACTTCGGCTCAGGTCATGATCTCGCAGTTCGTGGGTTCGAGCCCCGCATCAGGCTCTGTGCTGACAGCTCAGAGCCTGGAGCCTGTTTCATATTCTATGTCTCCCTCTCTCTCTCTGGCCCATCCCTGTTCATGCTCTGTCTCTCTCTGTCTCAAAAATCAATAAACGTTAAAAAAAAAATTTAAAATATATATATATATATTGTGTGAAAGATGCCAATACTCCAGGACTGGGAGTTGGCAGGGGGCAGAGAGGGAGATGGAGAGTGACTGCTAACAGGCACAGAGTTTCTTTTTGGGGTGATGAAAATGTTCTAAAGTTTGTGGTGATGGTTGCATAATTCTGAATATACTAAAAACAACTGAATTGGATACTTTAAGTGGTTGAATTCAAGTTATAAAAAAAACTGAACCATGAAAATAAATGCTTATTTTATTACTCTTTAAGTTACTTTGCCTTCAGAAACACAAGCACATATCTCAAAAGTGCAAGTGAGGAAAAAAAGTGTTCCTTACAGACAACTGAGCTAGACCACGTGGTAAGAAAAAAAAAGGATGTTTCTGACAGCAGAAACAGCACAAGCAAACTCAACCTGGGACATTTATATTTATATACCTGCCCCCGTACAAATTTCCATCCAGCTGAAATCCCTAATGCCTTGTATCCTCCCAAAGAAGGTAACAAATAGACATAAAGTAATACTAAATATCAGACATGACATTCTCAAGAAAATCCAGAGCAAAAGTAGATTAGCAATTACCTAGACCTGGGATACAAGATTAAACTGGAAGGAGGGAGTTTACTGAGAAAACAAAAATATTCCCAAACTAGATTGTGGTGACAGTTGTACAACTTGCTAAATCTACTAAAAATAAAAATCACTGAGTTTCACCTAAAACAGTTATATTTTATGGCATGTAAATTATACCTCAATAAAGTTTAAAAATGAAGGAAAAAAAGACCATGGATTGGTACAACTGTAAAACAGAGATCAAATAAAGATACACTTTAACTGTTCAAACAGGAAAACCTCCTTTTAATCACTAGCCTCATTCTTCATCACAAAAACCTTTTAAAATCTGAGTAATTGGGGTACATGGGTGGTTCAATTGGTTAAGCATTTGACTTCAGCTCAGGTCACAATCTCACAGTTTGTTGAGTTTGAGCCCCAAATTGCACACTGAGCTGATATTGAGCCAGCCTGGAATTCTCCCTCCCCCGCTTGGGTATGCGTATGCGTGCGCGTTCTCTCTCTCTCTCTCAAAATAAACTTAAAAAAAAATAATAAAATCTGAGTAATTATGTTATCACTCTCAACAGTTTGGCAAACATTGATATGGGCCTCAAGATGCTACAATAAATCTTTTAGAGTATGAGTTAGAGATGCTGACACTAATTATAGGCCCTTCTTCAAGCTTCTCGTTTCCAGCAATCAGAGAACCAGAAGAACTGAAGCAACAAATGGGTCATCATACATCATTAGGTAGAGCTACAACGGCTAATACTAAAGTTTAAAAGCTGCTAACCACAACACAAAATTACCTTTCAAGACAACTTCTTACCTTCTCATTGTCATCAACCCAGACAATTCAACATTCACCCTTAAACCCATTTCATCAAAATTTTTCAAAAGCCACAACCTGAATTCCATTTCCTTTAACTCCACTCCACCTATTGGTACTTACGATGTGTCAGACACTACAGAGATAAAAGATCACTATAAGGTAGGTTGGGGTATTAATTCTATTTCGACGTAAAATTTTGAGTTAGGTCCAAAAGGACTTAAACCCATAGAGATGAGATGGGGGGGTGGGATTTTTAAAAAGAAAAGAAGTATGGGTTATGTTCAAGAGATTATTAGGAGAATGAAAGACAATAATGAAAGATGAAAATGAATAAATTGTGACATCAAGATCTAGTTAAGTGTGAACTTTTTTTGAAATTTTTATACAACCTGATAAGGAAGATAATAAGGTCTTGAAGCAGTATCAAGGATTTAATTCTAGGATAAATGAATATAAAACATCACAGGTGGAAAGCTATTATTATAACAGGTAATAATAGGCCTGAAAAACTTCTACTCTAGGGGCAGCTTCCCCCACCTCCCCAAGTAAGTCTAACTTTACAAAAGGAAAAAATGATTACACATACCCATATAAACAAATTTCGCCAGACCCTTTAACCTACAATCTTATCCCCACCCCCTTACTAGCTTTCTACTAACTCTGTATTCAGAAAATTGTTTTCTGTAAGGTTACCAATATTTTAAACGCTTTTTCCATCAAAAAAGTCTAAATTTTGCTTTAACCTCCCTCATTTAAAAATAACAACCCTTTCTTTTTCTAATAGCTTTTTACTTAATACATAAGTAATTCGTGTTGACTTGTAGAAAAACTAATCATTGAAGTAAAAAGGAAACGAAATTACCCACAACCAACCTTCTTACTTAAAACTCCTTTCTTGGCTTCCTCCTTTTATATACAATTATCCAGTCTCCTTTTTTCTGTTTCTCAAAGTTCCAAAAATAGGAATGGCCAAAAGTGAAGCCCTCCAGTCCACCCTACACCTCCAGATGACACTCCCTCCCTCTCAATTCACCAAGAAAAGTCTCCTTTCCATTGTTACTTTCTCTCCTAACCTTCAATTCCACATTCCCTATTGCCTGCTACACATTTTCCCTCTGATATTTACCAGCTCCTCAAACCCAACTTAAAATTTAAGCCATGTTTTCTCCAATATCAGTTTCCCCTCTAGACCTACATTTTCCAATGTAATTACCTAATGTCAATATCTTTTAAAGCTAACTCTTTAAGAGGTAACTTTTTATTATTTCTCTCCAGTGGAATGCAATCTGAAAGACCTTCAATTAGCTACTGTACTTAACACTATTTATAAGGAAAAAGATGGGCATAAGGGCACTGTGACATCAGAATACATAAATGAATACAGCCAGATAATTTCAAGAGCAAAGGGATTTCTAACTTTTCTGTTTTACTAGAGAATCTGACAAATATCCCGATTTTATCTACCTGAAATATTAGGCATAGTGAGGTTACATCATCATAGTGATAGAATCAGGACCAGTCTGAGGCTCTTCACTAAGTCTTCCAGCCTTTCATTAAATAGCGGTAATACATAAATGCTTTCCCACTAAGGAGTTTTAAAAAAATTATAAAGGACTTATAACCAAAAGAAAAAAAAAACCACTTTAAATCAAATATCATTAATGTGCCACTGATAGAAGCAAACAATAAGTAAAATAATATATGCATCTACTCTATCTGAAAAAGAAATTTTTCTTATAAACGTTAATATGGCAATATCTTTCAGATCTTTAACAGGCTGTGTCACTGAATAACTTCCTATCTAACAGCCAAAGTATCCAGAGACTTTCCCTCTCCCAAATTCAGAAGAGTATCTATTTAGAGATATTCCTAATTAAGGAATTTTACCTGCTCAGAGTACAGACAACTCTGTCTTCCAAAAACACATATTTTATTCTCATAAGTATTTTGCTGAATTTCTAGACATGCCAAATTGTCCTATAAACATGCCATCATTTTGCACTTTTCCAGATCTAAGATTTTCATTAATTGAACATTTCAAAAGTCCTTTAATTAAACAATCAAATTCACCATTTATAAATAAAAATTTATCACTTACACTAGTAATTGTAATCATCTGTGAAAACCCTAGAAGTGACTCAGGTAGTTTATGTATTTAAAAGATAAACACAAAATATCAAGAAACATATCAAACATATCGTTTCCACATAACGAATGTGAGAAACAGGATGTCTATCACATGACCATTTTATAGCACATTAAGCTTAGGAATTGAAGGTTTAAAATGCTCCTAGGTAAGCTTTCTAATTCTACTTATGGCAATTTTTCTTGCTGCAAGTGTAAGAGGGGAAGGGATACTGATACTTAGATTCTATCTGCCTTAGCCAAAGTCAGATTTAAAAGTATCTTTATCCAAAACTTACACATAGCTCTACTGTAAGTCCAACCACATGTGTTATGAGGGCCGTGTTGACTATGAAACTCCAGAAAGGTAGGAATCAAGAATCTTTCCATCTACTTAACTCAGTACCTACCACAAAGACATTTGCTATTAAATACACCAGACTGGAAGCTGTCATCCTAAATAAACGTTTCAAAAAAATTTTCCTGACATTACATTTAAAACTTAAGTTCAAATGTAAACTTCATGAGAGTGAGGACTTTGTCTTATGTATGGTATCAGATCTCCAGCATTAAAGATAGGATTTGCCACAAGATAGTCACTCAAATTTTTTTTAAGTTTATTTATTTTGAAAGAAAGCATGAGGGGGAGGCCAGAGAGCAGGAGAGAGAGAATCCGAAACAGGCTCAGCACTGGCAACACAGAGCCCCAATGTGGGGCTGGAACTCATAACCTGAGCCAAAGTCTAACACAACCAACTGAGCCACCCAGGCGCCCCTCAAATATTTTTACAGTTTATTTATTTTGACAGAGAGAGAGAGAGAGAGAGCGCGCGCGCGCGCGCGAGCGAGCACGCGCACACGTGACAGACGGACAGACAGCAGGAGAGGGGTAGAGAGAGAGATTCCTGAGCAGGCTCCACCCTGTCAGTGCAGAGCCCAAGGAAGGCTGGATCCCACAACCATGCGATCATGACCTGACCTGAAACGAAAAATCGGATGCTTAACCGACTAAGCCATTCAGGTGGCCCTCTTCCAAATATTTTAAAAATAACAGAAGCAATTATTTGTTGAACGTCTATGCTCAGCTAATACTCCGAAGATTTAAAAAAAAAAAAAATCTTCATCTACAGATTTTATTCTCATTGGAGATTAAGTTCAAAGTCAATGCACTTTTAGAGTAGAAAAGACAGCAACCATCTAGTTCAAATAAAATTAAAATAGTTAAAATTTAAGAATATATACAACTAGGTATTAAAAAGGTGAGTTTTGAGTTTACAAAGTACCACAGAAGGTCAGAGTAGGAAAAGATGGCATTTAAGATGGTATTGATGAGATGTGTGAACAGGAAAACTTTCATTTTTAGGTTATAAGAGCTTAATAGGAGGAATGAGTAGCATGAGCAAAGGTTTGTATGGAAAGGTTTCCACTGAAGAACACTGGCAGCTAAAGCAGGAAGAACGGCAGAGACTTTGTCTATTATAATAATCTGCCAAAAACCTTCACAAATGTCTTAACTTTATCTTATAAAGGAAGAAACAAGTTTTTCTGAGTGAGAGCAAGAGTAGGAAGTAGGAGTCTCTGGAAACATAACAAATAATTAATGTTGAGTGAATAAATACCAAATGTCATATATTTTAATTTCCTAAAATTTTTTAGAACTGTACTTCTAGATCTATAGAAGTCAATCTCAAAGTATATAATTTACATGTCAAATGAGTTTCCTGTACACAAATCTACTTTAAAGATTAAAAGACATTTCTGGCTATTATTCAAGTTCTTATTGCTCCATGCATACAACAAAATATTTACTGAGAGTCCACTGAGTGTCAGGCACTGTGCTTATAATTGTGCCAATTTTCATGATACAATAATGCTATCTACTAACAATCTCAGTGTCCAAATACGTACTTGTATTCTTTCTCCATTTTCCACTAAAATATGAAACTACTATAGTTAGACTGAGACAAGAAATAAAATGTATAGTGTGGTAGAGTGGTTAATCAATTGGCACTGATGCAGTGGTTCAAATAACCTGGAGAGAATTTAGCAGGTTCCAAGCACTTTGCTGAATTTTTTACATGCATCAACTCACATGACACAATGATATACACACCATTACTACTTTTATTTTGTACATAAGGAAAATGATGCTTAGAAGTTAAAAAACTTTCCTAAGATCCTCCAATTAGTGCAAAATGCTTCATCGTTTAAAAAAAAAAATCAAATAACTAAGGAGGTTTTCAATTATATTTCCAAGAATGCTTGTACTTTTTAATGTTTTTCTCCAGACTTTGAGGCAAAGTTTGTTACATGAAGAAATTTCAAATTGAGACATGATAATGTAGTCCAAAATTATAACAGCAATGAAAAAAAAAAAGGATCAAAATTCGTGCCATGCTACAGTGTAAATCAGTGGTGAATACTAAAATGTGTCTTGAAAATATCTGCCAAAAAAGTCTCCTTACTGTGGTCTCCAGCAGTCTCATGTAAATTTCTTAATTTTATCTATATGAAATATAAAAAACATATAAATACTTTAAAAAATTCTCTAATGAGAGATGGTATAACAGCTAAAGTCTTACTGTTTGTTATCTGTCATAATAAAGTCAGTAAAGCCTAACACTAACAAATCAAAGAATTGCAGTGACAAAAGACAAAAATTCCTCACCTCATGAAACTTGAAAATTATACTGGCGAGAATAAGTAAAATATGTATGACAAACCAGTGTTACAGAGAAAAATAAACTAAGGGAGGTATAGTGTGTCTGGGGTGTCATAGCCAGGGGAACTCCTTAGTGATATGGAGACAGTTGAACAATGATAGAGGGAAGTAAGAAAACAAGTATGAGAGATAACTGAGTAAAAGAGGTTCCACACAGATGAAACAGTTAAGTGTAATCACTGCGAGGCAAGAGCACTTTGTTTTTGTTTTATCTGCACTATTAATACTTTGATAACATTTACAATTTTTACAGTTCGTGATTACTTCACTTAGCTGAAAAGATTCACTCAAATGTCAATCTTTTTCTTTTAACGAAAATGAACCAAAATATAACTTGCTGAAAAAAAAACAAAAACCAGTATGGAATGATTGCTTCATCCTGTCTTATCCAAAATCAAGAAGAGCCTGATGGAAATAAAATGTTACTTCCTCATTCTTGCTACAGTCAAGCTTCTTCAAGACTTATCTGGAATCTATTTCCTAAATTAAGGTTCTGCCACAAAAAAAGTCAAAGCAAGAAAGTATTCAAATGGGAACACTTCATTAAAGTGGAATGAAGACTAGAGATGAGAATATTCTAATTAAAAGAAAAGTTACCTTAGGAAACTTACTAAAAAATCGAGGTGTGATAATTGAAAGAAATTTGCAAAATGTAAACAGCTAACAATTACAGAAATACAGGCTAGACACCAAATTTTCTTTCACAGAAAAGCAGTGTTCACTACTCCAAAGTATTCCAAAACTCTAACAGAAGCTTAACAGTTAAGTAAAAAATGCTATGAATACTATTTTGATTATTCATCTTCCAAAAATCAGATTGTGAAATATTTATCCTAGGTCTCAATTACAAAATGTCAGCATATATAACCAGACATTTAATAACTGCTTGAAGAATGAATGATTTTCAAATTTTTCTATTAGGGAATCAACTTTTTTTTTCAAATAGTAATTTTTAAAATTAATAATTACACACAGCATGTTTTGGCAGGATAATAAAGTCATAGTAGAAATCACTGTGACTGAACTTTTAGAGTGCCTAAACTTACACATGTATTAATACTTCATAAACAAAATGTTAATCTTAACCTGTGTCTATCACAAAAATAAATCAAAATAAAAAGTGATCCATAACTACCTCCATAGTTTCATAATGGTTCAATATGGGAATTTGTTTCAGTGCATTATTTTATATCCAAAAGAAATCTAAGCTCCTCCCAAGGTGACTTTGAGCCTAAAAATTTGAGCACTGGGGCATGACTGGCTCAGTGGGTGAAGTACGGGACTCTTGATCTCAGGGTTGTGGGTTGAAGGACCACCTTGAGTGGAGAGAATACTTAAAAACATCTTAAAAAAAAAAAAAAAACCAACTTGAGCATCACTCTTGGTATGATCTAATGATGGTCTCATTTATATACGTAAGACTTAATTTTTTTAGGGGTGCCTGGGTGGCTCAGTCAGTTAAGCAACCAACTATTGATTTCCGCTCAGGTCATGATCTCACCATACGTGTGGCTTCCTCTGTGCTGGCTCCCTCTTTCTCTGCCCTTCCCCTGCTCACATGCTCGCTCTCTCTCTCTCTCTCTCTCAAAATAAATAAACATTAAAAAAAAATTTAACTTTTTTATTTTGAAATAATTTTACACTTAATTTGTCTAAACTCTCTGGGTGGTCTTCTTAAAACACAAGTTCCTTGAGGGCAGAGATCTCTGACATAGCATTGTACACTGATGATGTCCTGTTAGGAATACTCCTGTGGCTTCTGCAAAGTCAATAATAAGTAATGTTTTTAAATGAGTTACTTACCAGTTAAGAGGAGCATAAAATAACTGAATTTCTACTTTAAAAAGGGACTTCTTTTTCCGTTTAAAAATAAATGTACACTGAACTTCACTAAAGCTTGCACTCAGTAGTATACCAAAAGACAATTATTAACTGGCATAGGAATTACAGGGGTCCTTTTAAGAAGCCTTTAAAATACTCACTAAAATATAAAAACTTGCATTGATTTAGAAATAATGAAACTTAAGGTAGTACAATAGTATGCCCACATATTAAAGCTGTTTTCCAAAGGGTGGTCCCTCGAAAATAAGGAAGAAAAAAGGAACCAGTCATGAGCGAGTTGATATGGAGCTTGGCACATTTCAAGGCACTCGGCCTTACATTGTCTCACTTGACCGTCACGACAACCCTGTGGCCTGATGTTATGAATGGGAGATACTCAGCATTAAAAGGTTAAGCGACTTGCCCAAGGTCAGTCAAGAAAATTAGTGGTTCAGCTCTACCTAGAAGGGTGTACTTCACCTGACTTTCTACTACATTGTCCTGCCTCCCCGACTGAGGCATTATTAGAGTAAAAGAGCAGTGAATCAGACTGGTATCCAGCACTACCCTCGCCCTGCCAAAGAGGCGGGGGCTTGCCTCTGAAAGCTTTCCCTAACAGCTCAGTCGCAGAGGAGAAAGTTGTGCCGATCACCGATCAGCCCACTTAAGTGACAGGATGACAGGCGCAGCCCCCAAAGGATCAGCTTCTGCATTCCCAGGAGCCCCTCCAAACCCGACGCCAGCGAGACTGCTCCCGGAAACGTCTGAAAAACCTTTCAGCGAGTTTCGCCCCCTCCTGGGCGCGAGGAACGAGCTGGGTATGAGCCAGAAGGCGGCCGGCCACCCGAGCCAGCCATGTGTCCAGCCCGTCACGCCCGCCTCGCCTCAGCCGGCTCCTCATGCCTTGACCGCAGCCAGAGGCCCAGCTCAGGATCCGACGCAAAGGCTGCCTTAGCCGCCGCCACCACCGCAGCAGTCTGAGGCGCCCCGGCGCGGCACTCGCAGTTAGGTTCCCGCCCCACCCCTCCAGTTGGGCCCCTCAGCGACGCCGTCCGCGCTTCTGGCCAGGCCCGGAGGGCTCGGCCTGCCACAGTCCACCGCCCGCCCGGCGTCCTTACTTCATTGAGCTGGCGCTCCGCGGCCTCACGCAGGGCTGGGTCCATGGTGCCCCGCAGGGCCTCGATAATGGTGTTGGGGTCCATCGCAGCGCGGACTCGGTCAAACCCGGAGCTCGGGTGCTACAGGGCCAGGAATAGCGCCGCTCACTGCGCACATGGACCTGCCGCGCTCCGCAGCGGCAACCGGCGCGAAAGGAAAGAGAAGCGCCAAGGCCCCGGATAGAACCTCTTCGCCTCGGCGTGGAGGCGGGAGATGCTCCAGCCACTTCCTGTCGGCGCGCCCGCGGGGCACCTTGGGAGACGTAGTCCGCGTGAGCTTTCCACATCCCACGTGGCCCTGAACTGTTGATCCTACAGGCAACTCTTGCTTTTCAAAAAGGGAAAATGTTCAAACTCCACAGTAAAAAAAATTAAAACAAACCCAAGGATTTTCCATAATAATATACCTCTGGTGATTGTGAGGTGAATCTAATGCAATGTATGATGCAATCCATTGCTAGTAGCTTTGTAATTGAAGGTAATCTTTTGAAAAGCAGTTTGAGATGTGTTTCTAGATGCCATAAAAGTATTCATAATCTTTGCCCCAACTATTCCCATTATGAGACTTTATCTTAAGGAAATAACACAAAAGATTAAATCTGATTTATGTGTAAAAGATATTTAACATTACATATTTATGATTACCAAATATTAAAAATATGGTTTTTATGGAGTATCCAAATTTTGGTAGGAACTTTCTATAAATCAACTGTAAATGCAGAATAAGAGCATAATCCCTATTGGAACACTACCTTCTTTAAAACAGTTAAAGCAACAGTTTCAGAAAAGTTAAATAACATGCCCAAGGTCACTTAGGTAGTAAGAAGTTCACCCAGGATTTCAAACCTAGGATGTTTCTGTTTTAAAAGATTTCATTCTCTTTACTGAATCACTCTGCCTTTCAAGAGAAATGTCGAGTGATATAGGAATTGTTAAGCAAATTAAAAGAATTCAGTCAGTTAAACATTTCACAGGCATTAAAAATTACAAATATCATATACTTTGGGGCGCCTGGGTGGCTCAGTTGGTTAAGCGTTCCACTTTGGCTTACAGTTGGTGGATTCCTGCATCAGGCTCTGTGCTGACAGCTCAGAGTCTGGAGCCTGCTTCGGGTTCTGTGTCTCCAACTCTCTCTCTGTCCCTCTCCTGCTCACAGTCTGTCTCTCTCTTTCTCAAAAATAAATAAACGTTGAAAACAAAAATTAAAAAAATATATGTATATATATACATAATATACCTTGTAGCAACACAGAAACAGTTATGTGAGGATATGGCTTTGTAACATGGACAAAGACTTGGGAAATAAAGCTGGCAAATGAAGTTAATTTATTTTCTAAGATGGTGATATTTTGAGTAATTTCCTTTCATAACTGTCTTGATTATAATAAAGTTATGTAAACATATATCCTTAAAATGAATCATAAATTTTAAATGCAACTTGTTAAAAAATCACTTATTGTTTTCAGTTTGCAAAAAAAGAGAAAAGGGGGCACAAAAGTCTTTCCCTGGAATAGTGGACTTTGCAATATTAATATCCCTTATATGCCAACCACTGTGCCTGGAAGTGTGGTTTACATAATTATCCCTAATTTACAAATGAAGAATCAAGGTTCACATAAGCTACTTAAATTGTGAAAGGTCATAAAATTTCCATAATATAACCTGTTGTTAGCTCCATCAGTGTACTGATACAACCTGTTTGAGAATTTCTTCTCCCTGGAGCATCTGGATGGCTCAGTTGGAAGAGCATGTGACTCTTGATCTTGGGGTCGTGTGTTCAAGCCCCACATTGGGTCTACATCTTAACATTACTTAAAAATAAAAATAAACCGAAAAAGAAAAAAAGGAAAGGTTTCCTCTCCCTACCCATCCCTCGATAGTGAGGGCCTTGAAGATAAGGATTATATTTTATTCACTTTTGTATCTTTACCTCCTACCATGAAACTTGAATGTCTATTAAGAGTTCAATAAATGTTTTAGTTAATAAATGAAAAAGAATAGATGAGCTAGTAATGACTTGTGGTGGCTCAGCCAGAATATAAACCTCAATTTTCATGATTCCAAAGCCAGTCTTTTGCACTACTACATATCTATTTTAGATTCCAGAATTAAGTTATCCATCATGAAATTGTGACAACTACAGCATAGCACAATGCATGTAAAAGACCTGACACATAAAAAGTGCTCCAAAAATATCAATTCCTTTCCCTGAAACTGAAAGGGAGAAGTGGTGTTGAAAAATATGGTTTCTAAGCTATAGTACTGGGAATTGGGAGCCAGCAAGGTTTGCAGATCCAAAGCTGGAGTGGGGCCTGTGTCTCGTTCCAATTCACAGTATATGTGCTGCCCAAGTGAGCACTAGGCAGTGTCTCATGCTTCAGAGAGAATAGAGCTCATAGGGTACTAGATATCATCTGGGGAACCAGAGTTCCTTTATTCACACAAGGAGCTTTGTTCCAGGACACTTCAGAAGCTTAGCTGGCAGTGTGATTAGCACACCCAACTTATTGTAGGTTTGTTTGTTTGTTTGTTTGTTTGTTTGTTTGTTTGTTTTTGTCCAGCTGTTGACACAAAGAATGTGACTCAATAAGACTGGAAATTTAGATGTGAGGTCCTCCAGGGCAGGGACCATGTCTATCTCCCCATGACAAATGCAGAAGTGAGCATGTGCTCAATAAATAAATGTGTGAAGATTAAAGAAAAAGTGCTATGTTAGGCCAGTATAAGCATAGATAACCTTACCTCACTGCTCAATCCCAATTCCCAGAGCCACTATAGCCAATATAGATATGTGTGCCTTCTTGGGCAAGATTAGTCTAAGGAAATCAGAAAAGTAGAAAATGCAAAGTTCTGAGCTGGTTTTGAACTGGAATGGAATTGGACAAAAATAGAGGTAAGGAACAATATAAGAGGTGATTTGGTTATCTGAGCTTATAAACGATGGTTCCGTTGTTCAAACAGAAAAACAAAACAAAACAACCCATGTCTTCCTGCAGGTATGAAAGAAAAAGAGGGTTCAGGAAATGACCATACAGCTGTAACATAAGGAAATAAAAGAATGAATTTTCCCTGTACAAGCCTCCATTAGAGGCTTTCATGGGTGAACACCTGTGATAAGGTTTTGATGATAAATACCGAGCACCCAAAGTTATCTTAAGGCCTAGACTGATCTGTCTGAGGTGACTGGATTTTGTCAAGACATCCCATAATTACTGAAACTCCACATCCTATCATCCTATGTTAGCCCCATTTCAGATATCAAAAATATTTTAGACAAAATTTTTCATGAAATTTTGTTTTTTCACTAATAGTAATCATTATACTTATAACTGAGTGGAATTCATTTTTACACCTTGGTAAGATTTTTGTTCTAAACAATTCAAAATGTAGGGGTTTAGGGTGGTTGGCTGGCTCAGTGGTAGAGCATGTGACTCTTGATCTTGGAGTTGTGAGTTCAAGCCCCGTATTGGGGGTAGAGTTTACTTTATTTTTTTTTATTTTTTTTTAATTTTTTTTTTAACGTTTATTTATTTTTGAGACAGAGAGAGACAGAGCATGAATGGGGGAGGATCAGAGAGAGGGAGACACAGAATCTGAAACAGGCTCCAGGCTCTGAGCTGTCAGCACAGAGCCCGACGTGGGGCTCAAACTCACAGACCGTGAAATCATGACCTGAGCCGAAGTCAGTCACTTAACCGACTGAGCCACCCAGGCGCCCCGAGTTTACTTTAAAAATAAGTAAGTAAAATAAGCTTTTCTGTGACTTATCCTTTCCCAGGTGTCTTCTCACTCCTGGGACCACAATGGGAAAAAAAAAAAATGTAGGGGGCTAAAAAAAGACCTAGAAGCTAAAAAAAGAGTGATTATGTTCTGAGGCACTGTGCTGCCTTGGGTAAAACGTTTATCTCACTGGTCCTCATTTTTTGTTTCCACCTGTGAAATGAATAAATAATCTCGCCTGGGCTCCCAAAATTATTCTGAGAATCAAATGAGTCTGGGAAGTACTTTGTAATTATAAATCTCAGAACAAAAGTAAATTGTTATTGGCATTAAGGAAAGGGCTGAGGAGAAAGTCAAGTAAGAGGGTAAGGAAGGAGAGTTAAAGAAAGCGAAGAAATGAGGACTTTCTGCAGAGCATCCTTCATAGCAGCTATAATGCTGAATGTTCAGCAACTTGGTATGTATGTGTCTAAAGGTTAGTATGTGCAAGACAAGGTAAAGACCATGTTGTACTGAAATTGTCACATGAAGACCATTTCTTTATTGTATTTCTTTTAAGTACACTGACCTACACGAAATTGAAGTTTGTGCCCTAAACCATATAAAAATTTTTAAAGATCAACTTCATCAAGGTATAATTTACATACAATTCAATGAATTTTCATACAGTTATACACTTATTTCACAGTACCACAGTCTACATATAGATTATCTCCATCAGTGCTTCCCAGTTAATCCTTAAATGTTCAGCTCTGTGCCATATGCAGCCACTGATGTGCTTCCTATCACTATCAATTAGATTTGCCTTTCCTACAATTTTATATACATGGAATCATTCAGTAAGTAGTTTTTGTGTCTGGCTTTTTTCACCCACTATAGTGTTTCTAAGATTATTTACATAATGTTGAGGTTATCAGTAGTTCCCTCCATGTTGCTAAATGGCAGTCTGTTGCCTGCATATACAACAATTATCCATATATCTATTGGTGGACATTTGGGTCATTTACAGTTTTTTGCTGTTGTGAATTAAGCTGATACGTACATTTGTGTACAAGTCTGAGTGTGGATATATGTTTTCATTCTTCTGGTAAATAGGAAAGAGTGGAATGGCTGATTTGTTTTAAAGATTTTTTTTTTAATTTTTTTTCAACATTTATTTATTTTTGGGACAGAGAGAGACAGAGCATGAACGGGGGTGGGGCAGAGAGAGAGGGAGACACAGAATCGGAAACAGGCTCCAGGCTCCGAGCCATCAGCCCAGAGCCCGACGCGGGGCTCGAACTCACCGACCGTGAGATCGTGACCTGGCTGAAGTCGGACGCTTAACCGACTGCGCCACCCAGGCGCCCCAAGATTTTTTTTTTTTAAGTAATCTCTATACCCAACATAGGGCTCGAACTTACAACCCTGAGATCAAGAGTCACATGCTTTACCAACTGACAGCTAGGCATCCCTGGAATGGATGATTTGTATTCTAAGTGTATATGTAACTTTATAAGAAACTGCCAAATCATTCTCAAATTGGTTGTACAATTTTACATTCCCACAAGCAATTTATGAACATTCCATTGTTCCATATCTCCACCACCAGTTTGAATTCTCAGTCTTTTTTTTATATATATATTTTAGTGTTTATTTATTTATTTTGAGAGAGGGAACACAAGTGGGGGAGGGGCAGTGAGAGAGAGGGAGAGAAAGAATCCCAAGCAGGCTCCGCACTGTCAGCACAGAGCCCGATGTGGGGCTCGAGCCCATGAACTGTGAGATCATGACCTGAGCCAAAATCAAGAGTTGGATGGCTTAACCAACTGAGCCACCCAGGTGCCCCTGAATTCTCAGTCTTTTTAAGTGTATATAGTAGAGTGAATGTGTAGTGGTTATGTCGTTTTGTATGTCACAATGCACTATATGCATTTCTCTGATGACTGATAACATTGAGTATCTCTTCATGTGCTATTAATCATTTGCATCGTCTTTTGAAGTGTCTGTTTTGCCCATTTTTAAAATTGGGTTGTTGGGGCACCTGGGTGGCACAGTCAGTTAAGCGTCCGACTTCAGCCAGGTCACGATCTCACGGTCCGTGAGTTCGAGCCCCGCGTCGGGCTCTGGGCTGATGGCTCGGAGCCTGGAGCCTGTTTCCGATTCTGTGTCTCCCTCTCTCTCTGCCCCTCCCCCGTTCTTGCTCTGTCTCTCTCTGTCCCAAAAATAAATAAACGTTGAAAAAAAAATTTTTTAAATAAAAAAAAAATTAAAAAAAAATTGGGTTGTTGTCTTACTGCTATTGAGTTCTAAGATACTCTGGGTACAATTTCGTCAGATTTCTATATTGTGAATATTTTCTTTTAGTCTGTGTCTTTTCATTTTTTTAACTTATCTTTCAAAAAGCAGTTTCCTGTTTTGATAAAGTCCAATTTATATATTGATTCTTATATAATTGTGCCTTTTGTATTCTATATAAGAAATCTTTCCCACATCAAGATTGTTAAGATTTTCTCCTATGTTTTCTTCTAGAAATCTTGTAGTTTTAACATTAATGTTTTGAACTGTGGTTCAGTTTGAGGTGTCTGTGTGTGTCAATGTGTGCAGTGTAAAGTAAGGGTTGAAGTTATTTGTTTCTCCACGTGGATATCCAGTTAGTTAGTATAGCACAATTTGTTAAAAAGTTTGTACTTGACCACTGAATTACCTTGGCCCTTTTTTGAAAATCAATTGACCAAATATGTGTAGATCTATGTTTGAATTCTCTGCTCTGTTCCATTGATCTATTTATCTATCTTTATGCCCATATCACAATGTCTTAATTAATGTAGCTTTCTAATAAGTCTTAAAGTCAAGCAGTGTAAATCTTCTAACTTTGTTACTCTTTTTCAGAATTGGTTAGACTATTCTGGGTTATTTGCATTTCAAAATACATTTGGAAAATTCAGCTTGTTAATTTTCAATTTTAAAAAGTCTGTTGAGATTTTGATAGATACTGCATTTAATCTCCACATCAGGGGTGCCTGGCTGGCTCAGTCAGTGAAGCACGTGACTCTTGATCTTGGGACTGTGGGTTAGAGCCCCATGTTAAGTGTGTATATTGTTTTTAAAAAATCTTAAAACAAAATCTACAGGGGTGCCTGGTTGGCTCGGTCAGTGGAGCATGCAACTCTCAATCCCAAGGTCGTGAGTTCATGCCCCACGTTGGGCATAGACCTACTTAAAAAAAAAAAAAAAACTACACATCAACTTGGGTAAAATTAACATCTTAACAATATTGAATGTTTTGATCCTTGAACACAGTATATATCTCCACTTATTTGAATATTTAAAAATTTTCTCTCAGCTATATTTTTAGTTTTCAGTACACAGATTTCACACATATTTTCTTAACTGTATCCCTAAATATTTCATGTTATAGTCAATGATATTTTAAAATATCATTTCCAACTGTTTTTGCTTATATCTAGAAATACAATTGATTTTCATATTTGACATTGTATCCTACAGCCCTGCTAAGCTAACTTATTGATTTTAATAGTTTCTTTTCTAAATTCCTTAGAATTGTGCATATAATAAGGTATTCTTCATATAAAAATGGCTTTAGGGGCACCTGGGTGGCTCAGTCGGTTAAGTGTCCAACTTCGGCTCAGGTCATGATCTCACGGTTCGTGAGTTCAAGCCCCGCATCAGGCTCTGTGCTGACAGCTCGGAGCCTGGAGCCTGCTTCAGATTCTGTGTCTCCCTCTCTCTCTGCCCCTCCCCTGCTCATGCTCTGTCTCTCTCTGTCTCAAAAATAAATAAAACATTTTAAAAATTTTTTAAAAATAAAAATAAAAATGGTTTTACTTTCTTCCCATTCTTTAGCCATAAGGTTTCCACAGATTCTGTCACATTGAAAAGATTCCCTTTAATTTCCAGTTTTCTTAGAGTCTTTAATATGAACAGGATGTTGAATTCTGTCAAATATTTTTCTAGAGCTATTGATACCATCATATGGATTTTCTTCATTCTTTTAATGTGGTGAATTATACTGATTGATTTTCACATGCTGCATTCCTGGGTCAAACCTCACTTGGTCATAATGTGTTAACATTGGAAAAAACGTTATATATTGCTGGATTCCATTAGCTACTTTTTTTGAAGATATTTGCATCTATCTGCATGAGGGATATTGGTCAGTAGTTTTTTTGTTTTTTTGTTTTTTTGGGTTTTTTTCCTAAATGTCTTTACCTAGTTTTAGTATCAGGAGTATGTACTCCTTCCTCTTTTGTTTTCTGAAAGAATATGTGTAGAACTGGCATTATTTTTTCCTTAAATATTTGGTAGAAATCATCAGTGAAACTATCTGAGCCCTGGAATTTGCTTTTTGGAAAGATTTTAAATTATGTAATGTAAGTTTTAATAGATATAAGACTATTTAGATTTTGGGGAAAACACACTAAATGTTTATTCTGTTGTTATTATTTTCTTAGTTATTTCTTTAACACTTTTTTTTTATGAAATTTTAAAAATTGAAGTATGAACTATTGGGGCCTCATCAATATAAAAAGCTTCTGCACAGCAAAGGAAATAATCAACAAAACTAAAAGGCAACCAACAGAATGGGAGAAGGTATTTGCAAATGACATATCAGATAAGGGGTTAGCATCCAAAATCTATGAAGAACTTATCAAACTCTACACCTAGAAAACAAATAATCCAGTGAAGAAATGAGCAAAAGACATGAACAGACACTTTTCCAAAGAAGACATTCAGTTGGCAAACAGACATGAAAAGATGCTCAACATCACTCATCATCAGGGAAATACAAATCAAAACCACAATGAGATAGAGTCTCACACCTGTCAGAATGGCTAAAATTAACAACTCAGGAAACAACAGATGTTGGTGAGGATGCAGAGAAAGAGAAACCCTTTTGCACTGCTGGTGGGAATGCAAACTGAATCTGCTAGAGGAATTCTTAGGATGAGTAATTTATAGATAATTTTCATTTATTTTCAGTTAACTTTCTGGTTATTTTTCTTGTTGGCAGAGATTGTAAGAGATTAAGTCACATCTTATAGAGTACAGACACTGGAAAACAGTATGGAGGTTCCTCAAAATCTTAAAAATAGAACTATCCTACAACCCAGCAACTACACTACTAGGTACTTACCCAAAGGATACAAAAATGCTGATTTGAAGGGGCACCTGCGCCCCAATGTTTATAACAGCACTATGGACAACAGTCAAATTGTGGAAAGAGCCCAAATGTTCATCGACTGATGAATGGATAAAGATGTGGTATATACATACAATGGAATATTACTCAGCAATCAAAAAAACGAAATCTTGCCATTTGCAACAATGTGGATGGAACTAGAGTGTATTATGCTAAGTGAAATAAGTCAGAGAAAGATAAATATCATGATTTCACTCATGTGGAATCTAAGAAACAAAACAGGTGAACATAGGGGAAGGAAAGGGAAATTAAGATGAAAAGAGAGGGAGGCAAACCATAAGAGACCCTTAAATATATAGAAGAAACTGAGGGTTGCTGGAGGAGTGTTGAGTGGGGGGATGGGCTAAATGGGTGATGGGTATTAAGGAGGGCATTTGTTGGGATGAACACTGGGTGTTACATGTAAGTGATGAATCACTAAATTCTACTCCTGAAATCATTATTACACTACATGTTTACTACATTATTACACTACATGTAACTAACTTTTTAACTAACTAACTAAAAATTTACATTATTACACTACATGTTTACTACATTATTACACTACATGTAACTAACTAACTAAAAATTTACATTATTACACTACATGTAACTAACTTTTTAACTAACTAACTAAAAATTTACATTATTACACTACATGTTTACTACATTATTACACTACATGTAACTAACTTTGCTTAAAATAAAATTTTTAAAATTAAAATAAATAAATAATAAAAAATAAAAAAATAAAAATTGAAGCATGAGGCACCTGGGTGGCTTGGCTGGTTAAGCATCAGACTTCAGTTCAGGTCATGATCTCATGGGTCATGAGTTCAAGCCCTGCATTGGGCTCTCTGCTGTCAGTGCAGAATCTGCTTCAGTTCTTCTGTCTTCGTCTCACTCTGCCCCTCCTGCAACACACTCTTTCTCTCAAAAATAAATAAGCATTTAAAAAATTAAAATTATCAAAATTGAAGTATAATTTACATATAATATTGTGTTAATTTTAGTTGTACAACATAGTGATTTAATAATTATATACATTCCTAAATGCTCACCATGATAAAGTGTAGTTACCATCTGTCACAGGGTTATTATAGTATTATTGACTATATTCCCCATGACTTCTTTATTTTATAAATGGAAGTTTGTATCTCTTTTTTAAAAAATTTTTTAATGTTTATTTTTTTGAGAGAGAGACAGAGTGTGAGAGTGGGGGAGAGGCAGAGAGTGAGGGAGCCAGAGTCCAAAGCAGCTCCAGGCTCCAGTTGTCAGGACAGAGCCAGATGTATGGCTCAAACTCAGGAACCGTGAGTTCATGACCTGAGCCAAATTCGGATGCTTAACTGACTGAGTCAACCAGGTGCCCCTGGAAGTTTGTATCTCTTAATCCTCTTCACCTATTTAACTCATTCGCCCACCTCCACCCCTTTAGTAACCACTAGCTTGTTCTCAGTATTTATGAGACTGTTTCTGTTACATTTGTCTGTTTGCTTTGTTTTTAGATTACACATATAAGTGAAATCACATGGTATTTTTCTTTCTGTTTCTGAGTTACTTTACTTAACCTAATACCCCTTTCTCAATCTATGTTATCACAAATGGCAAGATTTCATTTTTTTAATGGCTGAGTAATATTCCATTATTTATATTGACAGAGAGAGGAGGAGATCTAAAATTTCTTAGCTTTGGAGTACCTGGGTGGCTCAGTCAGTTGAGCATCCTTCAGCTCAGGTCATGATCTTGTGGTCTGTGATTTTGAGCCCTGCGTCAGTCAGGCTCTGCACTGACAGCATGGAACCTACTCGGAATTCTTTGTCTCCCTCTCTCTCTACCCCTCCCCACCCATGATCTCTCTCTCTCTCTCTCTCTCTCTCTCTGTCTCTCTGTCTCTCTGTCTCTCTCAAAAAAAATAAATGTTAAAAAAATTTTTTTTAATTTCCTAGCTTTGACATGACTTAATGCTTCAATGTTTTATTCTGTAAAATAGGAACAATAGTAGTTCTATCATTAGATTATTGTAAGATCATGTATACCAAACAAGCCATGCACAGGTACAGGAAACTCAACAAGTGATAATTTGAACAGACACCTCACTAAAGAAGATAAACAGATGGGAAATAAGTACATGAAAAGATGCTCAACATCATATGTCATTAAAGAATTGCAAATTAAAACAATGAGATACCAGGGCACCTGGGTGGCTCAGTCTGTTAAGCATCCAATTCTTGATCTCAGGTCAGGTCATGATTTCATGTTTTGTGAGATCAAGCCCTGTGTCAGGCTCTGTGCTGACAGCATGGAACCTGTTTGGGATTCTCTCTCCCTCTCTCTGCCCCTCCCCAGTTTGTGCACACTTACTCTCTCTCTCTCTCTCTCTCTCTCTCTCTCTCCCTCTCTCTGAAAATAAAATAAATAAACTTAAAAAAGAAAAAAACAATGAGATATAACATTATACACCTATCAGAATGGCTAAAATAAAAAACACTGACAACATCAAGTGCTGGTGAGAATGTAAAGCAACAGAAACTATCTTTCATTGCTAGTGGGAATGCAAAATAGCACAGCCACATTGGAAGACAGTTTGGCAGTTTCTTACAAAACTAAACATATTCCTACCACACAATCCAGCAACTGCATTCCTTAGTATTTACCCAAATAAGCTGAAAACATATTACCATACAAAAATCTGTAAGTGAATGTTTACTGTAGATTTATTCATAATTGCCAAGCTTGGAAGCAACTAAGATATTGTTCAATAGGTAAATGGATAAATAAACCATGTACATCCATGCAATGGTATATTACTCAGCAATGAAAAGTAATAAGCTATTAAACCACAAAAAGAGGAACTTTAAGTGTATGCTGCTAAGTGAAAGAAGCCAACATGAAAAGACTACACACTGTACGATCCTAATTATATGACATTCTGGAAAAGGCAAAAACATGGGATAAATGAAAAGATTAATGGTTGGCAGAGGTTCAAGGGATGGAAAGAGAGAAGAACAGATGGAGCACAAGGGATTTTTTTAGGTAGAAAACTATTCCACATGAAACTGTAATAGTGGGTCCATGCTCTTATATATTTGTCAAAACCCATAGAATGTACAACACAAAGAGTGAATCCTAATGTAGACCATAGACTTTAGTTAATAATATGTCAATACATGCTCATCAATTATAACAGATGTACCACACTAATGAGAGATACTAATGAAAGGAGAAACTATGTAGGGAGCAGTGAAGGGACAAATGGAACCCTTTGTACTTTCTGTTCACTGTTTCTATAAACTTAAAACTACCCTGAGAAAAATAAAGTCAATTCAAAAGTAAACAGTGGTAAAATGATAAAATTATATAAGTAGAGAACAAATTGGTGGTTATCAAGGGTTAGAGATGGTAATGGAGAAGGGGGGAAAGAAGTTGTGTGACTGTAAAGGGGGTAGCACAATGGAGATATGGTGATAAAATAGTTCTATATCTTTATTGCAGTGGTAGTTACACAAATCTATGCATGTGATAATATAACACAGAACTACATACATACATTACACCAATGTCAATTTCTTGGTTTTACTATTGTGCTACTTAAGATGTAATGGCAGGGCGCCTGGGTGGCTCAGTCAGTTAAGCACCCAATTTCACATCAGATCTCATGTTTCATGAGTTTGAGCCACAAATCGGGCTCTGTGCTGACAGCTCAGAGCCTGGAGCCTACTTCTGATTCTGTGTCTCCCTCTTTCTTTGCCCCTCCCCCACTCATGCTCCGTTTCTTTCTCTCTCTCTCTCAAAAACAAATAAAAATTTTAAAAAAAGATGTAATGGGGAAACTGGGCAAAGAGTACACAGGATTTCTCTGTACTCTTTTTTTTTAAATTAACAATATTATATTAGTTGCAGGTGTACAATATAGTGATTCAACAATTCTACACATTACTCAGTGCACATCATGATAAGTGTACTCTTAATCCACTTCAGCTATTTCATCCATTCCCCCACCCACTTCCCCTCTGGTAACCATCAGTTTGTTCTCTAAATTTAAGAGTCTGTTTTTTTGTTTCTCTTTTCTTCTTGGTTCTTTTGTTTTGTTTCTTAAATTCCACATATGAGTGAAATTTTATGGTATTTCTCTTTCTTTGACTTATTTTGCTTAGCATCATACCTTCTAGATCCATCCATGTAGTTGCAAATGGCAAGATTTCAACTCTTCTTCATGGCTGAGTACTATTCCATTGAATTATATAGATACATATACAGATGATGTAGATATGGATATAGATATCCATCTTCTTTATCCATCTTCTTTAACCATTCATCTATATGGACATTTGGGTTGCTTCTGTATCTTGGCTATTGTAAATAATGCTGCAATAAACACAGAGGTTTATTGCACAGAGGTGCATATATTTTTTAGAATTAGTGATTTCATATTCTTTGAGTAAATACTCAGTAGTAGAATTACTGGATCATATGATAATTCTACTTTTTTAAGTTGATTTTTATGTATTTTGAACGAGACAGAGGGAGCGTGCATGTGCACACACACATGGCAGCAGGGGAGGGGCAGAGAGAGAGAGAGAAAGAAAGAGAAAATCGTAACCATGTTACATGCTGTTAGCGTGGAGTCCAACTCGGGGCTATCTCACAGACTGTGAGATCATGACCTGGGCCAAAATCAAGAATTGGATGTTTAACCAACTGAGCCACCCAGATGTCCTGGTAATTCTATCTTTAATTCTTTGAAGAATCTCAATATTATTTTCCACAGTTTCTCTGGACTATCTTTGCAATCTCTTGTGAATCTGTAATTGCACAATAAAAAAAACGTTTTTAAAAAAATTTTTAAAACGTTTATTCATTTTTTGATAGAGACAGAGCGGGAGTGGGGGAGGGGCAGAGAGAGAGGGAGACACAGAATCCGAAGCAAGCTCCAGGCTTTGAACTGACAGCACAGAGCCCGACACAGGGCTCGAACTCATGGACCAGGAGATCATGACCTGAGCTGAAGTAGGACGCCCAACCGACTGAGCCACCCAGGCGCCCCTAATAAAAAAAGTTTTTAAAAATAGATAGCATAACCAAGAGAAATCTAAGTAGATATAAATGTTAAATGCCACTTAGTATCCTAGGTGGGATCCTAGAAGGAAAAATGGACTCTAGGAAAAAATAAGACATCTGAATAAAATATGGACTTTAGTTAGTAATAATATACCAGTAGTGGTTCATGAATTGTAACAAATGTACTATACTAATATAAATGTTAATAATAGGGGAAACTGGGTCTGGGGTATAGGAGAGCTTTCTATACTATCTTTGCAATGATTCTGCAAATCTAAAGTTCTTCTAAAATAAAACTGTTATTTAAAAATAACAAATAAATAGTGGCAAGCTAATAAGATACATAAATCTAAATCTAAGTAGGACTTATATCCAGAGTAATAAAGAATTCCTACAAATCAGTTTTTTTTTTAAAAAAAGACAGACAACTCAATTTAAAAATGCACAAAAAATTAAATAGACATCTCAATAAAGAGAAAAACAAAACTGACAAGAAATGTAAAAAGATGTTCAACACTATTAGTCATTAAGAAATGCAAATTACAACCATTAGGTAGCATTACTCACCAAAGAACCTCTAAAATTTAAGGACTGACAATTCAAAGGGTTGATTAAGATGTGGAACAACTAGAACTCTCATGCTTTTCAGGTGGAGTATAATTTGGTACAATCACTGGAAAAATGTTTGCCAGTGACTACTAAAACTAAGCATACAAGGGTATGCCTGACTGGCTCAGTCAGTACAGCATGTGACTCTTGATCTTGGGGTTGTGAGTTTGAATGCCATGTTGGGTGTAAAAGATTACTTAAAAATAAAACCTTTAAATAAATAAATAAAACTAAACGTACATATGACCCTGGATATACATCATAAAGAAATTAATGTTTGTGTCCATCAAAAGACCAGCATGAGAATACTGATGGCTGTTTTCTTTGTAATTGCTCAAAACTGGAAATGATCCAAATATCCATTAATAGAATGGATAAATAAATTCATACAATAGAATGCTACACCGCAATGAAAAAGGACAAACTATTGATATACACACAACATGGATGAATCTCAGTGACACTGTTGAATGAAAAAAGTCACACAAAAGACAGTACATATTGTATGATTCCACTTATATTAAATTCAAAGACCTGCAAAACTAATCAATGGTTGTAGAAGTCAGAATAGAAGCTACCCCCGGAGGAGATACCAACAGAGAGAGGGCACAAGAAAACTTCTGGGATGCTTTCTATTTGTGTAGATAGTGGTTATAACTGTTATATACACACATGCAAAAATTACCTAACCCTTCATTCTTAAGTGAATCTCAATTTGTATACTCCATTATGTATGTTATATCTCAATAAAATTAAAAAAAAATTTTTTTTTCAATGTTTATTTATTTTTGGGACAGAGAGAGACAGAGCATGAACGGGGGAGGGGCAGAGAGAGAGGGAGACACAGAATCGGAAACAGGCTCCAGGCTCTGAGCCATCAGCCCAGAGCCTGACGCGCGGCTGGAACTCACAGACCGCGAGATCGTGACCTGGCTGAAGTCGGACGCTTAACCGACTGCGCCACCCAGGCGCCCCTCAATAAAATTTTTTAAAAGAAACAATCAATAGCATTTGCCTATGTCAACCATAACCAATTAGAAAAGGTAACAGAAAATAAGATATGATTCACTATAACACCATATTGATTTCTGTAAAACCATAGTAATTAAAAACATGCATCAACCTCACTGGCTCAGAAACGGATAAATAGGAAAATGGGACAGAACCAAAGCTATAGACTGGATCCTTATATAAATGGGGATTTCATAAATGACAAAGTTGACACCCCAAAGTAATAGGGAGGTACAGGTTGTAGAGTGGGTAGTTTTGGAAAAAATTGGTTCTTTATAAGGAAAGAAATAAAACTGGCTCCCTCACACTATGTACATAAGTGGATCCCAGATAGATCAAAGACATCATTTTGAAAAGCACAATTCTAATAGAAAAAGTGTAACAGATTTTTTTTTTTTACTTAGAAAAAGGGAAAGGTTTTTGAAACCCAAAACCAAAAATGTGTCTGCATGAAAGTAAGGACTTCTGTCTAATAAAAGATGACATGGACAAGGTCAATAGACAGATGCCAGACTCTGTAAAGATATTTACCACATCTAAAACCCACAGAGGACTATTACTATGGGTTGTCACATACGTGTGGAGTTTTTGAAAATCAGTAGAAATAAAACCCGAAAGAAAAATAAGAAAATGTTATTAAAAGGCAATTCATGGAAGGGGAGGCTTGAGTTACAAAATGGGACATACAGAAATGATCAAGGTCACTAGTAATTAGTGAATCATAAAACAATGAAATACCATTTTTATTCTGTTAGAATAAAGATAAAGTTGTATGATACCAAGTATTTACAAGTATATGAGAAAATTGGCACTCTTGTGCACTGCTCATGAGAATATAAACTGGTTCAACTATTTTGGAAAATAATCTGTTAGTGCTTTGCAAAATCAAATAGTGCTTACCTACTATAAGGCTGTACTCCCAGTCCTAAGGTTTATATTTCAGAACTTAGTCTTCATGGCTTTTTGTTGTTATAGGGGGAAGTAGGAGGCAACCCAGATATCTATCACTAGAGCACCGGAAAAGATAAAAGTAATAAATTCACACCATGGAACGCCATGCTGCAAGTAAAAGCAACAGTATCTATGTTCCTATCTACAGCCATAGGAACAGATCTTTGAAAACACACTGTTGTGTTGGAAAGGAAGCAACTCAATGAAATTTATAGCATAATGACATTGATGTAAATTACAAACTCATACACATGCCAATTCTGATCACAACGGAATAGCTATAGGAATATCCCTCTCACTGTGAACAACTATAAAACTGTACCAAGTATGTGAGGTATTGATTTTTCGGCAAAGATAAAGAAAAAGAGAGTGTAGGACTGTGATCCCTGAGAGTAAGGAAACTTACAAAGTGAGTCCCATGATTGTCCATTTACCTGTCTAAGAATAATTCTTACCTATAGTTCACAGAACTAGGTTTTGATAGAACACAGGGATCCTGCCAACCTGAAAAGGCAGAGATCAGAGTTCAAGACAGGTGAAATTATTAGAATCTTTGGGATGAAATTTCATGGAGGAGAGAGCTTTATCGAGATGATCCCTGGAAGTCTGTGTAGTGGTCTCCCGTGAGAACACGGTTGCTGGTTGTACTGCACACGCACACAGTGAGACCACTGAAGTCTTGCCAGAGAGAAGCTCCTAGGAGCTTAAGAATGGAACAGAGATGCTAGAGATCAGGCAGTCTGGGTGTCCTTGGAATTTTAGCCCTGAGAAAATGGAGAAATCTCGTCAACACCCCTGGACTTCAGCTGAAACACTAGAAAGGAAGTGCCTTAGGTGTAAAGACCATGTCTTAAAGAAAAATCTACACTGGATTCACCTTAACAAAATCTAGAAACAAGCCCTTAAAAATGTCTAATGTGCTTTTAGGAAATACACATGGAAAAATTAGTAGTAAAGGTGTATCATGTCTGCAACTCAATCTCAACCTTTTTGAAAAATATACGGAAAGAGAATGATAAAGCAAATGAGGTAAAATGTTAACATTTGGAGAATCAGGGTAAAGGATATACGGGAATTATTGGAGTCTTTCTGTAAAGTCTGAAATTCTTTCAATGTAAAGAGTTACAAAAGTAAAACATAATGAAAAAATATATCACATTGTCACTTAAAAAATTTTTTTTTAAATAACAGAAATTTATTCTCTCACAGTTCTGGAGGCGAGAAGTCCAAGATCAAGATATTAGCAGGGCAGTGTGCCTGGCCGGCTCGGTCAGGAGGAGCATGCAACTCTTTATCTCTGGTTGGGTGTAGAGATTACTTAAAGAAAAAAAAAGTCAACAGGGCTAGTTTTTCCCAAGGCTTCTCTCCTTGGCTTGGAGATGGTTGCCTTCTCACCATGTCCCCACATAGTGTTTCCTCTGCATATCTGCTTCCCTGGCATCTCTTTTTGTATGTCCTAATCTCCTTTTCTTATAAGAACACCCACCAGTCAGATTGGATGAGGGCCCACCCTAATGACTTCATTTCAATTTTGCCTCTTTTAAGGCCCAAAGAGGTCCAAATATAGGCACATTCTGAGGTACTGATAGAGCTTCAACATATGAACTCGGTGGGGGGACGCAACATAACATCTCTAATCCTCTTATTTTTTCTAAATCCTCTTTGTTTTTCAAAAATTTTTTAATTTATTTTTATTTTTTATTTTTTTAAGTAGGCTCCATGCGGAGCATGGAGCCCATGTTTTTTGAAAGTTTTTTCAAAATAAAAATCAACTATGATTATGGATTTCTTTTCTTTTTTTTTTTTGGTGGCAGGGGCATAGGGAAGAGTGCAAGTGGGGGAGGGGTGGGGTAGAGAGAGGGGACAGATGATCAGAAGCAGGATCTGCACTGACAGGCTGACAGCAGCAAGGCTGATGTGGAGCTCAAACTCACGAACTCAGAGATCATGACCTGAGCTGAAATCAGATGCTCAACCAACTGAGCCACCCAGCTGTCCTGATTGTGGATTTCTAAATTTGTCCTTGTAATTCTGTCAATAAGTTTTTTACATTACATATTTGGGGCTATGTTATTTCCTGGTGAACTGAAACTCTTTAAGTTTTATTTATTTAAGTAATCACTACACCCCACGTAGGACTTGAACTCACAATCCTGAGATCAAGAGTTGCATGGATGGCTCAGTGAGTTAAGCATCAGATTTTGGCTCAGGGCAAGATCTCTCCGTTTGTGAGTTCAAGCCCCACATCAGGGTCTCTGCTGTCAGCACAGATCCCACTTCGGATCCTCTGTCCCCCTCTGTCTTTTCCCCTCCCCCACTTGCGCCCTCTCTCTGTCTCTCTCAAAATAAATAAGTAAACTTAGAAAAAAAAGTTGCATGCTCTTCCAACTGAGCCAGCCAGTCACCCTGAATTGAAACTTTTATTATTATGAAATAATTCTCTTTATCTCAGTAACTTTTCTCATTAAAGTATATTTTACTTGACATTAAAAAATTTATCCTCACACAAAATAATATTATATATTCTACAAGGATTATAAATATTGGGGTGCCTGGGTGGCTTAATTGGCTGAGTGTCCAACTTTGGATCAGGTCATGATCTCACAGTTCGTGAGTTCGAGCTCTGTGTCAGGCTCTGTGCTGACAGCTCAGAGCCTGGAGCCTGCTTCAGATTCTGTGTCTCCCTCTCTCTCTGACCCTCCTTCACTCACACTCTGTCTCTCCCTCTCTCTCAAAAATAAATATTAAATTTTTTTAAGGATTATAATTATTTAGGGATGCATATCAAACATATTAAAGTGCTTGCCCGTGGAAGGGAATGAGATGCTAATGTGAGAGATGAAAAAAGGAAAAGTAGAAGAGTCTCACATGGGCTGATGATGATATGCACTAAGAACTGAGATTATATATAATTAAGTCAACTTTTCACATCTGAGACCCAAAAATTAAAGAATGAAACAGAGAAAGAAAGCGAGGTAGGGAAGGTAGAAGGAAAAAATATTAAGCCTAGAAAGATGGAAGAACAAACTATAGTTCAAAATTGCTAATTTTTTTTTAAGTTTATTTATTTATTTTGAGAGACAGAGGACATGTGCAAGCAGGGGAGAGGCAGAGAGAGGGAGGGAGAGAGAGAATCCCAAGTAGGCTCCATGCTGTCAATGCAGAGCCCGACGCGGGGCTCCATCCCATGACTGTGAGATCACTACCTGAGCCAGAATCAAGAGTCAGATGCTTAACCAAATGAACCACTCAACGCCCCCCAAGATTATTAATTTTTAAGGTGTTCAGGAGGACTTTTCAGATGACTGTATGTCATGGTTTCTGAACTTAGAGGATGAGAAAGAGATGCTTCTGCAAATGGAGTTAAGACAAAGAATGTTTCAGGACATAGAGTAATGAGAGCACAGAACACGTTGGAGAGGAAAGGGGAGGACAATAATGAGAGTTGAGTTCAGAAAGGTCAGTTAGTGTGAAAATGTTAAAGTATTATATTAAACTTTGTGCTATAGATAAAAATACTTGTTAAGACACTACTGTGGAGGTGCCTGGGTGGCTCAATCGGTTGAGCAAATGACTCTTGATCTCAGCTCAGATCTTGATCTCAGGGTTCAGGTCCCTCATTGGTCTCCATGCTGGGTGTGGAGCCTACTTAAAAAAAAAAAAAAAAAGACAGTACTGTGGAGTAGTTTAAAAGCTCAGACTTAAATAAAAAAGACTTGGAATTTAATTTGAACTGTCCCATATGGCAGGGATATGATGGGGGGCAAGTTATTTAATCTCAAGGAGACTCAGTTTCTCATCATGAACATTTAAATAATAATGATATTTATCTCAGTGAGTTGTGAAAAATGAGTAAATGCACATGAAGCTCATGAAGCTCTAAATACTGCACCTGGCATATAGTAAATGACATGATAGTTATTATTAGTGTTATTATTTTGTCATCACCATCATTGTCATCATCATGATTATTATTTAAACCAGAGAATTACCTATATTTTAGAAAGGGCATTCTGGTAGTACTATGAGAGCTGACTTGGAAGGAGTGAGACCAAGAGCAGGTAAACCAGATAAAAGTGAGCTGCAGTCGATAGTAAGGATCTAAGTGTTGCCAGAGAGCAATATTTCAGGAAGTAAAGTTCATGGGTATTTTTTTTTAATTTTTTTTTCAACGTTTATTTATTTTTGGGACAGAGAGAGACAGAGCATGAACGGGGGAGGGGCAGAGAGAGAGGGAGACACAGAGTGGGAAACAGGGTCCAGGCTCTGAGCCATCAGCCCAGAGCCTGACGCGGGGCTGGAACTCATGGACCACGAGATCGTGACCTGGCTGAAGTCGGACGCCTAACCGACTGCGCCACCCAGGCGCCCCCATGGGTATTTTATATACCTCTTATGCACCACTTCAAAACCTTATAGCTACCGCTGTACTGACCAATTCCGTGCAGTTTTCATCTATCTTCACGTCAGGGTGCAACTTGACAACACTTCATTTCAAGCCTGCAATTTACCTCTCACTTTCTGCCCTAGGACTTCTCTATTTCCCATCTTGGGATCCTCGGGGCACCTGCTTGGGTATTTGTACATGTGTAAAACTCAAGTGCCCAGGCGGGTTTAAGCCTTGTGGGGTAACCCTTACCCAATGAAAACAGGAATGGGCAAATGTTTCCTCTCTCTTCCCTAAGGTGGACGGTCCTGAGATACATTTCAAATAATTCCTCAGATGTCCTCATGGGATCTAGCACCCAGTTATCCAGAACAGTGGCTAACTCCATAGCCCATCTTTGTCTTGACTTTTACCTCTTTTCTTGTTATATTTTCATATATTTACCTATTGTTATATATTTATATATATAAAGGTTGTCTTTTACTTCTGCCCTCTAGAATCACACTATAAAATAAACACATAAGCCTTTGTCTCAGGGTCTGCTATCCTGGCAACCCAGGCGAAGAGCATTGCTATATAAAATAGTCTTAAAAAGCAGACCCTAAGGGGGTTCCTGGCTCAGTGGGTTCACTGTCTGATTTCGGCTCTGGTCATAACCTCAGGTTCAAGAGATAGAGTCCTGAGCTGGGCTCTGCACTAACAGCATGGAGCCTGCTTGCGATTCTCTCTCTGCCCTTTCCCTGCTCATGCACGCACACACACACACTCTCTCTCTCAAAATAAACTTAAAAAAAAAAAAAAGAGAGAGAGAGAGAGAGAGCAGACCCTCAGGAAAGAATTGTATTACCTAATGAGGACTTCATTGCTATTGATAACAAGTTTAGTTAGAGGGCTTAGATGACCTCTGACCTGCCCAGGAATCACATTTACTAAGAATCTCACCTGTGGTTGATTGGCATGTGGTGCTGGTGAAAGGGAAGTATTGGTTATGTATACAATGGCTGTGGCACTTGAAGAGCATAGGACAATGATAGCTATGAGATTATGGTTGGAGTTCACTTTTATTAGCACTGGAAAAGTGGAATTAAAAAGGAAAAGGACAGGGACACCTGGGTGGCTCAGTTGGTTAAGTGTCCAACTTTGGCTCACGTCATGATCTCATGGTTCGTGAGTTTTAGCCATGCATCAGGCTTTGCGCTAACAGCATTCTGGAGCCTGGAGCCTACTTCGGATTCTCCCTCTCTCTCTCTCTGTCCTTCCCTCCTCATACTCTCTCTCTCTCTCTCTCTCTCTCTCTCTCTCTCTCGCTTCAAAAAACAAATAAACATTTAAAAAATCAAAATAAAAAAAGGGAAAAGGACAAACTCCTCTAAGCCAATCAACCACTCTCTGCTATGAAAGTGAAGGCTTCTATGACAGCATTTCAAGAGACCCTCAATGCCTGTAAAAAACTGTAGCCTGTGCTGAAAATCAGGCCTGTATTATGATCATCAGAGTACTATTGCTTCAAAGCCTCAACAGATCTCTTACATCAAAGTCAGTCCCTGATAGAAAGTGGAACTCTGAGATCTAGGATAAAGATAATTAGATGGGTAAGCATGAGAATTTTGAACCCCTGGATTCTCTTAAATCCTCCAAGCTAGTAGAAGCAGAAAGGAAGAAGCCTAGCTAGGAGAGGTCCCTCCCTTCACATGAGGATCCTGCTAAGATCTAAGCTGAGGCAGATGTCTCATAAGATGACCCCTTCCTTCTTAAGATCTAAGTCTGTCCCCCTTCACTGCTCCAGGCTCATACTAAACTAGAGTTTAGTTTTTTACAGTTCAGAAGCTAAAAATGGTTTTTACATTTTTAAAGAGATTATTCAAAAGAATATGCAACAGAAATTGTATGTTGTCTACAAAGTGTAAAATATTTACTACCTGACTCTTTAAGTAGTTGTTTGAGAAACAGTTTCCAATGTGTAACTGGGACCCAGTAGAGCCCAACTGCTTTTCCATGGGACATGAGTGACAATGCAATCAGAGTTCCCAATCACATGCTGCATGTTACAAAATCTGCTATGTCATAAGGTCAAGCATTCCGGGGCATCTGGTTAGCTCACTTGGTAGAGCCTGCGATTCTTGATCTCAGGGTTGTGAGTTTGAGCCCCACGTTGGATGTGAACAAATCAGGAGACTATGGATGCTGGAGAGGATGTGGAGAAATGGGAACCCTCTTGCACTGTTGGTGGGAATGCAAACTGGTGCAGCCACTCTGGAAAATAGTGTGGAGGTTCATCAGAAAATTAAAAATAGATCTACCCTATGACCCAGCAATAGCACTGCTAGGAATTTACCCAAGGGATACAGGAGTGCTGATGCATAGGGGCACTTGTACCCCAATGTTTATAGCAGCACTTTCAACAATAGCCAAATTATGGAAAGAGCCTAAATGTCGATCAACTGATGAATGGATAAAGAAATTATGGTTTATATACACAACAGATTACTACTTGGCAATGAGAAAGAATGAAATATGGCCTTTTGTAACAACGTGGATGGAACTGGAGACTGTTATGCTAAGTGAAATAAGTCATACAGAGAAAGACAGATACCATGTTTTCACTCTTATGTGGATCCTGAGAAACTTAACAGAAGACCATGGGGGAGGGGAAGGAAAAAAAAAGGTAGAGAGGGAGGGAGGCAAACCATAAGAGACTCTTAAAAACTAAGAATAAACTGAGGGTTGATGGGGGTGGGAGGGAAGGGAGGGTGGGTGATGGGCATTGAGGAGGTCACCTGTTGGGATGAGCACTGGGTGTTGTATGGAAACCAATTTAACAATAAATTTCATATTTAAAAAATTAAATATTTATTTTTTTAAATTTTTATTTAATTTATTTTTTAATTTGCATCCAAGTTAGTTAGCATATAGTACAACAATAATTTCAGGAGTAGATTCCTTAATGCCCCTTACCCATTTTGCCCATCCCCCTCCCACAACTCCTCTAGTAACCCTTGTTTGTCTTCCATATTAAAGAGTCTCTTATGTTTTGTCCCCTCCCTGTTTTTTATTATTTTTGCTTCCCTTCCCTTATGTTCATCTGTTTTGTACCTTAAAGTCCTCATATGAGTGAAATCATATGATATTTATCTTTCTCTGACTAATTTTGCTTAACATAATACCCTCTAGTTCCATCCATGTAGTTGCAAATGGCAAGACTTCATTCTTTTTGATTGCTGAGTAACACTCCATTGTGTGTGTGTGTGTGTGTGTGTGTGTGTGTGTGTGTGCGTGTATGTGTGTGTGTATATATATATATCCCACACCTTCTTTTTCCATTCATCCACTGATGGACATCTTTCCACACTTTGGCTATTGTTGATAGTGCTGCTATAAACATGGGGGTGCATGTGCCCCTTTGAAACCGCATACCTGTATCCCTTGGATAAATACCTAGTAGTGCAATTGCTGGGTCGTAGGATAATTCTATAAAATAAAATATTTTAAAAAATAAGCTCAAGTATTCCATTGTACAATAGAAATGCTAGATTTGGGATTGGGTCTAAGCAGGATGAGAAGGCATGAGTAAATTATAATTAACAAGTCACCTAAATTCCTGTGTCACTTACCTCTGTAGTACTATAAAGCCTCTCTTTCAATTCACTTCAATGATGGGGGCAGGAAACTTAGGCCTGGTTCACAGAAAGATCAGCTACTATGTTGGTCCTAATAAAAAATGGACTATGTTAAACCACAACGCTACTCAGGTGCAGTCCTAAAGAACCCCTTGGTGGTGAAGGAAAAGTCTCCGAGCAGGTAGAGTTGAGAACAGTATATTTGTTCATCACTTTATATGGAGGGATAAGTGGCCTGAGATATGGATATATATGGATTCTAGTGGTGAATGTTTCATCTGGTTAATAAGGGTTCTGGACGAAGAAAAATTGGGTGATGGGACAAAGAGAACTGGGGAAAGGTAAATGGGTGGAATTAAAGAAATATGCACAAAGTGTATAGATCTTTGTGCCTCATTATGATGCCCACCAGAGACTAAACATTACAAAAATGCGCTCAGAAACCAGGTAGGCAGGATGTCTTGTCCTATGGATGCCAGCCAGACTCTCCTTGGCCATGTCAGTGCTTAAACAACAGGCCTCTTAAGGGAGTGGCCAAAATAGCAGGGATGGAGACTATACAGCAGAAGAGACTAATGCGGAGCACTCAATATCACTCCATCCCTTGAGGAAACCAGCCAGACACTTGGTAGCAGATTGATTCCATAAGATCCCTTCCACCCTGGAGGGGCAGCAATTAGTTCTTACTGAGATTGACAACTAGTCCAGAAATGGAGTACTGATACGAACATAAAACTGATGCTGCCGAGGGCACCTGAATGGCTCAGTCAATTAAGGGTCTGACTCTTGATCTCAGGGTTGTGAGTTCAAGCCCCACACTGGACTCTGCACTGGGTGTGAAGCCGACTTTAAAAAACAAAACAAAACAAAACAAAACAACCTGATGCTGCCTACTGCGTAGTGAGTAATAAATTCCTTTGCCTCTGGTCTAGGAGTCTCAGATCTTCTGTCAGCATCCCTGTAACTGTGGCTTGTAAATACAGCTCTTGACATATACCTATACAACCTGTCTGTGTGGCTGGGCCTCACCTCATGCCTGAACCCAGGCCTCTCACTTCCTACCCTAGGGCTTCTGTAATGCCATCTTACAGTATGCCCACAGAAACATGCTTGGCTCTTATGCATGTGCAACCTGGAAGCACAGGGAAGTTAACAGTCTGTGAGGCAATCCTTGACCAATGAGGAAGGAGAGTTGACTCTTCTCTTTTTTCTCTTGGTCAGATGGTCCTGAGATGCATTTCATAAACCTCACAGTCCTACAGGCCAGTCTTCCATAGTAGAAGACAACCAAAAGCCTTTCTTTGTATTGGCTCTTTCCCCTTCCTAGTTTTAGTCCTCACTCCTGCTCTCTGGAATTATACTTCCAAATAAATTACCGGCATTATGTCTCAGGTTCTACTTTGGGGGGGGAAACTCAGACTATCACAATGGAACTTTAGATGTAGTAGCAAGACAACTTAAAGGTTTGTGTTTTTTTTTTTAAGTTTATTTATTTTGAGAGAGAGAGAGTGTGTGTGTGTGTGAGCTGGAGAGGGGCAGAGAGAGAGAGAGAGAGAGAGAGAGAGAGAGAATCCCAAGCAGGCTCCACACTGTCAGCACCAATCCCGACTCAGGGCTCAAACCCACAAACTGTGAGATCATGACCTGAGCTGAAGTCGAGTCTGACACTTAACCAACTGAGCCACCCAGGAACCCCAAGACAACTTAAAGTTTTTAAGCCTGAGTGACTTAGAGGGTGCTCAGCATTGCAGTAGGAAGAACATGTTTGTTACTGAAAACATTAATTTGAAATATTGGGTATATCTTTTTGATGCCCAGGGCACAGGATGTGATGCTTACCGGGTATCAAGTAAAAGATAGATCTTCCTTTCAGCTGACATATATTAAAAATCCGCTATGTGCAAACCAGTTTTGGTTCAATGCCATGTTCTTGAGGATAGTTGACACCATGAAACAGGGAGAAGATAAGCAATATATCAGTAGAAGGAGCAGTAAATAATGAAGCATCTACTCTGCGCATGTTTAGCTCTGCTGTGAAGGAAACATATAATGGTCTTTGTATTTACTTCGAGGTGCTCATAATCTAATAGAGATGATGTTCTTATATAATACAGAGTTGGGCGTGATGTTTTAAAAAAAAGATTTACTTATTTACTTATTTAAGTAATCTCTACACCCAACATGGGGCTCAAACTCACAACCCCAAGATCAAGAGTTGCATGCTCCTCTGAGCCAGCCAGATGCCCTGGGAGTGAAAAATATTCTTAAAAGCGGCAGAAATGGGGGCTCTGAGGAGAGA